>NC_086445.1:618666587-618979087 GCF_028390025.1 Pseudophryne corroboree
GTAAACATCAATATTTAAATGGAAGATCACTGAATATTGATTAGGGCTTCATTGTTACACCGAAGACACCTGTTATAGTAGAGTCAAGCTGTGAAGGACTGTATGTTTAATTAAACTACAACCTGTCACTATGAGGTCAGATTCTTCTGTGCTCTAGCATGTTATTTTTTAATGACTTCTTTGTGAACCTCTCTCTAGACCAGACCATCTGTTTTCCTGAAACCTATCAATAACTGTAAAAGCTAGATCTTGTTCCTGTGTAATTAGAAGTTGCCTATTCATGAGAACATCTATGTGATCCTCCAGCCTCTGTTGATGGTCAACGGGACATAACGTCATTGTTAGATTTGCACAAGAACAATTTTTGGAGACTACTGGGTTGGAGACTAGAAAGGAAAAAACCTACAGATTCAGCACATTGAAAGGCAAGTGTACATGTGTGATGTAATTATGTATAATTTTGTGAATGACTATAGAATTTACAATAGGCACACAAGGTGAGTGAGCAGTGAATGAAATGCAATGTCCTGCAAAGCTGACAATTTATTGCGGCGAGAGACGTGGCAATTAAAAGCAGGTTGCAGTGAATGTATAGTTGGCGTTAACATTAATATTGTGCAATTCTTAACATTACATTACAATCTAAATAGTTTACATTGTGATGATTACCCTAGCCTTTATAATTCAAAAATATAAAATAAATATCTTTTTATTTTGTTGTTTTTATTATTATGGCATTACAATCAGTGGGGATTATTAAATTGTTTGAAAAGTCAGTTGGGTGTCAGTTTTTTCCTATCTGATAGACAGGAAAAAACAGACACCCAACCGACTTTTTAAACAATTGAATAACCGCCAGTAAGTGTTCTTGAATTGAACTACAATAACACTGGTTTTAATTAAGATGTCAGTTTAGTGTTTCTACAGTTTAGTGAATCTTGTACTTCTCTGGCTTTTCAGTACTATGATTATTAGGGATCTAGAGCTACATGTTCTAGAATGTATGGACTGTCTGGACTTTTCCTCCTCAATGACATTAGTACAAACACACTGAGATTGCAGTGTACAGTATCTGTGGGGTGCTTACAGTGAAAGGTAAGGTACAGTAAGGATCAACAACAGATATTCTGGCAATTTGAATCAGATGTGTTGGTATGTGATGATATGTGAATTAGATATGTGTTGGTGCCATATGATGGCAAACTATGTTATAATAACTGTTGTTTTATCTAAGTAAACAGAAAACTAGACCTTCCCTGTTGTGTAATGTTATTACTGCTGAGTAGAAAGGATACGTTCCCATTACTGCATCAGTTTTCTCTCAGCTGCCAAGAGAAGAAGACTATGGGAGGTGACAAGATTAGCCATGTTTGATGTCATTATGTAGTATTTTTAAACTAGAAGAGGTCAATGCAGAGTTGAATGTATGCACGTTTCAATGTTTTTTCACTACTCACTAATGCATTTTAGTTACATATTAGTTTGCAGAACTGGGCTGTCGTAGCACAAAGATCAGATAGGGTGTGTAGACTAAATTAAAGTCTATACAGAATTGTCTGGAATAGTAGATACAACTGTTTGCAAACATATCTGTTGTACTTAGTATAAAAACTGTAACATGTGAGCCCTGATGATGATGGGCCATATGGATAGGGGCTATGCCCTCACAAAGAGGCATTCAGCTCTGCGTATGGGCAAATAATATATAAATGTATTTCTGTGCACACCATGTAGGTGCATCTGTGGCTGAGTTGTGCTGACCTCTGCATCTGAAGCTGTGAAACATGCAAAACCAATTTTTCCTGTTGCCCTTAGTTGGCTTGTTAGCAAGAGATTGGCTGCAATCTACTTGTGTTTTGCAGAAAAGTCTTGAGGGCCCCATACACTAGAGCGATAATGCCCGATTTCATCCAATTTCGGGCATTCGGCCCGATACATCGGATGAATAGGTGTTTCAGATCCGATGCGCGTTCCCGTGAGCATCGGATCGGATCCTCCAGTGTTAATGTGCTGCACATTCAATCAGGTCCGACCTGGGGGCATTGCTGGGATCGCCCAAGATACATCGGATGCAAAAGGACAGCATCTGATGCATCTTGGGCGATCTTGCCCCCCGGGAGGCTGCCGGGGTGATCGCCTGGGGCCCTTTAGAGACACAGGTTAGAGCGACCTCCGGAAATATAGTGCATAGGTGTTTTGCTGTATGAAATTTTAGTAACCAATCTGTCCAAGAGATGAGGATCGCGCCAGGTTTTTAATTGCTACTGTATTTTGCTAGTTGCATTACAGGTAGAGATGTGCGCTGGACCATTTTTGCTGGTTTTGGTTCTAATTCGTCAGAGGGTTTTAGTTTTGGATCCAGATTAAAAAAAATATATGATAAAACAACAGCTAAAATCATGTTATTTTTGCAATCCAAACTGAATCCAAAACATGAAATTCGGATTTAAAATCCAAATTCTGAACCGTGGCAAGATCTGACCAGGACTTGGTTCGGATCTTCTCCGGAGTTCTGGACCAGGTTTTGGTTTGCTTAAGATTCATAAAATTTGGGTGGGGTCAGATTTCTAGAGAACTGAACCGCACATCTGTAATTACACGATATCCCTGATATGAGACTTTTGGGTCCAGGTTTTAAGTATACCCAAGCTTGGCCACAGGCAACTTAATTAGTTCCTCAGTAAATATGTCTTAACCATTTGTACTGAGCCATCTATATACTTAAAACTTGGACCGTTAGTGCTCCTTGAGGACCGAGTTTGGGAACCACTGCTCTATACCATATTTTTTACCTTTTTTTTGGGAGCTACTCAAGACAAATAAATGGGTACAGAATAAAAAAGTAGTGTTTTAAGGTGGTGCGCACTTGCTATATAAACATTTAAAACTCTTTTTTGTTCCTAATAAAAAACATTTATTAATATTATGTTAAAATGCATCATCATGAAATGGTGAAGGGCGAAAAAGTTAAAATAAAGGCTTTGCAAAGTTGCAAACCCTCACTTTTAGTGTTGACTCCATTCTCAATCATTCTTAATTAGAGATGAGCTGGTTCGGTTCAGATTCTCTAAGGTTTTGGATTCCATATAAACAGGCGCGCGCCGCCACCATTTTCACTCCGGACTTGGAGAGTTAGGTTGAAAGACCTCTGTCTCTTTGTGGCTGGTGGCGTCGGGTGGGATCAGTGTGTGCTCTCTAGGGGTGCTGTTCCTGTCACCGTGGTGTCCCTGTGCTGTTATGGGTGCTGTACTGGATGTCACTGGTGTTTCATGTGCTGTTAGGGGTTCTGCAGCTGTACATGGGTGTTGCTGTCCTGGCTGTCACTGTGTTGTGCAGGGGGCAGGGGCACTGTCCTCTGGTATGCTGTGAAAATACAGGGGTGTTGGCCATGTCTTTTATTCTGTAAAAATTCAGGTGTGCTGTTGTTAAAATAAAAGCACACTGATCCTGTATGCTGTAAAAATTCAGGGGTGCTGTTGTTAAAGTAAAAGCACACTGGTCCTGTATGCTGCAAAAATCCAGAGGTGCTGCAGTTAAAATATTATTACACTGGCCCTGTGTGCTGTAAAAATTCAGGTTTGCTGTTGTTAAAATAAAAGCACACTGGTCCTGTATGCTTTAAAAATACAGGGGTGTTGCTATTAAAAATAGGATTTTGGGGGGGCGTGGCCTGACTGGCAACTGGTGAAGTCGTGCTTTCACAGAGCTCCTGCACGGCGTTCATATAAAAGTGCCTCTTATCACTGGTCCTGAGTTGATGCGGACCCTGCTTGGCTTGGAGGCCCTCTCTCACCAGCCTGCCCTCATTGTGTGCCTCAGACCTCGGAGCCGGGAGGTGCCTCCTGCACCTCTGCGGGTTGAGGCCTGTGCGCGCTACTGAAGCCGGGGGCTGGATTTGCTGAGGACCGGAGGTGTCACTTGTGCTCTTTCCCCATGAGGACCTGTCGCTGCCCTGCTTTACCTGCTGCCTCGGCTGCTGTGCTGTGAGTGGGACGATCTCCTGCTGCGGTGGTGCGACGCTGAGTCCTGGCGCCCGTAACCGGAAGTGCCGCGGCCGGAGCTAGCTGTCCCCGCTCTCCTCCGGCGGGTCTCTGTAGCGGCTGTTGCCTTCCTCCCTCGGCCAGCTCCTGACACGCTACGCAGTATATACTCTGGCCAGGCGCAGCCAGTGGAAAACATTGAGCAGTTTTTGCTGCTCTACTGTACACACGATCCCCCTGGATGTCTCTCCCCCCACTGTACAATTGATAGATGCTCCATAGTAGCCCCTGCTGCGCAGCTCACAATCTCCTACTCACCCCTTCAGTGTGCCTGAGCATCTACCCCCCTGTGGCTCTGCGCAGCTGGGACCTCATCCTGCAGTGAACTGGAGCCCTGTTCTGGATTCTGTTCTCTTCACTCAGACAAATGACAAGACGGTGCCGCTCTGATAACGCATCAAAAGCTAAATCCACGACCACACAAGCTGCAGCCTTTCATACTCTATTTGGCACCCCCGCCCCTGACCCCACTACCTCCACACTCCCCTCTGACTCATTACCGTCAACCATCATGGAAGATACTGGAGTCCCGCCCTCTCCAAAGCACCGCCAAGCGGGGTCTACCAGTAAAGACTCTGCTGATATGGCGGCAGTCCTCATACAGCTGCGCTCTCTTCCGACTCGCCAGGACATTCAACATGACTTATCCAACATGGAAAAAAGGATTCATGATTCCCTCCAAGCGAGCCTTTCCAACATCCAATCTGATCTCACGCACGTAGCAAATAGAGTGGTCGAATTGGAGGATCACAGGGATGAAACGGATTCTAAGCTCGCAGACCTCCATGACCTTGTATCTCGCTACTCACATACCACCACTGAAATGAGACGGAGATTGGATGATATAGATAACAGAGGCAGGCGGAATAACTTGAGGGTCAAAGGTCTACCTGAAGATGTGCTGCCTCAGGGCTTGGTTGCGGCATTGATTACAATATTCAACGGCCTTCTTGGTGCCGACCCTAGTTCTCAAATAGTGTTTGATAGAGCACACCGGGCGCTACGGCCGAGGGGGACACCCACGGAGCGGCCTAGAGATGTCATCTGCCGGCTACATTACTTTCAGGTGAAAGAGACTATCTTACAGAAATCCAGACAGGCCTCGACCATAGATTTCAATGGCCACCACATTCAGATTTTCCAGGACCTTTCCTGGGTGACCCTACAGCAGAGGCGTCTCCTCCACCCTCTCACGGAATCTCTTCAGAAGAAGGATATCAGATTCCGCTGGGGCTTTCCTTTAAGTGTCCAAGTCACCCGCGATGGGAACCGATATGTCCTTGAGAACTATGAAGGTGTCCCGGCATTCTGCACCGCACTGGACCTACCGTTAATCTCACTGCCAAATTGGACAGACCCCCTGCAGCTTCCCAATACGGCACTACCCCGCAGGGAACCTTGGAAAAGAGTGGGCGCCTCTAGACAACGCAACCGGGCTGGCAGATCTAATGAAACATCTGAAATTTCATGATTGCGTTTGCCATCCTAAATTGTGATATCCTTTTTTCTATGCTACCTCATTGAATGCTCACATTGATCTTTTTATAGGTTGTTTCAAATATGAGCTTCAACTACCCTGAGATTGCCTACTACTCCCTCAATGTTAGAAGTTATTAACGTAATTAACTTGGGAGGTTTCTTATGGGCTGTGTGCGATTAGGTGGCGAGATGGAGGGAGGCGGTTGATTGATTTCCCTCCTCCCATCTCCTTCCTGACCATGATGTATCCCTTTAAAATACCCTTTTACTTAACTATCTAATATTGTTGAGCTTGCTATCACCCTTTGGACCCCCTTCTCTGCTGTATATTTCTTAGACCATGGGATGCCTAATTTATACCCATGGCTATCAATGCAGAGACTACTACTATATGTTGTTGTCTATGTTTCTTTTTTGGTTCCTCCTTTTCTTTTTCTTTGTTAAAATACCTATGTCTTCCTTTCTTTCCTCATGTGTTCACCCAACTACCCCCCCCCCCATCTTGTGCCACTACCAATTTCAGGTTACTTATGGTCCGGCACTGTGTCGGAGTCGTAGTCATGGTATATCGTTGAGGCAGTTGATTCCTACACTCTTTTCGGTATGGCTAGCTTAAAAATAGTTTCCTACAATGTGAAAGGTTTAAATATCCCTGAAAAGAGGTCAGGCCTACTACATACCTTACATACTGATGGGGCAGAGGTTGTTTTCTTACAGGAGACACATTTCAAGCAGGAGGCCTCCCCTGGTCTTCGCTCTCGTCACTTCCCCAATGGTTACTTTAACGATTATTCTGGAGCGAGGGCTAGGGGTGTTGCCATTATTTTTGCAAAGCATCTGAGATTGCTGGATGTCTCCGAAATGTTGATAGGTGATGGGAGGGGGATTCTGGTTAGAGCTTCCATAGCCCATCAGACATTCACCTTTGTAAATCTCTACCTTCCTAACCAAGGCCAAACTCGGTTTCTTAGAGAATCACTAGAACTAATCGAGCAAAACCTGATGGGTACTTTGGTAGTGGGAGGAGATCTTAATTGGGTCCTTGAACCCCGCTTGGACTCCTCCTCTGGGTCTCCACGGAATACTCTTAGAGAGTCCAGATGATTTAGAGCTGTTTTACATGATTTTCAATTAGTTGACGCTTGGCGTCTTTTACATCCTTCAGATAAGGATTTTACTTTTTACTCACCCCCACATAATTCGTATTCTCGAATAGATTGCCTCTGCGTGAGCCATGCTCATCTGGATCTATTGATCGATGCGACCATCGGCCAAATAACAATATCAGACCATGCCCCAATTACGCTCACACTTTCTCTCCGTCATCCTCCCCCCAAACACTGGCGCTGGCGATTCAATGAACAACTCCTTTGGGACCCTGTTTGTCGAGCCCAAATTGAGACAGCAATAGATGATTACATCTCTTTGAATGCAACTGGTGATGTATCCCGGGTTGTACTATGGGAGGCACATAAATGTGTGATTAGAGGTCAGTGCATACAATTAGGCTCACGTCTGAAAAAACAGAAGGTTGAATGTAGAAACGCCTTACTAGAGAAAATAAAAAAACTGGAGCTGACCCATAAGTCCACGTTGGCGTCGGACACCTTTGCCGAACTCCAAACAGCGAGGCAAGCTCTTAATACTTTACTCAGCGACGGTACCCGCAGGGCGTTCCGTAAATGCCGACATAAATATCACAGATGGGGAAATAAACCCGGTAAACTTCTGGCACGTGCTCTTAGAGCTCAGAGATCTTTAACGTACATATCTAAACTCACGGGCGCTGACGGGGTATCTCGGGCCTCTGATACAGAGATGGCGGAGATTTTCCATAATTATTACTCAGCCTTGTACAACCTGACCTCCACGCGGACATCAACTGCACGCAAAGATCACATACACAACATACAGAAATTTTTAGATGAAATCACTTTCCCGACTCTCCCAACGGACATTGCTCAGGCCCTAGATGACCCTTTTACTGGGGAAGAACTGCTGGCTGCCCTAAAGTCATCTCCTAACGGTAAAAGCCCAGGGCCAGATGGTTTCCCAGTCACATACTATAAGGCCTTTCAGGATAAACTCAGCCCCCTTCTCCTGCAGGCCTGCAATGCCATATCATCAGCGGCTCCTCTATCGGGCCAGTCCTTAAGCGCCCATATTACTGTCATCCCAAAGGACTCTAAGGACCCGACGCTCCCTTCCAACTATAGACCGATATCGCTATTAAATGTAGATGTTAATTGTTTGCAAAACTCATGGCTAATCGCCTTAGGCCATTACTGCCAGATATACTACACCCTGATCAGGTCGGCTTTGTCATGGGCAGAGAAGCAAGAGACAATACTATTAGAGTCATTGACCTGATAGCACACGCACAGATAACTGATACTCCTCTCATGCTCCTGTCCACAGATGCAGAAAAGGCCTTTGATCGGGTGGATTGGGATTTTATGGAGGCAGTGCTTCGGCGCTTGGGTCTGGGAGATGTTTTTCTGCAGAGGATCCTTTCATTATATAGAGCCCCGTCTGCTCGGGTTAGGGTGAATGGCGTCCTTTCTGAACCCATATCAATCTCCAACGGCACACACCAGGGTTGTCCGCTGTCACCCTTAATCTTTGTTCTATGCATGGAGGCCCTGGCTCGTGCGATTAGATCCAACACTAACATTGCGGGCCTGCAGGTGGGCAAAACTGACCATCGTCTGGCCCTCTTTGCAGACGACTTATTGGCAGTCATAACAAATCCTTTGATCTCTCTACCCAACCTTATGAAAGAATTTGCGCGGTTCGGAGACATGTCGAATTTTAAAATTAATTACTCAAAATCCATGGCAATGAATGTCACGCTCCCACCTGCCACGGCATCCCTCTTGTCGCAATCATTCCAATTCACATGGCAAAAATCTCATATTACATATTTAGGAATTCAAATTCCATCGGCACTAGCCACTATAGCTAATATTAATCATACCCCTCTACTTCGCAAATTGCGACAGGAGATGAAGCACTGGCTCACGCAGAGGTTCTCATGGCTAGGCCGTATAAATATAGTAAAGACGAACATTCTCCCCAGGTTGTTATACCTTTTCCAAACCGTCCCTTTGAAACTCCCCCCACAATTCTTAGCTGAAGCACACAAGGCGATAAGCCATTTTATTTGGGGCGGCCGGAAGCCTAGGTTCAAGCATATCCATTTATCTAGGCTGAAATCTCAAGGCGGACAACAATTACCTATGATTTAAACATACTACCATGCCACACTACTACATAGAGTTATAGACTGGTCCCGCCCCGCTTCCCATAGGAAGCAGTGGGTTGACCTGGAGTCTTCTTCCACCAATCTTAACCTACAGGCAGTGCCCTGGTCCCCTAGATTTAGTCGCTCATCACATCCCACTGTGGGGCCCACCTTAGCAATATGGCGGACGCTTCGCTATAAGATGGGAATCTCGTCTAAACGAACATCCCTTATGCCTATTTTCGATAATCCGTCATTCCCCCCGGGAAGGTCTAATAAGATTGCTTCTAGATGGGGGGGTGGGGGGGGGGGCGGGTGTGACTAGGGTAGTTCACTTGCTTGCACATGGCAAACTCAAAACGTTCTCTGAAATACAGAAAACGGGCGACATACCCGCTAAAGATAATTGGTTCTACCTTCAGGTGCACCACTTTGTTACCTCACAGCGAGAGGCGATAGACCTTTATAAGGCTCTCACTCACTTTGAATCCATGTGCAGTCAAGAGATAGCCCCCTCACATGTAGTGTCAGGTATCTACAAAATTCTTCAACAGGGTTCCTTTCCTATGGTCCCTTCTTTTTGTGACGCCTGGGATAAAGATTTAATACATCGGGGAATCAAGATCCAATGGGACACACACTGCAGGGTTATGGCACAATGCTCCACTAGCCTGGACATTGTGGAAACACAATACAAATTACTGACGAGATGGTATAGATGCCCATCTCTTCTACATAAATTTTACCCCTCAGTTTCTCCTCTATGCTGGCGATGTAGTAAGGATACTGGTACATTGATCCACATATGGTGGGACTGCCCGTCAATTACCCCATTTTGGAATACAATTATAGACCTATCAACAAAGATTTTGGGAGGTCCAGTTCCACCGGGTCCGGACTTTTGGCTATTATCACATTCAGATATACCCCTTTCCCGCTACAAGAAGTCCCTCCTTAAGCACTTAAATAATGCGGCAAGAGCTGTACTCCCGGTGCATTGGAGATCCACTAAACCACCGACAGTATGGGAATGGTTCCAACGCATTGACTTTTACATGCATATGGAATATGTTTATTCTGCCGCCTTAGACAAATACTCAGACTATGTAGCTACCTGGTTTCTTTGGATTGACTTTAAGACCACTAAGACCTATGCTGACCACGCACCCTGATACACACTGATGATGGAAGTTGTTGGGGCCCCCACGTTGTCCTCTAAATGTCATACGTATGTGGCCTATCTACTCCCCCCCCATTTTTCTTCTCCTTTTTCCCCTTTTCCCCTTGTCACCCTCTTTTTGTTTGTTTCCAAATGTTTACTACTTCACACTTTGTTTAAATACTGTGTTACTATGCAATATTGTTACGGGGTTGCTCTTTATTTCAGATTCTGTAACTTCTGCCGAACGTTACACAGTTTAGGATAACGTATATGAATCTGTTAATCTCTCCTTTTCGCAACCATTTACTGATGTTTTATAACTACAGTTGATAAGATATGAGACTGCTGTCTACGTTCTATTTTTGATATGTATGTTGACATATTTGGAAAATGTTCTATATTGCAAAATGAAAAATAAAGAATTTAAAAATAAAATAAAATAGGATTTTGGTTACCTAACCTTTGGTTAGCCATTGGCACTTTAAGAGTTTGAGAGTGTGGGCTGGCTCCTCCCTCTATGCCCCTCCTACCAGACTCAGTTTAGAAAATGTGCCCGAGGAGACGGACATCTTCGACAGAAGGATTTAACACAGATAGTGGCGAGATTCACACCAGCTCACACAAACAAGGCACATCAAGCTAACTTAGCTTGAAAACTCAGCAACCACTGAAAACATTACTTATCAAGTAATAATGCAGTACTCAACTAAAACGAAGTTGTACTGAACCAAATAATGAAAGAAGGAAAACAAAGCGCTGGGTGGGCTCCCAGCATCCTCTACGGACTACGAGAAAAGGATTTACCGGTAGGTAACCAAAATCCTATTTTCTCTTACGTCCTAGAGGATGCTGGGGTCCACATTAGTACCATGGGGATGTACCAAATCTCCCAGAATGGGAGGGAGAGCGCGGAGGCTCCTGTAGAACTGATTGACTGAACTTCAGATCATCAGAGGCCACAGTATCGAACTTGTAGAACTTTGCAAATGTGTTTGACCAAGACCAAGTTGCAGCTCAGCAAAGTTGTAATGCCGAGACACCCCGGGCAGCCGCCCAGGAAGACCCCACCTTACGAGTATAGTGGGCCTTAACAGACGTAGGACACGGCAAGCCTGCCATAGAATACGCATGCTGGATAGTGAACCTGATCAAGCGAGAGATCGTCTGCTTAGAAGCAGGACACCCAATTTTCTTGGGCTCATACAGGACAAGCAGAGAGTCCGTTTTTCTATGACGAGCAGTCCTCTTCACATAGATTTTCAGAGCCCTTACAACATCCAAGGACTTTGATGAAATTGAGGAGTCAGTAGCCACTGGCACCACAATAGGTTGGTTGATATAAAATGCTGACACAACCTTCGGAAGAAATTGCTGACGTGTCCGGAGTTCAGCCCTATCTTTGTGGAAGATCAAGTATGGGCTTTTATAGGACAAAGCCCCCAACTCCGACACATGTCTAGCAGAAGCTAAGACCATCAACGTGACAGCCTTCCACGTAAGAAATTTGACCTCAACCTCCTGTAGAGGCACGAACCAGTCCGATTGGAGGAACTGCAACACCTTGTTAAGGTCCCAAGGCGCCGTAGGTGGTGAAAAGGGAGGATGGATGTGCAGAACTGCCTTCAAAAAGGTCTGAACCTCAGGCCAATTGTTTCTGGAAGAAAATGGACAGGGCCGAAATCCGGACCTTCACAGATCCCAACTTCAGGCCCATATCCACACCGGCTTGTAGGAAGAGGAGAAACCGTCCCAGTTGAAACTCCACCACAGGAAATTTCTTGGACTCACACCAAGATACATATTTATTCCAAATTCGATGGTAATATTTAGACGTTACTCCTTTCCTAGCCTGTATCAGGGTAGGAAAAACCTTGTTCGGAATGCCCTTACGAGCTAGTATCAGACGTTCAACCTCCATGCCGTCAAATGTAGCCACGGTAAGTCTTGATAGGTGTACGGCCCCTGCTGCAGCAGGTCCTCCTGAAGAGGAAGAGGCCTCGGCTCCTCTTGCAGTGATCCAGAAGATCCGCGTTCCAAACCTTCTTGGCCAGTCTGGAGCAATGAGGTTCATTTGAACCCTTGTTCTCCTTATGAGCGTTAGAACTCTTGGGATGAGTGGAAGTGGAGGAAACACGTACACCAACTGGAACACCCACGGAGTCACTAGGGCGTCCACTGCTTGCGGGTCCCTCGACCTGGAACAATACCGCTGAAGCTTCTTGTTGAGACGAGAGGCCATCATGTCGATCTGGGGTACGCCTTAAAGAACTGTTACCACCTTGAACACCTCTGGATGGAGACCCCACTCCCCTGGATGAAGATCGCGTCTTCTGAGAAAGTCCGATTCCCAGTTGTCTACTCCCAGAATGAAGATTGCTGACAGTGCCAACGCGTGTTTTTCTGCCCAGAGGATAATTCTTGTTACCTTTGCCATTGCAGCTCTGCTTTTCGCTCCGCCCTGTCGGTTTATGTAAGCCACTGTCGTTACATTGTCCGTTGAATGGCCCGATTTCTCAGAAGATGGGCCGCTTGGAGAAGACCATTGTAGACGGCTCTTAGTTCCAGAATGTTTATAGGCAGGCCGGCTTCCAGACTTGGCCACCTTCCTTGGAAGGTTACCCCTTGAGTGACTGCGCCCCAGCCCCAGAGACTTTGATCCGTGGTTAGAAGGATCCAGTCCTGAATCCCGAACCTGTGGCCCTCCAGAAGGTGAGCTAATTGCAGCCACCAGAGGAGTGAAATCCTGGCCTTTGGCGACAGACGTATTCTCTGGTGCATGTGTAGATGGTATCCCGACCACTTGTCCAGGAGATCCAGTTGGAAGGACCGAGCGTGAAACCTCCCGTACTGCAGACTGACACCTGGGCTGGCTTCAGGACATCCCGGACCATCGTTTGAATCACCAACGCCTTTTCCTCAGGGAGAAACACCCTCTGCACCTTCGTGTCGAGGATCATTCCCAGAAAGGACAACTTCCTGGTTGGTTCCAAATTTGATTTTGGAAGATTCAGGATCCAACCATGTTCCCTGAGAAGCTTGGTCGTGAGTGCTATGGACCGTAACAGCTTCTCCTTGGACGATGCCTTTATCAACAGATCATCCAGATACGGAATTATGTTCACCCCCCTCTGCAGAGGAGAATCATCATTTCCACCATCACCTTGGTGAATACCCTTGGTGTTGTGGAGAGGCCGAATGGGAGGGCCTGGAACTGAAAGTGACAGTCCAACAGTGTGAATCGAAGATAAGCTTGATGTGGCAGCCAAATCGGAATGTGGAGGTACGCATCCTTGATATCGAGGGATACTAGGAATTCCCTCTCCTCCAGACCTGATATCACTGCCCTTAGAGACTCCATTTTGAATTTGAACTCCCTCAGAAAGGGGTTTAGTGATTTTAAGTTCAGAATGGGCCTGACCGAACCATCCGGTTTTGGTACCACGAAAAGGTTTGAATAGTAACCCTTGTTTTGCAGTCCACCGTCATGCGGAGGACTTTGGTGTACCTGAAGCAGGTTTCTGTTCTGGGGAACCTGCAGCCGCTGGTTTCTTGGACTTGGGCCGACCTCCCCGAAAGAAGGTGTTGGACGGCTTGGACTTTCTGGGCTTGGTAGACCGAAAGGGCTGTGATGTAACTGAAGAAAAGGGTTTCTTCGGAGCAGGTGTAGCCGAGGGAAGAAAGGGCAACTTACCAGCCATAGCCGTGGAGATCCACGCATCTAACACTTCCCCAAAGAGAGACTGACCTGTGTAGGGTAGGGTCTCCACACTTCTCCTGGATTCCGCATCGGCAGACCACAGTCCTCGACAAGCTGATACTGACATGGAAGAAATTCCCTCAGCCATGGAACCCAGGTCTTTCATGGATTCTACCAGAAATCCTGCCGAATCCTGAATGTTACGTAAAAACAATTCAACATCACATTTCTCCATAGTATCCAAGTCCTCAAGTAACGTGCCTGACCACTTTACTATAACTTTGGCAATCCAAGCACTGGCAATAGTGGGATGTAGTATTGCCCCAGAAGCCGTGTACATGAATTTGAGTTTATTATCAATTTTACGATCAGCCGGCTCTTTCTTTGGAACAGGTAAAACCACCTTTTTTGAGAGTCTGGATACTGACGCGTCAACAATAGGCGGGTTTTCCCATTTTTTTCCTATCCTCTACCGGGAAAGGAAACACTACCAGAACCCTTTTAGGTATCTAGAATTTTTTATCTGGGTTTTCCCAAGCTTTTTCAAAAATAGCATTTAATTCCTTTGACGCAGGGAAGGTTAGCGAGGCTTTCTTATTTTCAGTGAAGTAAGCCTCCTCAACCTGCTCGGGTGTTGTATCAGCAATATTCAACATATCCCTAATGGCCTCTATCATCAACTGCACCCCTTTTGCAAGAGATGCTGCCCCCCGCAACATATCCCCGTCACCGTCTGCAGTATCAGAATCGGTATCATCCTGCATGATCTGTGCAAGAGCACGTTTATGTGAATATACAGCAGGGAGCCCTGATGTACCAGAACTGGGCCAGACTGCCATAGAGTACTGTAAAGCCTGAGTTGCAGATTCATTTTGTGCAACCCTATTAGAAATCTGAGAAATCATAGATTTGATAGAGGATAACCACTCAGGCTCCCTTGCTTGAATCTGTGCTAAACCAGTGCAATCCTGATTACATGGAATGGGATCATCCTGAGAGGACATATCCTCTGCAGCATATGACACAGAGTCCCTGGACATTGCTTAATGGAGACCACAGACATTCCACACACACACAGGCGAGGACAGACAGAGATTCACCCCCAAGAATGGCAAGAGAGACACAGAGATTGGAGCTAAACCACATACAACGCTTTTAATATAAAGGGAGACCCCCTATCAGCGCTGACTGTGCACCTTAATAGGTTACACAGTCGTTTTGCAGACACCCCTTCTACAACCCCCTGGTACCGTGAGAGATAGCTGGGGTTGCTGTGGAGGGACTTGCTCTTCCTGGACAGCGCTGTGCAGGCAGGAAAATGGCGCTGAACGCTGCTGGGTCCGCTCTGAGGAGAAGCTCCACCCCCAAAATTGCGCTGTCTTCCCGCTCTTCATAGGATTATACTGGCCTGAGGAATTATGCTGGCTGAGATCCCGGGACCCCGACAGGCTGTGTGATCAGTGTAGGGTGTAGGCGCTGGCTCAGGGAGCCCCTCACAGCACCGCACTATGTACCGCTGAGCCTCCAGAGTGCAGTATATACTGTGCTCCTACCCTGATGCCGCCATCTACATGCCAGCCCCCCACTTGCTAGGGGGGGTCGTTGACTCACTCGCCACTGATCTTCAGCTCTGTAAGGGGGTGGCGGCATACTGCTGGGGTGAGCAATCCCCTGTGGTGGGGAACAATCTATCCCCTCTGGAGGTCAGTGTCCTGTCAGTGGAGATAGTGGCTCAGACCCCGCAGGGCGGACACTACTCCCCCCCTTAGTCCCACGAAGCAGGTAAGCTGTTGCCAGCAGCCTCCCTGTAAAATAATAGACTCTAAAATAAACTTTACTAGAGAAACTCTGGAGAGCTCCCCTAACTGTGACCAACTGTTCCGGGCACATTTTCTAACTGAGTCTGGTAGGAGGGGCATAGAGGGAGGAGCCAGCCCACACTCTCAAACTCTTAAAGTGCCAATGGCTCCTGGTGGGCCCGTCTGTACCCCATGGTACTAATGTGGACCCCAGCATCCTCTAGGACATAAGAGAAATAATATTACACTGCCCCTGTATGCTGTAAACATTCAGGGGTGCTGTTTTTAAAATAAAAGCACACTGGTCCTGTATTCTGGAAAAATACATGGGTGCTGCTGTTAAAATAATATTACACTGGCGCTGTGTGCTGTAAAAATTCAGGGGTGCTTTTGTTAAAATGAAAGTACACTGGCCCTGTATGCTGTAAAAATTCACGGGTGCTGTTGTTAAAATAAAAGTACACTGGTCCTGTATGCTTTAAGAATACAGGGGTGCTGTGAAAATAAAGGGGCACTGTTCTGTGTGCTGTAATAATAAAAAGGTGCTGTCTTGTGAAATGGAGAACAACAATTTAGTGGAAAAAATAGTGGAAGATCAGGAACCACTTCCAGTTACTAGTACTAGTGTTGAAGCTGCTGCTGCCACCAGTCATGACATTGACGATGCAATTCCATCAACATCGTCTGCTAAGGCTGATGCCCAATGTCAGAGGGCATGTAAAATCCAAGAAGCAAAAATTAATAATCAGAAAAAAATATATTATCTGATGAGAAACGTAAAATTGGCACTATGCCATTCACGACACAAAGTGGCAAGGAAAGGCTAAGGCCTTGGCCTATGTTCATGACTGGTGGCTCAGCTTCTCATGAGGATGGAAGCCTTTCTCCCTCTCGAAAAATTAAAAAAATTAAGCTAGTCAAAGCACAGGAAAAAAACAACTGTGGGTTCAGAGATATCACAAATCACCAAGGAGAGTCTAAGTTTGTCCGCGGTTGCGAAGTTTAGGCCTGACCTTCTCAAGACTGTATGGAAAGAGGAGGCTCCTACCACCATTTGCACGTCCCCTGCAAGTGCTGGGAGGAGCACCGCCAGTCCAGTTGCTGATATTGAGATTGAGGATGTCACTGTAGACGTACACCAGGGTGAGGAGGATATTGATGTAGCTAGCACTGAGGAGGAAGTTGACGATGAGGATTCTGATGGTGATGTGCTTTGTTTGAATAAGGTACCAGTGGAGACAGTTGTTGTCCATGGGATGAGAAAGCCCACTGTCATGCCTGGGCAAAATACCAAAAAAGCCACCTCTTTGGTGTGGAATTATTTCTCCACAAATCTGGAACACAGGTGTCAAGCCGTGTATTGCCTTTGTAAATCCATAATAAGTAGGGGTAAGGACATTAACCACCTAGGAACATCCTCCCTTATATGTCACCTGCAGTGCGTTCATCATAAGTCATTGAGTTCAGAAACTTTGTGTAAGAGCATAAGCAGTACACTGACACCTAAATCCCTTCTTCCTGTTGTACCCAAGCTCCTGCAAACCACACCACCAACTCCCTCAACGTCAATTTCCTCTTCAGTCAGGAACATAAGTAGTCCTGTAGGCTATGTCACTGGCATGATTGTCGAGTCCTCTCCTAACCGGGATTCCTCCGGAGAATCCTTCTGCTGCCGCTGCTGTTGTTGCTGCTGGGAGTCGATTGTCATCCCAGAGAGGAAGTCGGAAGACCTCTTGTACTATCCGCCATTAGTGCAGTGGGATTTAGACAGTTGATGGACGTACTGTGTCCCCGGTACCAAATCCTGTCTAGATTCCACTTCAATAGGCAAGCGATTCCCGGACTGTACAGGGACATTAAGAAAAGGTGCCTCAGTGTCCTGAAAAATTTAGTTGTACCCACTGTCCATTTAACCACAGATATGTGGACAAGTGGGCAAGTGGAGCAGGGAAAACTAAGGACTACACAACTGTGACAGCCCACTGGGTAGATGTATTGCCTCCCGCAGTAACAACAGCAGCGGAACTAGTAGCAGCATCTCACAAACGCAAACTCATTCCTAGGCAGGCTACTCTGTGTATCACCGCTTTCCATAAGAGGCACACCGCTGACAACCTCTTATGGAAACTGAGGGAAATCATCGCACAATGGCTTACCCCACTTAGACTCTCCTGGGGATTTGTGATATCTGAAAACGCAACCAATATTGTGTGTGCATTACATCTGGGCAAATTCCAACACATCCCATGTTTTTACACATACAATTAATTTGGTGGTGCGGAATTTTTTGAAAAATGACAGGGGCGTGCAGGAGATGCTGTCGGTGGCCCGAAAAATTGCGGGCTACTTTTGACATTCAGCGACTGCGTGCCAAAGACTGGAGCACCAGCAAACACTCCTGAACCTGCGCTGCCATCACCTGAAGCAAGAGGTGGTAATGAGATGGAATTTAACATTCTATATGCTTCAGAGGATGGAGGAGCCACAAAAGGCCATTCAAGCCTATACATCCATCTACAATATAGGCAAAGGAGGGGGAATGCACCTGACTGAAGCGCAGTGGAGAATGATTTCCATGTTGTGCAAGGTTCTCCAACCCTTCTAACTTGCCACACGTGAAGTCAGTTCAGACATTGTCAGGTCACTCTCCTCATCAGGCTTTTGCAGAAGCAGCTTGAAAAATTGAAGGAGGAACTAAGACGGAACGATTCTGTTAAGTATGTGGGACTTGTGGATGGAGCCCTTCATTCGCTTTGCCAGGATTCAAGGGTGGTCAATCTATTAAAATCAGAGCACTACATTTTGGCCACCGTGCTCGATTCTAGGTTTATAGCCTACGTTGTATCTCTCTTTCTGGCAGACACAAGTCTGCAAAGGTTCGAAGACCTGTTGGTGAGAAAATTGTCAACTCAAGAGGAACGTGACACGTCAGCAGCTCCTCCTTCATTTTCTCCTACAACTGTGGCTGCAAGGAAAAGGATAACATTTCCTAGCCCACCCGCTGGGCAGTCAGGAGCAAGTGTTGACATCTGGTCCGGACTGAAGTAACTGCCAATAATTACTGACATGTCTACTGTCACTGCATATGATGCTGTCACCATTGAAAGAATGGCGGAGGATTACATGGGTGACAGCATCCAGGTAGGCATGCAGACAGTCCGTATGTATAGTGGCAGGAAAAAGAGGCAATTTGGAAGTCTTTGCACAAACTGGCTTTGTTTTACCTAAGTTGCCCCCCCCCCCCCCCCCTCCAGTGTGTTCTCCGAAAGAGTGTTTAGTGCAGCCGGTCACCTTGTCAGCGATCAGCGTAGGAGGTTACTTCCACAAAATGTGGAGAAGATGATGTTCATCAAAATGAATTATAAATTCTTCCAGGAAGACCTTTACCAGCAATTGCCTCCAGAAAATACACAGGGACCTGTGATGGTGGATTCTAGTGGGGACAAATTAATACTCTGTGAGGAGGAGGATGTACACACTGAAAGGGGTGAGGAATCGTAGGATGAGGACGACATCTTTCCTCTGTTGAGCCATTTTGTTTAAGGAGAGATTAATTGCTTCTTTTTTTGGTGGGGGCCCAAACAAACCAGTAATTTCAGCCACAGTCGTGTGGCAGACCCTGTCACTGAAATGATTGGTTTGTTAAAGTGTGCATGTCCTGTTTATGCAACATAATGGTGGGGGGGGAGGCAAGGACAATTCCATCTTGCACCTCTTTTTTTAATTTGCATTATGTGCTCTTTGGGGCCGAGTTTTTAAAACTGCCATCCTGTCTGCCACTGCAGTGCCACTCCTAGATGGCCAAGTGTTTGTGCGGCCCACTTGTGTCACTTAACTTAGTCATCCAGCGACCTTGGTGTAACCTTTTGGCCTAAAAAGAATATTGTGAGGTGTTCAGAAAAGACTGGAAATTAATGTTACTGAGGTTAATAAATAATACAGTTGGATCAAAATTACCCCCAAATTCTGTGATTTTATCTGTTTTTATGTTTTTTTTCAAAAAACATGCAGATCCAAAACCAAAACCAGAAAGCGAAGATCCATATCCAAAACCAAAACACAAAACCCGAAAAGTGTCCGCCGCAGATCTCATAGCATGGCTGCAGGAACATGCACTTTCATACTGTGTACTCCTCAAGCATGTATCTTAAGCTGGGTAAACACTAGACAATATATTAGATGATTTGTCTTTTTGAGCCAAATCGAAATGAGAAATCATCCACATTGTCCAGTGTGTATGCACTATTGTGGGCTCCCGTGTGTCGCTCCTCACATTGTTTCATCTGCCTGCAATGCAGGCAGATCTGACGATATTGTTAAAGATTTTGTTCAAATTGTCTAGTGTGCATCTACATATATTCTGTATCTGATATATCGTTAATGACCAAATGACCAAACGATGCAAGATATATTGTTTGGTCATTTGAAGAATTGCAGTGTGTATGCACTATGGGGATCATTCTGACCCGATCGCACGCTGCAGTTTATTGCAGCGGTTCGATCGTGTCAGAACTGCGCATGCGCCAGCGCATGCCAGTTGGCCAAATGCCATCGGGCAGCTACAATCGCCTCTGCCTGATTGAGAGGCGGTCGCTGGGCGGGGGGGGGGGGGGGGGAACGTGTGGCCGGACCGAATGGGGGGCAGACCGCAGCGACTGCGTGACATCACACGCAGCCGCTGTGGGCTGGTGAGCGATGAGTAGCCCCCGGCCAGCACGCTAAAGCTGCGCTGGTCGGGAGCTACTCTTGTTGTGCAAAGGCATCGCCGCTGTGCGATGCCTTTGCACTTCTGCTGGGGGGGGGGGGGGGCGTCACTGACATGCGGGGCGGGATAGCCCTGTGCTGGGCGTCCCCCCGCATGTCAGTGTGAATGATCGTAGCTGTGCTAAACTTAGCACAGCTACGATCATCTCGGAATGAGCCCCTATATCATTTGTGCTGGGGGCAAACATAGGAGTGTACACATAGATTCCCTATGGACGCTTGGGTTTGGGTAATCTGATTTTTTTTTAAGCCCCGGGATGCCTATTGGAATGAATAGGACCAATTTACACTGGAATAGGTGAGTATTGATTTTTTTTTATTTTTTTTACAGATGACATGGATTTCTACTGGAGAAGAGGATGTGAAGTGTTACGAGGGATGTAGGGAAGTATGTGTGAGTGTTAGTGTGTTTGTGCGTGCATGTATGCTGTATTAAAGTTGTTCTTACTACGGTGTGTGTACTGTGTTTATTATAATATTTATTTTACAGGTGGGACTACAGGGATCGGGTGTGTGTGTGTGCAGGGTAGGGGTGGCACGGAGTCTGCCTATCACAAAATTAAGGATGTTTCTGAAAGAAAGATCCTCGTAGTTACAGTAATGTAAGTTGTGGCTGTGGAACTTAGATGTAATACTTCACCTGAAGGGCTGAGAAGTGGGTATTGGTGGTAAAATGTAGGTTAAAGATTTGTTGGGCGCTTCACTTGTTATGGCTGCTGCCTCTTAACTTCGCTAGTGGACCTATCCCAAAGGGTGCAAAGGCTAGAAAAAAAGTGTGAGTAGAGAAGATGGCGCTACAGTGTAAGAAGATAGGTGGCTGTGATGAGAAGATACTGGTACTTATCTAAATGGTCAGATTTGGGTCCTTTTCCCGTGCTTGTTTGTCGTCCTTCTTCCTATCTGGTGGGATGCTCATGTGTACATGCAAAGAATAAGTAAAGGAAACATATATATAATGTATAGTGATCACTGGTTGTTTAAACCTGTATACATGGGTTGATTTTTTATTTTGAAGTTAAATTTGACTATTTCGGCACAGGGAAAGAGCTCTGTGGATGAAATGTATCACTTGTTTAGTCAATGAATGTGGTTAGTAGATGCGCTTCGAATTTCAGATGGTGTCTGACAAAATGATGGGGTATCGTACCTAACTTACACAGTTAGGTTGTGTATTTAAGCTTCTAAAGGTATCTTTATGCTACTGGTGGTTCTCCCTTCCCAATGGTTATGGTGTTAGCATACCTAACTTAAACAGGAAAGAGGTGCTGAAATACTTATAAAGCAGTGACGTGCGGTGAGGTCTGTGGCTGGGGAGGCACTGGATGAATCACTAGCCCCCCCCCCCCTTTAATATGAAAAAAAAATGGGGCTCCCCCTATTTAAGAAAAACCAGCACCAGGCTGAACCAGCCAGTGGGAGTAATGCCATAACAGGGGAGGCACTCAGTATGGGGTCCCCCTGCCATAGTACTAAACACCCCCCAAACCAGTCAGCCCAGGGCTGAAATTACTCGGAAAGTGGGGACCCCAGAAAAATTGAATGGGGTCCCCCCTTCCGAGCAATGACCAGCACTGGGCTGAAAGTCCAGTGCTATACCCCGCACCCCTGGTAGCGGTGGGTGCGGGGTTCATGCCATGCTAATATTGTTCTTTACAGGGGGCCTACAGGTCCCAGCAAGCCTGCCCCAGCATGCCGGCACTTGGAGAACCACAAGTGCCAGCAGCCCGGACATAGAGTGCCTGCTGGCACCTGTAGTCCTCCTGTAAGGAAAATATTAAAATAAACACAAAACACTTTTTCTAAAAAAAGTTTATTGTACAGGTTCTTCACCTGGGTGGCAGCGGCCTTTGGGCAGCTCTTTTGCATGGCCACCGCCTCCCCAGGGCTGAGATTTTCTAGGGGTGGGGGGGGGGATGGTTAAAATAATGAAAGAAGATATTTATCATAGACTCTGTGTTATAAATATCTTCTTTTTATTATTTTAATCATTATGACAGGAGAGGCACTACCTTCCCTGCCTCCCCTGACTGCACATCCCGGTTATAAAGGCATCTTTGGTGAATATGTGGTAAAATTGGAGATTTCTGGTTATTCAATCAGGTTGCGTACCTGACTTACATGTAAAACTGTGTGGTTAAACTTCTCAAGGTATCTTTAGGTCCCTTTGACAATCTCTCTGTTGGTTACTTTATTTGAACCTGAAATCCCCTCACTGTCAGGAATATTGAGTAGGAAATTCTATCCTATGGTGGTAGAAAGATCGTACCGTTCGTTACTCACGGAATAAGATGCTGTGCTCCTCCCATCATGGTCTCTTTAGTTCCATGAAGAATGTGATGCCGCATGTAATAAAAACTAATTTATTACATACAAGGTTAAAAAAAAAAAAAAAAAAGTGTTGTCCAGGGGAAAATGTGCGGCAACCTGGTGCGATGGGTGGACTCAGTAAGCCAATTAAAAGGTTCCTTGAATTTGGATAACTAAAATAGGTGGGCGCAGAGTAGCCACAACAAGTCCTCCTGTCCAGCACCTACTACACCCGACGGATTTCGAGTAATGGTGACTATTTTTCAAGGCATGGTATTGGTGGTGCTTGGGGCAGTAGGCTGAAGTTTTGCCTAGGGTGCCCAGAAACCTTGCACCCGCAATGACCAGCAGGCCCTGTAATGCCCCGCATGCAGGTACTGTAATGCCCCGCATGCTGGTACTTGTGGTTCTCCAAGTACCAGTATGCGGGAACGGTTTGCTGGGACCAGCAGTTCCACCAGTAAAAGACAATATTAAATCTTATTTTTAGATGTGAAAGCTATGGGCTCTGCACCCACTGCCCAGAGGTGCCAAGCATAGCCCCGGGCTTCAGCCCTGGCCGGGAGGGACATTTTATTAAGGGGTCCCCACTCCCCCACGGTGTCCCAGCCAGGAATGACTAGTTGAGGGGGTGATGCTACGGCTGCCGGGACCAATATAAACATCTCCCCTGGCTGTGGCATTACCTTCTTGGCTGTTGGAGCCTGGTGCTGGTTTAAAAAATATGGAAGACCTCTACATCTTTTGTCCCATGTATTTTTGGAACCAGGACTGCTCCAAGAGCCCAGTGCTGGTTCATTAAATACAGGGAAACTCTACGCATTTTCCCCCTGTATTTTTAGAACCAGGACTAGCTCAAAAAGCCAGTGGCTGATTATTCTTGGGGGAGCCCACACATTTTTTTTCTATTTTTAACTCTTTCACTTTTAAACAGAAAAGGCTGCACAAAGGTGGTCATTCCGAGTTGTTCGCTCGCAAGCTGCTTTTAGCAGCTTTGCACACGCTAAGCCGCCGCCTACTGGGAGTGAATCTTAGCTTATCAAATTTGCGAACGAAAGATTCGCAATATTGCGAAAAGACTTCTCTGTGCAGTTTCTGAGTAGCTCGAGACTTACTCTTCCACTGCGATCAGTTTAGTGCTTGTCGTTCCTGGTTTGACGTCACAAACACACCCAGCGTTCACCCAGACACTCCTCCGTTTCTCCAGCCACTCCCGCGTTTTTCCCAGAAACGGTAGCGTTTTTTCAAACACTCCCATAAAACGGGCAGTTTCCACCCAGAAACACCCACTTCTTGTCAATCACACTCCGATCTCCAGAACGAAGAAAAAACCTCGTAATGCCGTGAGTAAAATACCAATCTTCTTAGCAAATTTACTTGGCGCAGTCGCAGTGCGAACATTGCGCATGCGCAATTAGCGGAAAATCGCTGCGATGCGAAGAAAATTACCGAGCGAACAACTCGGAATGAGGGCCAAATTTCACTGTTCTGTGTGGGCTTCATGTATGGGAGTGTTCAGCTGCCGGCATACCCGGCAGTCAAACACGACTATATATACCATCGAAAGACACAATTCCGTCGAACATAGGATCAAAGTAAATTTCAATATATATATATATGTATATATATATATATATATATTTTTTTTTTTAAATACACCCGTCTCAGATTGGTATCATCAATGTTTGATCTCGATCAGACACGAGTAAAATATGAATCTTAGTAAATTTACCCATCGGAGTCTACTTGGGACATATGCTTTCAAGAGGAGGGTTGCCGGCATGGAGACTGCACACGGAGCCCCTCCGATGCTAAACTTCCTGGTCTCTGAATATTTTTTGTTACATTTCCGGTATTATGCTTCAAATTGAAATACTGTTCAGATACAGTATGTTATGCAAATGGCATGCTGTAATAGTCGCCTTTTGTACACTGAATGCAGAAATGTGTTGTTTTCCACACAAATCCAAAATGTGTCTGTCTGCCCTCATTTACAAGCAATCTGAACTTACCGATGATTATTCTAACAGGTAAAAGAAAACATTTTTAATTAAGATGCTCAAAGAGTTTTTAGAATATTCGTACCTCCTAAAGGAATATATACAAAAGCCTAGATAGGGCTCCACATACAGACACACCAGGCAGGGTTTCAACTAGAACTTTGTGGGTCCCATAGCAAAATTTTTAAGGGGCCCCCCAACTCAGGTCTCCACCAAGGTATGGCACAGTGACGTGTGGTGAGGTAAATGGAGGGGAGGCACTGGCTAGTATCAGGGCTAGATTTATACACTGTCAAAGTCGAAAAATATCATAATGCATATGCCTTGTACTAACCCCATGCACATGCCCGCTGCTCGTGCACTCAGTCCGCCGTGCGTGCACATATCCGCAATTTGCGTAGGATTGCTCCGGCGATCATGCCTATGATATGGGTATTTACGGCGGAGTTTGTGAGCGCGTAGCGGGTTATTAGAACATTACATATTTAACCCAAATAGCGTACATTTTAGATATAGTTCCCCTAGACCATGTCAGCGAGTATTATTAGTTTAAACAGTTCCTGGACAGAGAGATTCGCCTTTGCATGATAGGAAGGGTCAGATAAAGGTTGGAAGGTGATGTCTAGTATCCAGCTGTAGGGTATTTTGAGGGTAACATTCCGGTGTTAGTTAGAGAAAGATCGCTTGTTCCTGCGTATAGTTATGTACAAAAGTAGAATATGAACATTAACTGTATTTACTGTAAATTACATATGCGGTGGGAATCCAGAGGATACCACCCACAAGAGCAGTTGGGGAAAGACATCGCCCACCTTTTCAAATCCACCTATGACCTTTTCTGTAATGTAGAGACACATCCCTGTGTCCAATGGACAATGAGATTACAGTGACCATTGTATTGTGTATGCATGTTGTGTATAAAAAGACCATTGTTGCCTGGCCGGTCAGAAGACTCTGAACGCTATCTACCTGATGAGCGGAGGACCGGATCCGGGTTGCGCTTGCGAATATTCTCACGTACGTACATTCTCTGTAGCCATTATTCTGTTTAGATTTACTTGTTAGCCTGTAGTGTATGATTTGTATTGTTTTATCTTTTGGAATCAACCCACAGTGGCCTTAGAACCCTGTGGTTTCAACTACAAATCGGTGTGGTGTCTTCAATTTCCTGCAAGGGGGTTTAAAGTGTATTTATCTGTATAAGGTGTATAAGTATTGATAAGGTGTACGCACTGCGGGTACTTTATACTGTCAGTGCTACTTAAGGTTTAACAGATAACATCGTTGCAGTACTTAGCTGCTAAGGGTTTAAAGTGTGATCATATCATTACATTGTATCACTAACAAGGTTTAAAGGTTATCAATTGTGTGTGTGCTCGCTGTGTGTTCTCTGTACACTCAGCGCGGCGTGTGTACGCCAAGGGCGTACCACGTGCAGTACTCTGTACGCAAATAGCGTACAAAGTGCGGCTGCACGTGCATTCAGTCTAGCGGCCATAGCGGCTTCACGGTAAAAGTGTATTTAGAGGTATAGCTTTGCGGTCTAAGATAATATCAACATTATCAACACATATATGAACCCCTGGGTTTATGTGGGTGTTATACAAAGGTGCGGCAGTATATACTGCTGGACATTTGGTGAGGTTTGATCAGAGATGTGCGGTGGGGCGGGGTCCAAACAACGCAGGCATGTCTGGGCTGTTGCGGGGGTCGGCCGCGGAGGCTGCATGACATCAGCTAGGCTGCACAGGCATGGAGCTACTCAGCGGGTGCAAAAGCATCACCGCCGTGCAATGCTTTTGGATGCTTTTGCACTCTTGCGGGGGGTAGGGGGGTTAGGGCCTGACATGCAGGGCGGACTAGCCCTGTGCTGGGCGTCCCCCCGCATGTCAGAGAAACTAATTCTAGATGTGCTAAAATTAGCACATCTACGATCAGATCTGATTTACCCCCAAGGTACAGTAGGCATGTGAGGCACTGCCTCTTTTGTCATAATACAGTATACTTCAGAGTTCTGACTATGAAAATGATTAGAATAATAAATAGAAGATATTTCTAATAATATCATCTGACTGCACATCACTGGTATGGCTAGTGTTGCACAAGAAGCGTTTTTAGTGTTTTTAGACAGAGAGAGGCAGCAGGAAAATACAGACAGAGACAGCAGAGACACAAAGAGAGTGGCTGCAGGGACATAGACACAGGGGCAGCAGGAATAGAGACAGAAAGAGAGGCAGCAGGGACATACATAGAGAGAGCAGCAGCAGAGACAGAGAGAGATAGCAGTGACAGACAGAAAGAGTGGCAGCAGGGACAGAGAGATAGACAGCAGGGACAGAGAGAGTGGCAGCAGGGACATAGATTCAGTGGCAGCAGGGACAGAGAGGCAGAAGGAACAGAGATAGACAGCAGATACATAAATAGAGTGGCAGCAGGGACAGAGAGAGACAGCAGATATAGAGAGAGTGGTGGCAAGGACTGAGAGAGACAGCAGATGCATAGAGAGAGTTGTGGCAGTGACAGAGAGATACAGCAAGGACATAGATAGAGAGAGTGGTGGCAAGGACAGAGAGAGAAAGCAGGGACATAGAGTGGTGGCAGGGACAGAGAGAGACAGCAGGGACATAGATAGAGAGAGGGACGGCAAGGACAGAGAGAGAAAGCAGGGACATAGAGTGGTGGCAGGGACAGAGAGAGGCAGAAATGTAAAATTACCAGTGCAGTACTGCTCAAGTCTCCAATGTCACAGCCCAGCATGGCGGACGCTGTGGAGTAGAAGTGGGACCCACAAGAGACTGCTTCCACTGCAACGTAAGGAGGAGGAGGAGGAGGAGCCAGCAGTGAGAAATGGAAGGGCAGTGCACTGTTTGCTGTGGCCATATAGACTGTGCCCCTGCTGCATGTCCCTTTCAGAAGAAATCCCCATCCCCGAGCCTCCGCTGCCACTCACATATGTGGAGTTGCCATTGTCACCCCTACCCCCACTTGCTGGAATTAGCGCAAAGTGTCAATGAAGGACAAATACACGCTATGTGATCTATGACTCGGAGAGGGGGAGGGAGGCACAGGGACTTTTGCCTGCCAGCTGCTGCAGAGGTGTAGGAGGGGGATCACAGTGCAACTGATTGGAGACCACTTAAGCAGAGACAAGACCATTCTGTTGTCCAAAAACTGCGTGCACGGCCCGGCCGTGGCGTGATGTCACTGAGTTATAACATTTGCATATTGCTCAGTGTGTACGCACTGCCAACGACCACTCCGAAAGGGGAGCAAACACACTAGGCGACGTCGCTCATAGAGCACATCACCTATTTTGTACCCACCTTAATGCATGCTATTTTGTTGAATACCTAACTCCTGCTTTGCTTGACATTACAACACTTCAGAGGGGGGTGCAGGTCACATTGGGTGTTATGCTTCCAGGGGGTGACACCAAAATGCCGGCTCCTCTGCAGTGACAGGAGCCAGGTTCCTTCTGTGTGACATTATTCTGCCCACTAGGCTCCTGTCCCGGAGAAGTCTAGTCTCTGGGGGTGATGTAACCCCAGAGTGATGTAACCAGGGGGGGAAGGCTTCCGCATGGACATGCCCCATAGTGATGTAAATGGGGGCTCCCATGAGGCCATGCTCTACCCATGAAGCCAAGCCCCTTTTTTGACCATGCAGCACCTTTGAGGCATGCAGAGGGGGTTCTTGGCCACACCGAGTGTCACTTACCCCAGCATGGGGAGTGCTAAGAAATTTACTTTTATGTTTGGAGTTATTTTTGTATGAACCTGTGTTTCAAGGCCTAAACCTGAGTATGATATGTGCAGTATCTGATGCCAGTAAAGAGTAAAGATACTGCTTTTTACCGGAAAACGTGCCTACTGAGCACTTATTTCAAGTACCCATTCTACAGTGCATAGAAATAAATGCACATATTAACCATGGTGGTCATTTCGAGTTGTTCGCTCGCTGCCGTTTTTAGCAGAATTGCGATCAGGCTGAAAATCGGCAATTCTGCGCATGCATATGGGCCGCAGGGCGCATGCGCTAAGTGCATTCACACAAAACTAAGCAATTTTACACAGGGCTGTGCAACGCTTTTCAGTCGCTCTGCTGATCGGTGAGTGATTGACAGGAAGTGGGTGTTTATGGGTGGTAACTGAGCGTTTTCTGGGAGTGTGCTTAAAAACACAGGCGTGCCAGATGAAAACGCAGGAGTGGCTGGGGAAACGGGGGAGTGGCTGGCCGAACGCAGGTGTTTGTGACGTCAAACCAGGAACCAAACAGTCTGCAGTGATCGCAATCTAGGAGTAGGTCTGGAGCTACTCAGAAACTGCAGGGAAATATTTATTAGCAGAACTGCTAATCTTTCGTTAGCAATTCTGCTAAGCTAAGATTCACTCCCAGAGGGCGGCAGCCTAGCGTTGCAATGCTGCTAAAAGCAGCTAGTGAGCGAACAACTCAGAATGAGGGCCCATATGCAGAGTTGTACACATCTCTACAACATACCTCCCAACATGACCCTTTCCAGGAGAGACAAAATGCTCTGTTCCAGGGCTTCCCTCTTAATTAAGATTCACTCACTTGTGTTGACACACCTTTGTTATCAATTAACCTGTTCAAAACAGGTGACAGCAATCCTAAATTAAGAGGGAAGTCCAGGAACAGAGCAATTTGTCCCTCCTGGAATGGATCATGTTGGAAGTTATGCTACAACTGGACCACTCGTATTCTTGAGAATGGGGTGGTCTTCTGTTTGCCGGCGGTCGGGCTCCCGGCGCTCAGTATACCGGCGCCGGGAGCCCGACAGCCGGCATACCGACACTTATTTTCCCTCGTGGGGGTCCACGACCCCCATAGAAGGAGAATAAAATAGTGTGGCGCGCGTAGCGCGCCACCGTGCCCGTAGCGTGGCGAGCGCAGCGAGCCCGCAAGGGGCTCATTTGCGCTCGCCAAGCTGTCGGTAAGCCGGCGGTCGGGCTCCCGGCGCCGGGATGCTGGTCGCCGGGAGCCCGACCGCCGGCCAGCCGTAGTGAACCCTTGAGAATGATTTGATACCAGTCATCATCATGATCAATATGCACTTATATATTTTGTCAAGCCCCATTATAGATTACTCGAGTTCTAATACCACTCTTCCTTTGAAGAATGTTTCCCTCCTGACCTTTGTTAAAACCCTTGATATATTTGAAAGTTTCTATAATGTCCCCCGTTTCCCTTCTCTCCTCCAAACTATACATGTTAAGATATTTTAGCCTTTCCGCGTAAGTTTTGTGATGTAAGCCATGCACCATTTTAGCTGCCCTTCTTTGTACACTCTCTAATATATTTATATCTTTCTGGAGATATGGTCTCCAGAACTGGACACAGTATTCCAGATGGGGCCGCACCAATGACCTATACAGTGGCATTATCACTTTTTTTTTCCTGCTACTGATTCCTCTCCCTATGCAACCAAGCATCTGACTTGGCTTTCTCATTGCTTTGTTGCATTGCTTTCCTGCCTTCAAGTCATTTGAAATAGTGACTCCTAAATCCCTTTCCTCCTCAGTAGTTTCCATTATAGTACCCTTGATACTATAGTTAGTCTTTGGGTTTTTGAGACCCAAGTGCATGATTTTGCATTTTTCAGCATTAAACTGTAGTTGCCTCGTTCTTGACCATTTCTCAAGCCTACCTAGGTCATCAATCATTTGTTTTACCCCTCCCGGTGTGTTTACCGTGTTGCATATCTTTGTATCATCTGCAAAAAGGCATACGTTCCCTTCAATACCATTTGCAATGTCACCAACAAATATATTAAAGAGAACTGGACCAAGTACAGATCCCTGGGCTACTCCACTGGTAACATTTCCCTCCATAGATTGCACTCCATTAACTGCAACTGTCTGTTTCCTATCCTGCAACCAGGTTCTTATCCATTTAACTGTTTTATAATCCACCCCCACGCTTTCAAGTTTATTTAGCAGTCTGCGATGTGGGACAGTGTCAAATGCCTTACTATAGTCTAGATATGCTATATCTACAGCTCCCCCTTGATCTATTATTTTCGTCACAGAGTCAAAAAAGTCAATAAGATTTGTTTGGCATGATCTCCCACCAGTAAATCCATGCTGTTTTGAATCCTGTAAGTTGTTTGATTTAAGATATTCCACAACTCATTCTTTTAATAGTTTTTCCATTACTTTCCCTACTACTGATGTAAGGCTTACTGGTCTGTAGTTACTTGCTTCCACTTTTGTGCAGTGGAAATACATTTGCTCTTTTCCAGTCCTCTGAAATGGCACCTGTATTTAGTGATTGATTAAATAATTCTGTTAAAGGTGTAACCAGCACATTTATTAGCTCTTTGAGTATCCTTGGGTGTATCCCATCTGGTCCCATTGATTTATCCACTTTTAGTTTTGAAAGTTCTGTTAGGACCTTCTCCTCTGTAAATGTACTTTCATCTACCTTATTTTTATGAATGTCCTTGCAACTTAACTGTGGCCCCATCCCTTCTTCTGTAGTAAATACTGAGCAAAAATAATTATTTAGATGATCTGCTATTGCCTTGTCTCCCTCCACCAAATGGTCACTCTTTGTCTTAAGTCTTATTATTACTCCATTTGATTTTCTCCTTTCACTTACGTATATACTTAAAAAAGTTTTGCCCCCTTTATCTACTGACTGGGCCATTTTCTCCTCAGCTTCTGCCTTTGCACGTCTGATCACTTTTTTAGCATCCTTCCATCTGTCAAGATACACCTCTTTGTCGTTATTATTTTGAGTCTGTTTGTATTTCCTAAAAGCCATCTTTTTGCTTTCACACTATTTGATACAGGTTGAGTATCCCTTATCCAAAATGCTTGGGACCAGAGGTATTTTGGATATCGGATTTTTCCGTATTTCAGAATAATTGCATACCATAATGAGATATCATGGTGATGGGACCTAAAGCTAAGCACAGAATGCATTTATGTTTCATATACACCTTATACACACAGCCTGAAGGTAATTTTAGCCAATATTTTTTATAACTTTGTGCATTAAACAAAGTGTGTCTACATTCACACAATTCATTTATGTTTCATATACACCTTATACACACAGCCTGAAGGTCATTTAATACAATATTTTTAATAACTTTGTGTATTAAACAAAGTTTGTGTACATTGAGCCATCAAAAAACAAAGGTTTCACTATCTCACTCTCACTCAAAAAAGTCCATATTTCGGAATATTCCGTATTTCGGAATATTTGGATATGGGATACTCAACCTGTACTTCTTTTGTGAACCACAGTTTTCCTGATGCTTTTCCTAACCCTTTTGATACAAAGTATTGCACTTAGTATTGCACTTTTCAGTTTATCCCACCTCTCCTGCACTCCTTCCAAGTTTCTCCAGTCCGCGAGTGAATCACTTATCACTGGTTTATCACTTCCTTATGCCTTCTCCAGGTTAATACATCTGCCCCATTGTCCACAATTAGTGCAGCCATTAACAGTCTGACTTCTGATTGATTCAGTTTAGATAGAGTTTCTACCAATTTAACCTGCTTCATTTAATAACTGAACAATAATTACCAGGAAGTACCTCTCAGCAGAAAAAGGTGCATTGCCTAGGTCAATTAATGGAGACAACACGACAACATTTTATAAAAATAATTTTATATATTTATTTCGTAAATATTCATATAAAAAAACATATACTGCTGCAGCAGACATAAAATTATATTAAACAACACATATTGAACATAGGGGTTCATTCCGAGTTGATCGCACGCTGCCGATTTTCGCAGCGCAGCGATTAGGTAACAAAAACGGCAAAACTGTGCATGAGTATGCACAGCAATGCTCATGCACATCGTATGGGTACAAACAGCATCGTTGCTGTGCAATGCTTCTAGCGACGAATCCATTCGCACAGCCGATTGCAAGGTGATTGACTGGAAGAGGGCGTTTATAGGTGTAACTGACCGTTTTCTTGGAGAGATAGGGAAAAACGCAGGCGTGACCAGGCGTTTGCAGGGCGGGTATCTGACGTCAATTCCGGGACCTCCGATGCTGAATCATTGCACAGGATAAGTAATTACAGGGCTGGTTTTGCACAAAATGTTTTTGTACCGCTCGGCTGCACATGCGATCGCACACTTGCAAAGCGAAAATACACTCCTCCATGGGCGGCGACAATGCGTTTGCACAGCTGCTAAAAGTAGCTAGCGAGCGAACAACTCGGAATGAGGGCCTCAGCTTTAAGCTTTAACTTCTAACAAGGCTTTTCCAGTGCTGCAAAGTTTAGCCGCGGGTACGCCGTACCCACTCCACCAGGCCGCCGCTCACAGCGTTGATGTGCGCAGTGCTCACCAGTTGCTGTGAACGGCCGGGTACCGCTGCTGCCACTGTGCGCCTCCCCTTCCCAGTCTGCTGGGAGCGTGATCGTGACGTCATCATGCTCCCACAGCTGGGTCGGCGGTGGGCGCAGAGGGGGGCTTGCTGGGCGGCTGTGGCTGACTGAGGCTGCTTGAGCCGTGTGCGTTAGGAGAAGTCGGAGGCGGAGCAGGGAGCACATCAGTTGGAGGGGACGTGGAGCAGCCTGAGTGAGGTTATTTATATCTAGCACTGTGGGGGCATTGTAGATCTGGCACTGTGGGGGCATTGTGTATCTGGCACTGTGGGGGTATTGTGTATCTGGCACTGTGGGGGAATTGTGTATCTGGCACTGTGGGGCAATGTACTGTATATCTGGCACTGTGGGGGCAATGTATATCTGGCACTGTGGGGGCAATGTATATCTGGCACTTTGGGGGCATTGTATATCTGGCACTGTGGGGGCAATGTATATCTGGCACAGTGGGGCATTGTGTATCTGGCACAATGGGGGCAATGTGTATCTGGCACAGTGGGGGCAATGTGTATCTGGCACTGTGGGGACAATGTGTATCTGGCACTTTGGGGGCAATGTGTATCTGGCCCTGTGGGGGCATTTGTGTATCTGGCACTGTAGGGGCATTTGTGTACCTGGCACTGTGGGGACATTTGTGTATCTGGCACTGTGAGGGCATTTGTGTATCTGGCACAGTGGGGGCATTTGTGTATCTGGCACAGTGAGGACATTTGTGTATCTGGCACTGTGGGGGCAATGTATATCTGGCACTGTGGGGCAACGTGTATCTGGCACTATTGGGGTCATATGTGTATCTGGCCCCCTCATATGTGTAACATGCCCCCATTTCCATTGGCCACGCCCTTGGTGGCATATGGCCATGCCCATTTTCGGCGCGCGCGCGCCCACAGTACCTATAAGACAATTTTTCTACTTGCACCACTGGGCTTTTCCCATATATCATGCAAAGATGTAGTCCAACACATGCAATGATTAATTATTAATGTCCAATACTAGCTTAATGGATTAGTCGTGAATATTGTAAAACTATTTAACTTAATCCAACACATGCAAATAAATGGTTAGTATTTTCCAAAAAGATAACTGGATAAGTTAGTGATTAATAACTTGAGGCTGTTTGGCTTTTTATACTCACAGGTTCCAAGTTAAGATATATTCTATTTTAATGTGTGCACACATGAATGAATTTAACTTTGCGATTACCATAGAAATTTAGCCGTTTGGTCCCCTCCAAAGTGTATATTGGTGGTCATTCTGAGTTGTTCGCTCGTTGCCGATTTTCGCTATGCTGCGATTTGCTGCTAAATGCGCATGCGCATGGTACGCAGAGCGCATGCGCTAAGTTATTTTACACAAAACTTAGTAGATTTGCTGGTGTTCGTGCGGCGCTTTTCAGTCGCACTGCTGATCGGTGAATGATTGACAGGAAAGAGGCGTTTCTGGGTGGTAACTGAGCGTTTTCCGGGAGTGTGCTAAAAAAACGCAGGCGTGTCAGGGAAAAACGCGGGAGTGCCTGGAGAAACGGCGGAGTGGCTGACCGAACGCAGGGCGTGTTTGTGACGTCGAACCAGGAACTAAACGGACCGAGCTGATTGCAATCTAGGAGTAGGTCTGGAGCTACTCAGAAACTGCAAGAAAATCTTTTAAGGTGGTTAGGCTCCCTCTGCTGGTAGCTTTCCCAAACTGCAGACACACTGAAGATCTTATTGCCACGTCATAAGTAGATGTATTCACAGTGAAGTAGGCGAGTGTGACCGTCCTGGGATCAGTCTCTCGAAAACACGTTTCACCGGCTTCCTCAGTTCAAATAACTGAGCCCACCAGACTCTGTTTTTATAGTGCCCATTATTGGCGCTTCCGCGCTAAATTGCGCATGTGCATTTTCTCCTGCGTTCCAAGCCTTGTTTCCACTTGCAGCCTTAAATACTAGAGATGAGCGCCTGAAATTTTTCGGGTTTTGTGTTTTGGTTTTGGGTTCGGTTCCGCGGCCGTGTTTTGGGTTCGAACGCGTTTTGGCAAAACCTCACCGAATTATTTTTGTCGGATTCGGGTGTGTTTTGGATTCGGGTGATTTTTTCCAAAAACACTAAAAAACAGCTTAAATCATAGAATTTGGGGGTCATTTTGATCCCAAAGTATTATTAACCTCAAAAACCATAATTTACACTCATTTTCAGTCTATTCTGAATACCTCACACCTCACAATATTATTTTTAGTCCTAAAATTTGCACCGAGGTCGCTGTGTGAGTAAGATAAGCGACCCTAGTGGCCGACACAAACACCGGGCCCATCTAGGAGTGGCACTGCAGTGTCACGCAGGATGTCCCTTCCAAAAAACCCTCCCCAAACAGCACATGACGCAAAGAAAAAAAGAGGCGCAATGAGGTAGCTGTGTGAGTAAGATTAGCGACCCTAGTGGCCGACACAAACACCGGGCCCATCTAGGAGTGGCACTGCAGTGTCACGCAGGATGGCCCTTCCAAAAAACCCTCCCCAAACAGCACATGACGCAAAGAAAAAAAGAGGCGCAATGAGGTAGCTGTGTGAGTAAGATTAGCGACCCTAGTGGCCGACACAAACACCGGGCCCATCTAGGAGTGGCACTGCAGTGTCACGCAGGATGGCCCTTCCAAAAAACCCTCCCCAAACAGCACATGACGCAAAGAAAAAAAGAGGCGCAATGAGGTAGCTGACTGTGTGAGTAAGATTAGCGACCCTAGTGGCCGACACAAACACCGGGCCCATCTAGGAGTGGCACTGCAGTGTCACGCAGGATGTCCCTTCCAAAAAACCCTCCCCAAACAGCACATGACGCAAAGAAAAAAAGAGGCGCAATGAGGTAGCTGTGTGAGTAAGATTAGCGACCCTAGTGGCCGACACAAACACCGGGCCCATCTAGGAGTGGCACTGCAGTGTCACGCAGGATGTCCCTTCCAAAAAACCCTCCCCAATCAGCACATGATGCAAAGAAAAAGAAAAGAAAAAAGAGGTGCAAGATGGAATTATCCTTGGGCCCTCCCACCCACCCTTATGTTGTATAAACAAAACAGGACATGCACACTTTAACCAACCCATCATTTCAGTGACAGGGTCTGCCACACGACTGTGACTGATATGACGGGTTGGTTTGGACCCCCCCCAAAAAAGAAGCAATTAATCTCTCCTTGCACAAACTGGCTCTACAGAGGCAAGATGTCCACCTCATCTTCACCCTCCGATATATCACCGTGTACATCCCCCTCCTCACAGATTATCAATTCGTCCCCACTGGAATCCACCATCTCAGCTCCCTGTGTACTTTGTGGAGGCAATTGCTGCTGGTCAATGTCTCCGCGGAGGAATTGATTATAATTCATTTTAATGAACATCATCTTCTCCACATTTTCTGGATGTAACCTCGTACGCCGATTGCTGACAAGGTGAGCGGCGGCACTAAACACTCTTTCGGAGTACACACTTGTGGGAGGGCAACTTAGGTAGAATAAAGCCAGTTTGTGCAAGGGCCTCCAAATTGCCTCTTTTTCCTGCCAGTATAAGTACGGACTGTGTGACGTGCCTACTTGGATGCGGTCACTCATATAATCCTCCACCATTCTATCAATGTTGAGAGAATCATATGCAGTGACAGTAGACGACATGTCCGTAATCGTTGTCAGGTCCTTCAGTCCGGACCAGATGTCAGCATCAGCAGTCGCTCCAGACTGCCCTGCATCACCGCCAGCGGGTGGGCTCGGAATTCTGAGCCTTTTCCTCGCACCCCCAGTTGCGGGAGAATGTGAAGGAGGAGATGTTGACAGGTCGCGTTCCGCTTGACTTGACAATTTTGTCACCAGCAGGTCTTTCAACCCCAGCAGACCTGTGTCTGCCGGAAAGAGAGATCCAAGGTAGGCTTTAAATCTAGGATCGAGCACGGTGGCCAAAATGTAGTGCTCTGATTTCAACAGATTGACCACCCGTGAATCCTTGTTAAGCGAATTAAGGGCTGCATCCACAAGTCCCACATGCCTAGCGGAATCGCTCTGTGTTAGCTCCTTCTTCAATGCCTCCAGCTTCTTCTGCAAAAGCCTGATGAGGGGAATGACCTGACTCAGGCTGGCAGTGTCTGAACTGACTTCACGTGTGGCAAGTTCAAAGGGCATCAGAACCTTGCACAACGTTGAAATCATTCTCCACTGCACTTGAGACAGGTGCATTCCATCTCCTATATCGTGCTCAATTGTATAGGCTTGAATGGCCTTTTGCTGCTCCTCCAACCTCTGAAGCATATAGAGGGTTGAATTCCACCTCGTTACCACTTCTTGCTTCAGATGATGGCAGGGCAGGTTCAGTAGTTTTTGGTGGTGCTCCAGTCTTCTGTACGTGGTGCCTGTACGCCGAAAGTGTCCCGCAATTTTTCTGGCCACCGACAGCATCTCTTGCACGCCCCTGTCGTTTTTTAAAAAATTCTGCACCACCAAATTCAAGGTATGTGCAAAACATGGGACGTGCTGGAATTTGCCCATATTTAATGCACACACAATATTGCTGGCGTTGTCCGATGCCACAAATCCACAGGAGAGTCCAATTGGGGTAAGCCATTCCGCGATGATCTTCCTCAGTTGCCGTAAGAGGTTTTCAGCTGTGTGCGTATTCTGGAAAGCGGTGATACAAAGCGTAGCCTGCCTAGGAAAGAGTTGGCGTTTGCGAGATGCTGCTACTGGTGCCGCCGCTGCTGTTCTTGCGGCGGGAGTCCATACATCTACCCAGTGGGCTGTCACAGTCATATAGTCCTGACCCTGCCCTGCTCCACTTGTCCACATGTCCGTGGTTAAGTGGACATTGGGTACAACTGCATTTTTTAGGACACTGGTGAGTCTTTTTCTGACGTCCGTGTACATTCTCGGTATCGCCTGCCTAGAGAAGTGGAACCTAGATGGTATTTGGTAACGGGGACACACTGCCTCAATAAATTGTCTAGTTCCCTGTGAACTAACGGCGGATACCGGACGCACGTCTAACACCAACATAGTTGTCAAGGACTCAGTTATCCGCTTTGCAGTAGGATGACTGCTGTGATATTTCATCTTCCTCGCAAAGGACTGTTGAACAGTCAATTGCTTACTGGAAGTAGTACAAGTGGGCTTACGACTTCCCCTCTGGGATGACCATCGACTCCCAGCGGCAACAACAGCAGCGCCAGCAGCAGTAGGCGTTACACGCAAGGATGCATCGGAGGAATCCCAGGCAGGAGAGGACTCGTCAGACTTGCCAGTGACATGGCCTGCAGGACTATTGGCATTCCTGGGGAAGGAGGAAATTGACACTGAGGGAGTTGGTGGGGTGGTTTGCGTGAGCTTGGTTACAAGAGGAAGGGATTTACTGGTCAGTGGACTGCTTCCGCTGTCACCCAAAGTTTTTGAACTTGTCACTGACTTATTATGAATGCGTTGCAGGTGACGTATAAGGGAGGATGTTCCGAGGTGGTTAACGTCCTTACCCCTACTTATTACAGCTTGACAAAGGGAACACACGGCTTGACACCTGTTGTCCGCATTTCTGGTGAAATACCTCCACACCGAAGAGCTGATTTTTTTGGTATTTTCACCTGGCATGTCAACGGCCATATTCCTCCCACGGACAACAGGTGTCTCCCCGGGTGCCTGACTTAAACAAACCACCTCACCATCAGAATCCTTCTGGTCAATTTCCTCCCCAGCGCCAGCAACACCCATATCCTCCTCATCCTGGTGTACTTCAACACTGACATCTTCAATCTGACTATCAGGAACTGGACTGCGGGTGCTCCTTCCAGCACTTGCAGGGGGCATGCAAATAGTGGAAGGCGCATGCTCTTCACGTCCAGTGTTGGGAAGGTCAGGCATCGCAACCGACACAATTGGACTCTCCTTGTGGATTTGAGGTTTCAAAGAACGCACAGTTCTTTGCGGTGCTTTTGCCAGCTTGAGTCTTTTCAGTTTTCTAGCGAGAGGCTGAGTGCTTCCATCCTCATGTGAAGCTGAACCACTAGCCATGAACATAGGCCAGGGCCTCAGCCGTTCCTTGCCACTCCGTGTGGTAAATGGCATATTGGCAAGTTTACGCTTCTCCTCCGACAATTTTATTTTAGGTTTTGGAGTCCTTTTTTTTCTGATATTTGGTGTTTTGGATTTGACATGCTCTGTACTATGACATTGGGCATCGGCCTTGGCAGACGACGTTGCTGGCATTTCATCGTCTCGGCCATGACTAGTGGCAGCAGCTTCAGCACGAGGTGGAAGTGGATCTTGATCTTTCCCTAATTTTGGAACCTCAACTTTTTTGTTCTCCATATTTTATAGGCAGAACTAAAAGGCACCTCAGGTAAACAATGGAGATGGATGGATTGGATACTAGTATACAATTATGGACGGACTGCCACGGTTAGGTGGTATAAAAAAACCACGGTTAGGTGGTATATATTATAATAATAATACAATTATGGATGGACGGACTGCCTGCCGACTGCCGACACAGAGGTAGCCACAGCCGTGAACTACCGCACTGTACACTGGTTGATAAAGAGATAGTAGTATACTCGTAACAACTAGTATGACACTATGACGACGGTATAAAGAATGGAAAAAAAACCACGGTTAGGTGGTATATATTATAATAATAATACAATTATGGATGGACGGACTGCCTGCCGACTGCCGACACAGAGGTAGCCACAGCCGTGAACTACCGCACTGTACACTGGTTGATAAAGAGATAGTAGTATACTCGTAACAACTAGTATGACACTATGACGACGGTATAAAGAATGAAAAAAAAACCACGGTTAGGTGGTATATATTATAATAATAATACAATTATGGATGGACGGACTGCCTGCCGACTGCCGACACAGAGGTAGCCACAGCCGTGAACTACCGCACTGTACACTGGTTGATAAAGAGATAGTAGTATACTCGTAACAATTAGGATGACACTATGACGGTATAAAGAATGAAAAAAAAACCACGGTTAGGTGGTAGGTATATAATAATAAATAATACAATTCTGGTCGGACGGACTGCCTGCCGTGTGCCGACACAGAGGTAGCCACAGCCGTGAACTACCGCACTGTACACTGGTTGATAAAGAGATAGTAGTATACTCGTAACAATTAGGATGACACTATGACGGTATAAAGAATGAAAAAAAAAACCACGGTTAGGTGGTAGGTATATAATAATAAATAATACAATTCTGGTCGGACGGACTGCCTGCCGTGTGCCGACACAGAGGTAGCCACAGCCGTGAACTACCGCACTGTACACTGGTTGATAAAGAGATAGTAGTATACTCGTAACAACTAGTATGACTGACTATGACGGTATAAAGAATGAAAAAAAAACCACGGTTAGGTGGTATATATTGTAATACAATTATGGATGGACGGACTGCCTGCCGAGTTCCGACACAGAGGTAGCCACAGCCGTGAACTACCGCACTGTACACTGGTTGATAAAGAGATAGTAGTATACTCGTAACAACTAGTATGACTGACTATGACGGTATAAAGAATGAAAAAAAAACCACGGTTAGGTGGTATATATTATAATACAATTATGGATGGACGGACTGCCTGCCGACTGCCGACACAGAGGTAGCCACAGCCGTGAACTACCGCACTGTACACTGGTTGATAAAGAGATAGTAGTATACTCGTAACAACTAGTATGACACTATGACGGTATAAAGAATGAAAAAAAAACCACGGTTAGGTGGTATATATTATAATAATACAATTATGGATGGACGGACTGCCTGCCGAGTTCCGACACAGAGGTAGCCACAGCCGTGAACTACCGCACTGTACACTGGTTGATAAAGAGATAGTAGTATACTCGTAACAACTAGTATGACTGACTATGACGGTATAAAGAATGAAAAAAAAACCACGGTTAGGTGGTATATATTGTAATACAATTATGGATGGACGGACTGCCTGCCGAGTTCCGACACAGAGGTAGCCACAGCCGTGAACTACCGCACTGTACACTGGTTGATAAAGAGATAGTAGTATACTCGTAACAACTAGTATGACACTATGACGGTATAAAGAATGAAAAAAAAACCACGGTTAGGTGGTATATATTATAATACAATTATGGATGGACGGACTGCCTGCCGACTGCCGACACAGAGGTAGCCACAGCCGTGAACTACCGCACTGTACACTGGTTGATAAAGAGATAGTAGTATACTCGTAACAACTAGTATGACACTATGACGGTATAAAGAATGAAAAAAAAACCACGGTTAGGTGGTATATATTATAATACAATTATGGATGGACGGACTGCCTGCCGACTGCCGACACAGAGGTAGCCACAGCCGTGAACTACCGCACTGTACACTGGTTGATAAAGAGATAGTAGTATACTCGTAACAACTAGTATGACACTATGACGGTATAAAGAATGGAAAAAAAACCACGGTTAGGTGGTATATATTATAATACAATTATGGATGGACGGACTGCCTGCCGACTGCCGACACAGAGGTAGCCACAGCCGTGAACTACCGCACTGTACTGTGTCTGCTGCTAATATAGACTGGTTGATAAAGAGATAGTATACAACAATATACTACTATACTGGTGGTCAGGCACTGGTCACCACTAGTCACACTGGCAGTGGCACTCCTGCAGCAAAAGTGTGCACTGTTTAATTTTAAATTAATATAATATTATGTACTCCTGGCTCCTGCTATAACAACCTGCAGTGCTCCCCAGTCTCCCCCACAATTATTATAAGCTTTTATACATTGATGTGCAGCACACTGGGCTGAGCTGAGTGCACACAGACTGAGTCACACTGTGTGACTGCTGTGTATCGTTTTTTTCAGGCAGAGAACGGATATAGCAGAGAACGGATATATTAAATAAAAGTTAACTTAACAACAACTGCACTGGTCACTGTGGTAAACTCTGTCTGCACAATCTCTCTCTCTCTCTCTCTCTCTCTCTTCTAATCTATTCTAATGGAGAGGACGCCAGCCACGTCCTCTCCCTATCAATCTCAATGCACGTGTGAAAATGGCGGCGACGCGCGGCTCCTTATATAGAATCCGAGTCTCGCGAGAATCCGACAGCGTCATGATGACGTTCGGGCGCGCTCGGGTTAACCGAGCAAGGCGGGAAGATCCGAGTCGCTCGGACCCGTGAAAAAAAAAGTGAAGTTCGTGCGGGTTCGGATTCAAAGAAACCGAACCCGCTCATCTCTATTAAATACACTACGGCGGCCATTATATCCATGCCTCGTTTCCCCGAAGGCCAAATACCATCAAGCCAAGCCTCATTTCCAGCTCCGGCGGCCATCTTTAATATCCACGCCTTATTTCCACATAAGTCCAGTACCATGGTAGCGTCTAGTTTACCTTCTTGGAGAGGACCTTTCCCATAACCCCCTGGGTCCATGTCACAATCTATTTGGAATAGTAAAGTGTGGCGAGCGAAGCGAGACACCGAGCCCGCGAGGGTCCAATTCTGCATAGAAAAAAAATTCCCCCAAACGAACGGAGAACGAAGCAGACATTTAGGTGCTGTAAGGGCGGAAGTTCTCTCCTTCCCTCTCGTTTTGTCACGTCCAGGTCCTTAGCGCGAATGTAACATAGACACAACCCCAGTACCATCGAACCAAGCCTCGTTTTAACCTCCGGCGGCCATCTTTTATATCTATAATAAACCTCATTATATTTATTATCGGCCATCTTTGTCCACCTTTACCAACCATTTTACTACACTTTATTATAACCACATTGTATAGGAATTACCATATAAAAAATATAAATATAGATAAAAAAATATATATATGCATAACAAATCCATATACATATGTACATAATATAGATAAACAAACACATTATACCCAATTTACTTAAATTATAACCGTTCTCTCCACTTACATCTCTTAATGGCACAAAGAAGTATATATCACCCTCAACCTCTCATAGTGTCAAATTTCATTTCATATTTTATATTTTATCAATCATTTAAAAATTATTCAGCACTACTGAATCATTCAAGCCTTGCGGGATTATGGTGTTGAGATTAAATATCCAGAATGCTTCTTTCTTACACAATCTCCTAAATCTGTCACCACCCCTACTTGTCACAGATACTTGTTCAATTGCAGTGATCCGAATGTTTTCAAATTTACCCTCACAACATTCCCGGATATGATGATACAAATATGTATTACCAGCCTTTTTACCTATTTGGCGTTTATGTTCCATAAACCTAACGTGGAGCCTCCTAGTGGTACACACCACGTACTGTAAACCACATTCGCATTGTAGGACATAGATCAAGTTTCTCTTACATCCTAGAGGATGCTGGGGTCCATTTTAGTACCATGGGGTATGGACGGTTCCGCAGGAGTCTTCGGCACTTTAAGACTTTTTAACAGTGTGAACTGGCTCCTCCCTCTATGCCCCTCCTCCAGACCTCAATTTAGAAAATGTGCCCGGGAGACTGGCTGCACATCAGTGAAGCTCTACTGAGTTTGACTGAAAAAGACTTTGTTAGGTTTTATATTTTACAGGGAAGCTGCTGGTAATAGAAGCTTCCCTGCAGCGTGGGACATAGGGGGAGAAGTAGGAACCAACTTCTCAGTTAGTTTAATGGCTCTGCTTCCACTGACAGGACATCATTAGCTCCTGAAGGGTACTGAACACAGCCCTTGCCTGGCTGCTGCTCACTCCCACAGCACTGCCGCCACCACCTAACAGAGCTAGAAGTCAGAAGGTTGGTGAGTATTAACCAGAGACCTGCAGAGAGGGGCCCTCCGGTCATCATGGTGGCATAAAGGTACCAGCGCACCGCGGGACACTGCGCAGCAACATATCTTTCAGCACAGGTGCAGGGCGCGGGGGGGCGCACTCTGAGGGACATGATAAATCCTTAATCTCACTGGCAAAATGTACATACATGTGAGCCGCTGATGTACCCCCCCGGTATAAATATTACTGTGGCTGTCACGCAAGGAGAAAACTTCCATTACAGGGGGCGGGGCTTCACCTCAGAATTACTTGTAACACTCATTTGGCGCCATTTTCTCCTCACAGATACGCCGGAGCGCTGATCCTACAGGCTGCTTCTCCTCACACATCGCTGATACAAGTACCAGGGTGTTATAGAAGGGGAGGGGAGCACATAATTTATTGAAGTCTGCGGGCCTCACATTGGATATAAAGTGCTGTTTTGGTATATATGTATATTCATTGCATGTAATACATATAGGGCGCGTGGTGTGGACTGGCAATTCCCTCTGGGTCCCTCTGACAGACATTAGTGTAGGTCTGTCCCCATTAGATCCCGTGTGTGTGTGAGTGGTGTGACTGTACACGTGTGTACCATGTCTAGAGTAAGTAGTTCCCCAGAGGAACCCATTTTGGAGGCACAAGAGTGTCTGAGCCTGTGTGGGTGAGAAAGCTGCAGAGCAATATGGCTAAACTAGCAAGGAAATTCTATGAGTCTGAGGAACAGACAAAGCATTGGAGACAGTCTGTGGAAGATGCTTTATTTGCTGATTCACCTATAACATCCACTCGGGACCCCTCCAGTTCCCAGAAAAGGTCCCTGGCCCAAATTATGCAAAGGGGCACTGACACAGATTCCGACACTGACGTCGACACTGGGGATTTGAGGGGGGTAGATCCCAAACTGGCTAAGAGCATTAAATGTATGATAGTCACTATAAAAGAGGTGTTGGAATTTCCCGACACAACACCTCCACCTGAGGAAAAAGATTATTTTAAATTAAATAAAAAACAGATGGTGACTTTTCCTCCGTCTAAGGACTTAAATAAGTTTTTTGAGGAATCCTGGGCTAACCCGGAAAATAAATTTGCTATCCCTAAAAGGTTGCGGGTAGCATACCCTTTACCTGAAGAGGATAGGTGTAAGTGGGAGTCACCCCCAATGATAGACACCTCAGTCTCTAGGTTGTCAAAGAAAACCATTTTATCTGCCCCGGGGTCAGCTTCATTAAAAGAACCTGCTGACCGCAAATTAGAGACAACTTTAAAGTCCATCTATGTTGCTACGGGTACATTACTCAGGCCCACAATTGCTCATGCGTGGGTAGATAACGCAGTTGAAAACTGGGCAGATTACTTGATTGTTAATATTGACACGGTCGATAAAGATGACATGCTGCAAATTCTAGGTCATATCAAAGACTCTGCAGGTTACTTGGTTGAGGCTATGAAGGACGTAGGCTTACTGGGTTCACAGGCCTCTGCTATGTCGATTTCAGCCCGCAAGGCGCTCTGGATCCGACAATGGAATGCTGACGCAGAATCCAAAAGAAATATTAAGGGCGCTCCCTTACAATGGTCAGGCCCTCTTTGGAGAGAAACTAGATGCCATGATATCAACTACTACATCTGGCAAGTCAGCATTTCTGTCGTCGGCAGCTGCACCGGCTAAAAAAGTATATCATTCTCATACTATGTAGTCCTTTCTGCCCAACAAGTACAAAAAGGCTAAAACGACCCCTTTTTTCACAGGAAAGGGGAGAGGAAAAGGTCAAAAACCTACAACACCCTCAGGCTACCAGGAGCAGAAGTCAGCAACTACTTCTGCAAAAGCCACAGCATGATGCTGGGGTTCCTCTGCGGGAGTACGATCGGGTGGAGGCACGTCCACTATTTTTCAGCCAGGTCTGGCTTTGCTCAGACCTGGATCCTTGGATTTTACAGATAATATCCCAAGGTTACAAGTTGGAATTTCAAGACCTTCCCCATGCCTATTTTTCAAATTAGCCTTGCCAGTTTCTGCTCAAGACAGCACAAATGTCCTGAACGCAATACACAAATTATGTCAAGACAAAGTAATTGCCTTGGTTCCTGCTGAACAAAGGAACCAAGGCTTTTATTCAAGCCTGTTTGTGGTACCGAAGCCGGATGGCTCAGTCAGACCGATTTTAAACCTAAAATCTCTGAATCTTTATTTTCAGCTTGGAAGAAAAAGAAGTTCTGGTGTCAGTGGACATCAAGGATGCTTACTTGCATGTCCCCATTTATCCACCACATCAAGCATACCTGAGGTTTGCGGTTCAGGATTGCCACTACCAATTCCAGAAATTACCGTTCGGGCTCTCCACAGCTCCGAGAATATTCACCAAGGTGATGGCGGAGATGATGGTTCTCCTTCGCAAACAAGGAGTCAACATAATTCTATACTTGGACGATCTCCTCATAAAAACGAGATCCAGGTACAAGCTACTCCAGAACATAGCATTATCCCTGAAGGTGCTTCAACAGCTTTCCAAAATCCAAGTTGGAACCGACAATGAGATTATCATTTTTGGGAGTGATACTGGACACCAAGGTACAGAGAATATTTCTACTGGTGGAAAAGGCTCAGGAGATCCAGAGCATGGTCAAACAACTTTTGAGATCAAGAACAGTATCAATTCATCAGTGCATTCGCCTGTTGGGGAAAATGGTAGCCGATTCCATGCCAGGGTCTTCCAGTGGGACCTACTGGACAAGTGGTCAGGGTCGCATCTCCACATGCATCAAAAGATAATCTTGTCAGCGAAAGCCAGAATTTCGGTCCTGTGGTGGCTACAAATTTCTCACCTCCTGGAGGGATGCAGGTTTGGGATTCAGCCCTGGATCCTGGTGGCCACGGATGCAAGTCTCTGAGGATGGGGAGCAGTCACGCAAGGAGAAAACTTCCAAGGAAGATGGTCAAGTCAAGAAACTCGCCTTCACATAAACATTCTGGAGTTGAGAGCTGTGTACAACAGCCTTCATCAAGCGGCACACCTTCTTCAAGGTCGTCCCATACAGATCCAGTCAGACAATGTAACGACAGTAGCTTACATAAACCATCAAGGCGGAACAAAAAGCAGGGTGGCAATGACAGAGGTGACAAAGATACTCCTCTGGACAGAAAGACATGCAAAAGCTCTGTCGGCAATTTTCATTCCGGGAGTGGACAACTGGGAAGCAGACTGCCTCAGCGGACACGATCTCCATCCAGGAGAATGGGGCCTCCACCCAGAAGTCTTTGCGGAGGTAACAAGTCATTGAGGCGTTCCTCAAGTGGACATGATGGCATCTCGTCTCAACAAGAAGCTTCCAACATATTGTTCCAGGTCGAGAAACCCGCAAGCAATAGCAGTGGATGCACTGGTGACCCAGTGGGTGTTTCAGTCGGTGTATCTGTTCCCTCCACTTCCACTTGTTCCAATAGTTCTCAAGATCATCAGAAGAACAAGAGTTCGAGCAATTCTCATTGCTCCAGACTGGCCAAGGTGGGCCTGGTATCCAGATCTTCAAGAGTTATTACTGGAAGATCCTCAAGCCTCTTCCTCTTCACGAGGACCTGCTTCAGCAGGGGCTGTTAGTTTATCAGGATTTACCGCGGCTTGGCTGTTGAGCGCCAGATCCTAGCCCATAAGGGTATTCCCAATAAAGTCATTCCCACACTTATTCTGGCCAGGAAAGGGGTAACGTCCAAACATTACCATCGTATTGGAGAAAATATGTATCTTGGTGTGAATCCAAGAAGTCTCCTGCGGTGGAGTTTCAATTAGGACGTCTTCTCCTATTTCTACAGGCGCGTGTGGATGCTGGATTGAGATTAGGATCTATCGAGGTTCAGATTTTGGCCTTATCAGTTTTCTTTCAGAAACAATTGGTTTCTCTTCCTGAGGTCCAGATGTTCGTAAAGGGGGTTCTGCGTATCCAACCTCCCTTTGTGCCTCCTGCGGCGCCATGGGATCTTAATGTGGCATTGCAGTTCCTTAAATCAGACTGGTTTGAGCCTCTACAAGACGTAGAGTTAAAGTTTTTCACTTGGAAAGTGGTCATGCTATTGGCCTTGGCCTCAGGCAGACGGGTGTCTGAGTTAGGAGCTCTCTCACACAAGAGTCCATACTTAATATTTCATGAAGATAGGGCTGAACTGAGAACACGTCAGCACTTTCTTCTGAAGGTTGTGTCTTCTTTTCATATCAACCAACCAGTGGTGCTGCCAGTGGCTTCTGACACCTCAGCCGTCTCAAAATCCAAGGATGTCGTCAGAGCGTTGAGGATTTATGTTGCAACAACGGCTAGGATAAGGAAAACAGAATCTTTGTTTGTCCTCTATGACCCCAACAAGATTGGGGGTCCTGCTTCTAAGCAGACTATTGCGCGCTGGATCAGGTGCACGCTCATTCCACGTATATTGCCGTTACCGACTTCGGTAAAAGCCCACTCTACAAGGAAAGTGGGTTTGTCCTAGGCTGCTGCCCGGGGTGTCTCGGCTTTACAAATCTGCCAAGCTGCTTCTTGGTCAGGTGCAAACACGTTTGCTAAGTTTTATAAGTTTGACACCTTGGCTGCTGACGACCTAAAACTTGGTCAGTCAGTTCTGCAGGAATATTAGCCCTTTCCCGCCCGTACTGGGAGCTTTGGTACATCCCCATGGTACTAAAATGGACCCCAGAATCCTCTAGGACGTAAGAGAAAATGGGATTTTAATTAACTGCCTGTAAAGCCCAGTGCTCATTTTTCCTGCTGATTACGTTTATCTTTTTGCACATTTTTCATGTGTTCAGATGTTAACAGCTGTTGCTGTTGTGTTATGCATGCTGGTTGGCATGACTTATGTTAAAGGCCATGTTAGCCGACATATTGTTTATGGATGGTGTGAGCTGGTGTGAATCTCGCCACAAGTTTAATAGAAATTCCTCTCTCGAGAATGTCCGTCTCCTCGGGCACAGTTCCTATACTGAGGTCTGGAGGAGGGGCATAGAGGGAGGAGCCAGTTCACACTGTTGAAAAGTCTTAAAGTGCAGAAGGCTACTGCGGAACCGTCTATATCCCATGGTACTAAAATGGACCCCAGCATCCTCTACGGACTACGAGAAAAGGATTAACCGGCAGGTAATTAAAATCCTATTTTTTTATCTTGTAGTTTTCTCCTGAAGCTGTTAGAGATGAGCGCCGGAAATTTTTCGGGTTTTGTGTTTTGGTTTTGGGTTCGGTTCCGCGGCCGTGTTTTGGGTTCGACCGCGTTTTGGCAAAACCTCACCGAATTTTTTTTGTCGGATTCGGGTGTGTTTTGGATTCGGGTGTTTTTTTCAAAAAACCCTAAAAAACAGCTTAAATCATAGAATTTGGGGGTAATTTTGATCCCAAAGTATTATTAACCTCAAAAAACATAATTTACACTCATTTTCAGCCTATTCTGAACACATCACACCTCACAATATTATTTTTAGTCCTAAAATTTGCACCGAGGTCGTTGTGTGAGTAAGATAAGCGACCCTAGTGGCCGACACAAACACCGGGCCCATCTAGGAGTGGCACTGCAGTGTCACGCAGGATGTCCCTTCCAAAAAACCCTCCCCAAACAGCACATGACGCAAAGAAAAAAAGAGGCGCAATGAGGTAGCTGTGTGAGTAAGATTAGCGACCCTAGTGGCCGACACAAACACCGGGCCCATCTAGGAGTGGCACTGCAGTGTCACGCAGGATGTCCCTTCCAAAAAACCCTCCCCAAACAGCACATGACGCAAAGAAAAAAAGAGGCGCAATGAGGTAGCTGACTGTGTGAGAAAGATAAGCGACCCTAGTGGCCGACACAAACACCGGGCCCATCTAGGAGTGGCACTGCAGTGTCACGCAGGATGTCCCTTCCAAAAAACCCTCCCCAAACAGCACATGACGCAAAGAAAAAAAGAGGCGCAATGAGGTAGCTGACTGTGTGAGAAAGATAAGCGACCCTAGTGGCCGACACAAACACCGGGCCCATCTAGGAGTGGCACTGCAGTGTCACGCAGGATGTCCCTTCCAAAAAACCCTCCCCAAACAGCACATGACGCAAAGAAAAAAAGAGGCGCAATGAGGTAGCTGACTGTGTGAGAAAGATAAGCGACCCTAGTGGCCGACACAAACACCGGGCCCATCTAGGAGTGGCACTGCAGTGTCACGCAGGATGTCCCTTCCAAAAAACCCTCCCCAAACAGCACATGACGCAAAGAAAAAAAGAGGCGCAATGAGGTAGCTGTGTGAGAAAGATAAGCGACCCTAGTGGCCGACACAAACACCGGGCCCATCTAGGAGTGGCACTGCAGTGTCACGCAGGATGTCCCTTCCAAAAAACCCTCCCCAAACAGCACATGACGCAAAGAAAAAAAGAGGCGCAATGAGGTAGCTGTGTGAGTAAGATTAGCGACCCTAGTGGCCGACACAAACACCGGGCCCATCTAGGAGTGGCACTGCAGTGTCACGCAGGATGGCCCTTCCAAAAAACCCTCCCCAAACAGCACATGACGCAAAGAAAAAAAGAGGCGCAATGAGGTAGCTGACTGTGTGAGTAAGATTAGCGACCCTAGTGGCCGACACAAACACCGGGCACATCTAGGAGTGGCACTGCAGTGTCACGCAGGATGTCCCTTCCAAAAAACCCTCCCCAAACAGCACATGACGCAAAGAAAAAAAGAGGCGCAATGAGGTAGCTGTGTGAGTAAGATTAGCGACCCTAGTGGCCGACACAAACACCGGGCCCATCTAGGAGTGGCACTGCAGTGTCACGCAGGATGTCCCTTCCAAAAAACCCTCCCCAATCAGCACATGATGCAAAGAAAAAGAAAAGAAAAAAGAGGTGCAAGATGGAATTATCCTTGGGCCCTCCCACCCACCCTTATGTTGTATAAACAAAACAGGACATGCACACTTTAACCAACCCATCATTTCAGTGACAGGGTCTGCCACACGACTGTGACTGATATGACGGGTTGGTTTGGACCCCCCCCAAAAAAGAAGCAATTAATCTCTCCTTGCACAAACTGGCTCTACAGAGGCAAGATGTCCACCTCATCTTCACCCTCCGATATATCACCGTGTACATCCCCCTCCTCACAGATTATCAATTCGTCCCCACTGGAATCCACCATCTCAGCTCCCTGTGTACTTTGTGGAGGCAATTGCTGCTGGTCAATGTCTCCGCGGAGGAATTGATTATAATTCATTTTAATGAACATCATCTTCTCCACATTTTCTGGATGTAACCTCGTACGCCGATTGCTGACAAGGTGAGCGGCGGCACTAAACACTCTTTCGGAGTACACACTTGTGGGAGGGCAACTTAGATAGAATAAAGCCAGTTTGTGCAAGGGCCTCCAAATTGCCTCTTTTTCCTGCCAGTATAAGTACGGACTGTGTGACGTGCCTACTTGGATGCGGTCACTCATATAATCCTCCACCATTCTATCAATGTTGAGAGAATCTTATGCAGTGACAGTAGACGACATGTCCGTAATCGTTGTCAGGTCCTTCAGTCCGGACCAGATGTCAGCATCAGCAGTCGCTCCAGACTGCCCTGCATCACCGCCAGCGGGTGGGCTCGGAATTCTGAGCCTTTTCCTCGCACCCCCAGTTGCGGGAGAATGTGAAGGAGGAGATGTTGACAGGTCGCGTTCCGCTTGACTTGACAATTTTGTCACCAGCAGGTCTTTCAACCCCAGCAGACCTGTGTCTGCCGGAAAGAGAGATCCAAGGTAGGCTTTAAATCTAGGATCGAGCACGGTGGCCAAAATGTAGTGCTCTGATTTCAACAGATTGACCACCCGTGAATCCTTGTTAAGCGAATTAAGGGCTGCATCCACAAGTCCCACATGCCTAGCGGAATCGCTCCGTGTTAGCTCCTTCTTCAATGCCTCCAGCTTCTTCTGCAAAAGCCTGATGAGGGGAATGACCTGACTCAGGCTGGCAGTGTCTGAACTGACTTCACGTGTGGCAAGTTCAAAGGGCATCAGAACCTTGCACAACGTTGAAATCATTCTCCACTGCACTTGAGACAGGTGCATTCCATCTCCTATATCGTGCTCAATTGTATAGGCTTGAATGGCCTTTTGCTGCTCCTCCAACCTCTGAAGCATATAGAGGGTTGAATTCCACCTCGTTACCACTTCTTGCTTCAGATGATGGCAGGGCAGGTTCAGTAGTTTTTGGTGGTGCTCCAGTCTTCTGTACGTGGTGCCTGTACGCCGAAAGTGTCCCGCAATTTTTCTGGCCACCGACAGCATCTCTTGCACGCCCCTGTCGTTTTTTAAAAAATTCTGCACCACCAAATTCAAGGTATGTGCAAAACATGGGACGTGCTGGAATTTGCCCATATTTAATGCACACACAATATTGCTGGCGTTGTCCGATGCCACAAATCCACAGGAGAGTCCAATTGGGGTAAGCCATTCCGCGATGATCTTCCTCAGTTGCCGTAAGAGGTTTTCAGCTGTGTGCGTATTCTGGAAAGCGGTGATACAAAGCGTAGCCTGCCTAGGAAAGAGTTGGCGTTTGCGAGATGCTGCTACTGGTGCCGCCGCTGCTGTTCTTGCGGCGGGAGTCCATACATCTACCCAGTGGGCTGTCACAGTCATATAGTCCTGACCCTGCCCTGCTCCACTTGTCCACATGTCCGTGGTTAAGTGGACATTGGGTACAACTGCATTTTTTAGGACACTGGTGAGTCTTTTTCTGACGTCCGTGTACATTCTCGGTATCGCCTGCCTAGAGAAGTGGAACCTAGATGGTATTTGGTAACGGGGGCACACTGCCTCAATAAATTGTCTAGTTCCCTGTGAACTAACGGCGGATACCGGACGCACGTCTAACACCAACATAGTTGTCAAGGACTCAGTTATCCGCTTTGCAGTAGGATGACTGCTGTGATATTTCATCTTCCTCGCAAAGGACTGTTGAACAGTCAATTGCTTACTGGAAGTAGTACAAGTGGGCTTACGACTTCCCCTCTGGGATGACCATCGACTCCCAGCGGCAACAACAGCAGCGCCAGCAGCAGTAGGCGTTACACGCAAGGATGCATCGGAGGAATCCCAGGCAGGAGAGGACTCGTCAGACTTGCCAGTGACATGGCCTGCAGGACTATTGGCATTCCTGGGGAAGGAGGAAATTGACACTGAGGGAGTTGGTGGGGTGGTTTGCGTGAGCTTGGTTACAAGAGGAAGGGATTTACTGGTCAGTGGACTGCTTCCGCTGTCACCCAAAGTTTTTGAACTTGTCACTGACTTATTATGAATGCGCTGCAGGTGACGTATAAGGGAGGATGTTCCGAGGTGGTTAACGTCCTTACCCCTACTTATTACAGCTTGACAAAGGGAACACACGGCTTGACACCTGTTGTCCGCATTTCTGGTGAAATACCTCCACACCGAAGAGCTGATTTTTTTGGTATTTTCACCTGGCATGTCAACGGCCATATTCCTCCCACGGACAACAGGTGTCTCCCCGGGTGCCTGACTTAAACAAACCACCTCACCATCAGAATCCTCCTGGTCAATTTCCTCCCCAGCGCCAGCAACACCCATATCCTCCTCATCCTGGTGTACTTCAACACTGACATCTTCAATCTGACTATCAGGAACTGGACTGCGGGTGCTCCTTCCAGCACTTGCAGGGGGCATGCAAATAGTGGAAGGCGCATGCTCTTCACGTCCAGTGTTGGGAAGGTCAGGCATCGCAAACGACACAATTGGACTCTCCTTGTGGATTTGGGATTTCAAAGAACGCACAGTTCTTTGCGGTGCTTTTGCCAGCTTGAGTCTTTTCAGTTTTCTAGCGAGAGGCTGAGTGCTTCCATCCTCATGTGAAGCTGAACCACTAGCCATGAACATAGGCCAGGGCCTCAGCCGTTCCTTGCCACTCCGTGTGGTAAATGGCATATTGGCAAGTTTACGCTTCTCCTCCGACAATTTTATTTTAGGTTTTGGAGTCCTTTTTTTTCTGATATTTGGTGTTTTGGATTTGACATGCTCTGTACTATGACATTGGGCATCGGCCTTGGCAGACGACGTTGCTGGCATTTCATCGTCTCGGCCATGACTAGTGGCAGCAGCTTCAGCACGAGGTGGAAGTGGATCTTGATCTTTCCCTAATTTTGGAACCTCAACTTTTTTGTTCTCCATATTTTATAGGCAGAACTAAAAGGCACCTCAGGTAAACAATGGAGATGGATGGATTGGATACTAGTATACAATTATGGACGGACTGCCACGGTTAGGTGGTATAAAAAAACCACGGTTAGGTGGTATATATTATAATAATAATACAATTATGGATGGACGGACTGCCTGCCGACTGCCGACACAGAGGTAGCCACAGCCGTGAACTACCGCACTGTACACTGGTTGATAAAGAGATAGTAGTATACTCGTAACAACTAGTATGACACTATGACGACGGTATAAAGAATGAAAAAAAAACCACGGTTAGGTGGTATATATTATAATAATAATACAATTATGGATGGACGGACTGCCTGCCGACTGCCGACACAGAGGTAGCCACAGCCGTGAACTACCGCACTGTACACTGGTTGATAAAGAGATAGTAGTATACTCGTAACAACTAGTATGACACTATGACGACGGTATAAAGAATGAAAAAAAAACCACGGTTAGGTGGTATATATTATAATAATAATACAATTATGGATGGACGGACTGCCTGCCGACTGCCGACACAGAGGTAGCCACAGCCGTGAACTACCGCACTGTACACTGGTTGATAAAGAGATAGTAGTATACTCGTAACAACTAGTATGACACTATGACGACGGTATAAAGAATGAAAAAAAAACCACGGTTAGGTGGTATATATTATAATAATAATACAATTATGGATGGACGGACTGCCTGCCGACTGCCGACACAGAGGTAGCCACAGCCGTGAACTACCGCACTGTACACTGGTTGATAAAGAGATAGTAGTATACTCGTAACAACTAGTATGACACTATGACGACGGTATAAAGAAAGAAAAAAAAATACCACAGTTAGGTGGTATATATTATAATAATAATACAATTATGGATGGACGGACTGCCTGCCGACTGCCGACACAGAGGTAGCCACAGCCGTGAACTACCGCACTGTACACTGGTTGATAAAGAGATAGTAGTATACTCGTAACAACTAGTATGACACTATGACGACGGTATAAAGAATGAAAAAAAAACCACGGTTAGGTGGTATATATTATAATAATAATACAATTATGGATGGACGGACTGCCTGCCGACTGCCGACACAGAGGTAGCCACAGCCGTGAACTACCGCACTGTACACTGGTTGATAAAGAGATAGTAGTATACTCGTAACAACTAGTATGACACTATGACGACGGTATAAAGAATGAAAAAAAAACCACGGTTAGGTGGTATATATTATAATAATAATACAATTATGGATGGACGGACTGCCTGCCGACTGCCGACACAGAGGTAGCCACAGCCGTGAACTACCGCACTGTACACTGGTTGATAAAGAGATAGTAGTATACTCGTAACAACTAGTATGACACTATGACGACGGTATAAAGAATGAAAAAAAAACCACGGTTAGGTGGTATATATTATTATAATAATAATACAATTATGGATGGACGGACTGCCTGCCGACTGCCGACACAGAGGTAGCCACAGCCGTGAACTACCGCACTGTACACTGGTTGATAAAGAGATAGTAGTATACTCGTAACAACTAGTATGACACTATGACGGTATAAAGAATGAAAAAAAAACCACGGTTAGGTGGTATATATTATAATAATAATACAATTATGGATGGACGGACTGCCTGCCGACTGCCGACACAGAGGTAGCCACAGCCGTGAACTACCGCACTGTACACTGGTTGATAAAGAGATAGTAGTATACTCGTAACAACTAGTATGACACTATGACGACGGTATAAAGAAAGAAAAAAAAATACCACGGTTAGGTGGTATATATTGTAATACAATTATGGATGGACGGACTGCCTGCCGAGTTCCGACTGCCGACACAGAGGTAGCCACAGCCGTGAACTACCGCACTGTACTGTGTCTGCTGCTAATATAGACTGGTTGATAAAGAGATAGTATACAATACATACAACAATATACTACTATACTGGTGGTCAGGCACTGGTCACCACTAGTCACACTGGCAGTGGCACTCCTGCAGCAAAAGTGTGCACTGTTTAATTTTAAATTAATATAATATTATGTACTCCTGGGGGCTCCTGCTATAACAACCTGCAGTGCTCCCCAGTCTCCCCCACAATTATTATAAGCTTTGCCTTTTATACATTGATGTGCAGCACACTGGGCTGAGCTGAGTGCACACAGACTGAGTCACACTGTGTGACTGGCTGCTGCTGTGTATCGTTTTTTTTCAGGCAGAGAACGGATATAGCAGAGAACGGATATATTATATTAAAATAAATAAAAGTTAACTAACAACAACTGCACTGGTCACTGTGGTAAACTCTGTCTGACTCTGCACAATCTCTCTCTCTCTTCTAATCTAATTTCTAATGGAGAGGACGCCAGCCACGTCCTCTCCCTATCAATCTCAATGCACGTGTGAAAATGGCGGCGACGCGCGGCTCCTTATATAGAATCCGAGTCTCGCGAGAATCCGACAGCGTCATGATGACGTTCGGGCGCGCTCGGGTTAACCGAGCAAGGCGGGAGGATCCGAGTCTGCTCGGACCCGTGAAAAAAACATGAAGTTCGTGCGGGTTCGGTTTCAGAGAAACCGAACCCGCTCATCTCTAGAAGCTGTAGCTACAAAATGTACAATCTTCCTATTGGTATGTTTGCACGTGGTACAACTCATCCTCCCACATTTATGAAATCCCGCAGGTGGTTTGGGTAACCAGGCACCATTTTTTTGTGCATTTTATCAAAAAAACTGGGTGCCAAGGTGGACTTCAAACTATCCGATTTTCTAAACACTACTTGTCCACTAAATTTCACATTGGAGTTAAGAATGTCGTCTAGCTTCAAAAAATGTAAGAGTTCTGCCTTATTATTTTCTTTATTTCATAGGCACTAGTGTTATACTTTATCACAAACATCATAGTCCTATCTTTCCCTCTTTCCCTGCTCTTATTATTCACAGTTCTAGTGCCATCCAATAGGGTATCCCTCTCAATATTCTCCACTTCCCTCGGCGCTTGATCTAATATTCATTTTGGCACTCTGGGTAATGCACCAGCAGAGGGAGCAGGATCATTGGGAGTGATACAAGTGAATATACACTTTGGAGGTGACCAAACGGCTAAATTTCTATGGTAATCGCAAAGTTAAATTCATTCATGTGTGCACACATTAAAATAGAATATATCTGAACTTGGAACCTGTGAGTATAAAAAGCCAAACAGCCTCAAGTTATTAATCACTAATTTAACCAGTTATCTTTTTGGAAAATACTAACCATTTATTTGCATGTGTTGGATTAAGTTAAATAGTTTTACAATATTCATGACTAATCCATTAAGCTAGTATTGGTCATTACTAATTACTCATTGCATGTGTTGGACTACATCTTTGCATGATATATGGGAAAAGCCTCGTTAGAAGTTGAAGCTTAAAGCCATGTTCAATATGTGTTGTTTAATATAATTTTATACAACAACAAATGTCCCTGGTAAATATGCGCAACAAAACTTGATGTTCAGCTACAATGTGTACAAATAGAAGTGTATCCCACACCTCAAAGACAATAGGAGAAAAAAGAGATAATGTACACACAACTGCAGCGTTCACCAAGCACCATGACACCACATGTGCAGACCAAAAAACATACTGGTAAAGAATAAATACATTCACCCTAATATGGATGATAGTCCTCAGTTTTTGAGAGAGCAGGTTAGAAGGGTTGGTTATCTGAGGAATCTTTTCCTTCACATATAGGACCCAGCAGGCCTGATTGTTCCTTGAAGGCACCTGGAAAATAAGTACCTCTTTTCCCAATGAGAATGGGAATAATGAGAGGTACTAAAAATTGCAGACCATAGTGTAGTAGTATTTAAAAAACACTCACCAGTTTAATGCCACAGATTAAATTTACAGAATACATATAAAAACATAGCATGTCATCCAATCACATAACGGATATATCACCAAAGGGATCCTCAAAGCCACATAGATCGATAGTGTGGAATACTGGCAAGCTTTCCGGATACTCAGCCAGTATACAGGATCAAACCCCAGGCAGATGGTCAAAACTCCGTGTGGATCAGAGTCAAATGCAGAATAAAAACGGGAACCACGCTTAACGCGTATCGGACGCAAAGTCCTTCATCAGAAGCGTGGTTCACAAGCACTGATAGTCCGTTTATAAACCCCATTCATTAGGATTACCAGCTGTCACCAATCTCTATTGAATCTCGCGCTGTTAGACAAGCGCCTGCGCCGTCATCATCGACGACCGGAACCGGAAGTGACGCTTGCGGTTCATCCGCGTTCCAAGGGTCCGGAAGTCATAGCGGCTGCTCTCCATAGCCGCGATGGTCAGCTGCTCCTGCGTTCCATCATCAGGAAGTATTGTAAACTGTTCTCTGCAGTCGCACGGAATATGTCACTTTCTAGGGAGATCTGTATGGTATCCATATACCAATGGGGTCTTCATAATGTCCATGAATTTATAAAGTCCCAAGCAATATAAATTCCATGTTTCATAAGAATAAAAGAAAAAAACAGCATGTATCAATAGTAATTGTAGAATGTATAAAAAGTGGTATAGAGCAGTATTGGGACTGAGAGCTACATTAAATAAGAAAACATTTAAGCTCAAAGTCTCCATTGAGACCCTTTGGGATAAGTGTGCCCAAACGATGTATACTTTTCATCTCTGCTTGGGCCAATCTTTTTTCTAAATCCCTAGTTCTCCACCTTTGTTGTACCACTTGTATACCCCAAAAGTTTTTTAAAAAACAAGTATCAGACCCATGTACTTTCTTAAAATGTGAGGATACGTTATGGGTGTCTAAGCCCTTACGAATATTGTATATGTGCTCTGCCCACCTCACCTTTGCACTCCTTCCTGTCCTACCAACGTAGGAGAGGCCGCAGGTGCATTCAAGCACATATACAATATTCTTAGTGTGGCATGTAATAAAATCCCGAATGGGATAAGTATGACCATTCACAGTATATTCTGTAAATTTCCTCACTGGGATCTTCACTGTCTTACACATTAGGCATTCGCCGCATCGATGAAAACCCTTCGTTCTTACACTCTGCCTTATTTCTGTATCTAGACTACTTTTTACAAGTTGGTTTTTTAAAGATGGTGCCTTTCTATAGATAAAGGTGGGTCTGTTGGGAAGCACATCACCTATTACTGAGTCCTGCTTCAGGATATTCCAGTTATTGATAAATATTTTTTCTATTCCTTTAAAGGACTTACTAAATTGACTTATAAAAGCCCATTTAAACCGATCCTCATTAGTATTCGATTTTTCTTTAATTTCCAACAACTTAATCCTTTCTACATCATCAACTTTTTTTCTCGCTATATCTACAGTTCCTGATGTATACCCCTTTTGCAATAGCCTGCCTGAAAGATCATCTAATTGTTGGTTACATGTATCTACATCCGAACAGTTTCTTTTGACTCTTATAAACTGGCTGAATGGTATCCCATCCAGCCAGTTTGAATGATGTTGGCTGGTTCTGTCAATGAAGCTGTTTGAATCAGTTTCTTTCCTGTAGGTTTTGGAATGGACCTGACCATCCGAGATATAAATACTTAGATCGAGAAAAGATACTTCCTTGTTACTTTTGGTGAACGTAAATTTAATATCCATATTATTGGAATTGAATGTGTTGCAGAAGAGTAACAATGACTCCTCGTCACCCCGCCAAAAAAAGAGTACATCATCTATATAGCGCCGCCAGGACACCAGGCCCGCCGCCAGAGTGCCATTAGGCCAAATCTGGATGTCCTCCCAGTACACCATAAACAGATTAGCGTAACTGGGGGCGAACCTGGTGCCCATAGCGGTGCCAACCCGCTGTAGATAAAATGTACCGTCAAAGAAAAAATAATTATTAAGCAAAATAAACCTAATACTGTCCAGTATAAAGGTTTTGGTAAGGTCACTGTAACCACTAAGGTTTAAGAAATAAGAGACTGCTGTCAGTCCTTTCTCAATATCTATAATTGTGTATAATGTACACACGTCAGCGGTACAGAGAAAATCCCCCGTCTCCCATTTGTATGCTGTTAGGCTTCCTAAAATGTCTGCTGTATCTTTGACAAAAGATCTAGTCGTCATCACCAGTGGCTGCAGATAATAGTCAACCATTGCTGAAAGATTACTAGTTAGACTATTGCAGCCCGATATTATCGGTCTGCCCGGAGGGTGGAGGGGGTCCTTATGGACTTTTGGGAGAACATACATGGTGGGGGTAGATGGATTTTTTATATTCAAAAACTCAAATTCACCTTTTGAGATGATATTATTATCCAATGCTTTAGTGCTTAGATCCAACAGTGCTTTGGCAATCCGCACTGTAGGATCCGTCCTGAGTTTCTGATAGGTTACACCATCATTTAGTTGCTTATATACTTCCTCCATGTATGTCTCCCTCCTCATAAGGACCACACCTCCACCCTTATGTTCTCCCAAAAGTCCATGAGGACCCCCTCCACCCTCCGGGCAGACCGATAATATCGGGCTGCAATAGTCTAACTAGTAATCTTTCAGCAATGGTTGACTATTATCTGCAGCCACTGGTGATGACGACTAGATCTTTTGTCAAAGATACAGCAGACATTTTAAGAAGCCTAACAGCATACAAATGGGAGGCGGGGGATTTTCTCTGTACCGCTGACGTGTGTACATTATACACAATTATAGATATTGAGAAAGGACTGACAGCAGTCTCTTATTTCTTAAACCTTAGTGGTTACAGTGACCTTACCAAAACCTTTATACTGGACAGTATTAGGTTTATTTTGCTTAATAATTATTTTTTCTTTGACGGTGCATTTTATCTACAGCGGGTTGGCACCGCCATGGGCACCAGGTTCGCCCCCAGTTACGCTAATCTGTTTATGGCGTACTGGGAGGACATCCAGATTTGGCCTAATGGCACTCTGGCGGCGGGCCTGGTGTCCTGGCGGCGCTATATAGATGATGTACTCTTTTTTTGGCGGGGTGACGAGGAGTCATTGTTACTCTTCTGCAACACATTCAATTCCAATAATATGGATATTAAATTTACGTTCACCAAAAGTAACAAGGAAGTATCTTTTCTCGATCTAAGTATTTATATCTCGGATGGTCAGGTCCATTCCAAAACCTACAGGAAAGAAACTGATTCAAACAGCTTCATTGACAGAACCAGCCAACATCATTCAAACTGGCTGGATGGGATACCATTCAGCCAGTTTATAAGAGTCAAAAGAAACTGTTCGGATGTAGATACATGTAACCAACAATTAGATGATCTTTCAGGCAGGCTATTGCAAAAGGGGTATACATCAGGAACTGTAGATATAGCGAGAGAAAAAGTTGATGATGTAGAAAGGATTAAGTTGTTGGAAATTCAAGAAAAATCGAATACTAATGAGGATCGGTTTAAATGGGCTTTTATAAGTCAATTTAGTAAGTCCTTTAAAGGAATAGAAAAAATATTTATCAATAACTGGAATATCCTGAAGCAGGACTCAGTAATAGGTGATGTGCTACCTAATAGACCCACCTTTATCTATAGAATGGCACCATCTTTAAAAAAACCAACTTGTAAAAAGTAGTCTAGATACAGAAATAAGGCAGAGTGTAAGAACGAAGGGTTTTCATCGATGCGGCAAATGCCTAATGTGTAAGACAGTGAAGATCCCAGTGAGGAAATTTACAGAATATACTGTGAATGGTCATACTTATCCCATTCGGGATTTTATTACATGCCACACTAAGAATATTGTATATGTGCTTGAATGCACCTGCGGCCTCTCCTACGTTGGTAGGACAGGAAGGAGTGCAAAGGTGAGGTGGGCAGAGCACATATACAATATTCGTAAGGGCTTAGACACCCATAACGTATCCTCACATTTTAAGAAAGTACATGGGTCTGATACTTGTTTTTTAAAAAAACTTTTGGGGTATACAAGTGGTACAACAAAGGTGGAGAACTAGGGATTTAGAAAAAAGATTGGCCCAAGCAGAGATGAAAAGTATACATTGTTTGGGCACACTTATCCCAAAGGGTCTCAATGGAGTCTTTGAGCTTAAATGTTTTCTTATTTAATGTAGCTCTCAGTCCCAATACTGCTCTATACCACTTTTTATACATTCTACAATTACTATTGATACATGCTGTTTTTTTCTTTTATTCTTATGAAACATGGAATTTATATTGCTTGGGACTTTATAAATTCATGGACATTATGAAGACCCCATTGGTATATGGATACCATACAGATCTCCCTAGAAAGTGACATATTCCGTGCGACTGCAGAGAACAGTTTACAATACTTCCTGATGATGGAACGCAGGAGCAGCTGACCATCGCGGCTATGGAGAGCAGCCGCTATGACTTCCGGACCCGTGGAACGCGTCACTTCCGGTTCCGGTCGTCGATGATGACGGCGCAGGCGCTTGTCTAACAGCGCGAGATTCAATGGAGATTGGTGACAGCTGGTAATCCTAATGAATGGGGTTTATAAACGGACTATCAGTGCTTGTGAACCACGCTTCTGATGAAGGACTTTGCGTCCGATACGCGTTAAGCGTGGTTCCCGTTTTTATTCTGCATTTGACTCTGATCCACACGGAGTTTTGACCATCTGCCTGGGGTTTGATCCTGTATACTGGCTGAGTATCCGGGAAGCTTGCCAGTATTCCACACTATCGATCTATGTGGCTTTGAGGATCCCTTTGGTGATATATCCGTTATGTGATTGGATGACATGCTATGTTTTTATATGTATTCTGTAAGTTTAATCTGTGGCATTAAACTGGTGCGTGTTTTTTAAATACTACTACACTATGGTCTGCAATTTTTAGTACCTCTCATTATTCCCATTCTCATTGGGAAAAGAGGTACTTATTTTCCAGGTGCCTTCAAGGAACAATCAGGCCTGCTGGGTCCTATATGTGAAGGAAAAGATTCCTCAGATAACCAACCCTTCTAACCTGCTCTCTCAAAAACTGAGGACTATCATCCATATTAGGGTGAATGTATTTAATATAATTTTATGTCTGCTGCAGCAATATATGTTTTTTATATGAATATTTCTGGAATAAATATATAAAAAATGTTTTTTTTTTACATTTTGTCGTGTTGTCTCCATTTATTGGCCTAGGCAGCGCTCCTTTTTCTGCTGGGAGGTACTTCCCGGCAATTATTGTTCTATTGTCAATCATAAGGAATACAATTATCCTTATAATTAGGAGCAGCAGCCTTAGCCTTTTATTAAATTTCCATCTCTTTTATGGATACTGGCGCCTGATTGTATACTTATATGTGTGTGCACTTAATAGTGTATATGAGTTTGTGTATATAAATATTAGTCATTTAATAACTGTTTATAGCTGCACTTAGGGGTTCCAGATGACATGCCGACCGGAAGAATGCAGACAGCAAAAAGACCAACAACAGAAGACAGACAGACAGACACCAGTCAGACAGTGGTTAAACACCGACAGATAAAACTCAGACACAGGTAATATATAGACAATGGAAACACTGACAAGGCCAACAGCCCGACAGGACAAAGACCGACAGTTCATAGGTCAGACAACAGTCACATCGACAACCCCAAAACCGACAGCGCATACATCGACAACAAAACAGATCGACACGTCATCCATCAGACAACAATGATACTGAACAACAACAGACCGACAGCATGTACACAGACACATAAAAGACCGACAGAACACACATCAGACATGCATTAGATCGACACGCAAAAGACCGACAGCGCATACATAGACAGTAAAAGAGACGAAATGTCATTTACCAGACATCAATTAAATAGACAATCCCAAAATGCAGACAGCACATACATAGACAACCAAATGACCGACAATACATATAACAGACTCCAATAAGACCAACACGTAAAAGTCCGACAACGTATACATAGACAGCTAAATGACGACAATACATAACTCAGACCCCAATAAGACAGACACGTAAAAGACCGACAGCCCGACTTCCGGTTCCGGCTTGATGCTGTGAGGTGAGCTCTCAGCGTCGCTCCGTGACACAAGATCCCACTTAGCTTTTAAAAGCCGTTTTCACGGCTTCCACAGAGACCTCCTCACACCCCCGTTTAGTGCCGAAGCCTCATGGAGAAATATTTAGCCTCCGGGGCTACGCCGAAGTCCTCCTCTCTCCCGCAGCCGTCCAGGCAGGAGAAGAAACGTGCCAACCCCAACATGGCGCCAAGCAACAGCACCCCGCCGGCGTCTCCCGCGGCAAAAAAGACGGCTACTGAACTCTTCCAGAAAGACTCTCCACAGGTCAGTCCCTCATCAGATGCCCCAATAACGCACTCTGACCTGGCCACTGCAATCACCAGCACTATGGGCCCTCTGTTGTCTAAAGCTGTGGCAGATATCACACAGCAGCTGTAGCACCTCACGCACAAGGTGTCTGTCCATGATAATCAAATTGGGGTTTTAAGTCATGATATGGCGTCTACTCAATGCTCCATTCTCCGTTTACAAAAAGAGAATGACCAACTATGGAACCGTCTAGAGGACGCAGAAAATCGCTCGCGACGGAACAATATTAGATTAGTGGGCTTGCCTGAGTCTGTCAAAGGTGCTGACCTAGTCACTTTTGTTCAGACCACTTTGCCGTCCCTCTTAAATATCTCTGACGCCTGCAAAGATCTCGTAATTGAAAGAGTACATAGAGTGGGCCCCCCTCCACGCACTCCCGACAGCCGCCCACGGGTCACGTTATTTCGCTGCCTTAATTACCTGCATAAAATGGCTTTTTGGTGGACAGCCTCCCGCAAACAGAGGTCCGTGATGTGGGACAACTCTCGCTTGTTTATCTTTCAAGATTTTTCTGCTGAACTCACCAGGGCTAGAAAAGCTTTCAACCCAGTGTGCTCTAAATTAGTTCAGGACAAACGCAAATTCTCTCTATTATATCCTGCAAAACTCAGAATTTATGGAGGAGACAAACCACTGGATTTTACTTCTCCTGATGACGCCATGGCCTATCTTCATGATGAAGCCTCAGAAACCCAGGAAGATATTTCTGACGCCCCTACCCTTGTCCCCTCTAAATAAATCTTCTTTTCCTGATAAAGATCCCGCTGGATGGTCGAATTAAGGCTTCCTAGATGTATGATTCACTACAGGACAGACTCACCGCTGTGATGGGAAGGTCATATGATGTTAAATGCATACTTATGTTTTCAGGTTTTTCCCAAATTACAGGACTATATTTGGAAGTGTTCTGTTTACGTTAATAATACTTTAATATACCCACTGCTTACCTTTACTATAGGTGGTTATAGTTATATGTTTCTAGCCATAAACCTATTATGATTGCTCTTCTTCAACTTCAATGTTAAGGCCTCGGCCTTTTAATTATTGGTCTCTATTCTGTATACCAAATCTTATGTGGTGATTTTGTCGACCGGAGCACTATGTCGAAATTCCACAGTATTTGTGCTCAATGTTGCTTGTAATCTGTTTACCGGATTTCCGTCTGTATTATACAGACATCACTCATTATTTGTTCTGGTTTGTTACTATTTTGCTTTATTTTACCCATGTCCCTCCCCCTCCTCTCCCCATTCCACAAAGATACACATGTACTGATCTCTTGCTTGTTCTTTGCTCCCAGTTACTCACTAATACTACGTTTCATGCTCTAAATGACTGAAATCAAAATAGGTTCCCTTAACGTTGGGGGTATAAATTCTCCGGCTAAGAGACGCAAAATTCTTCATTATTTGAATAAACAAAATGTAGACGTTATCTTTCTACAGGAGTCACATCTTACACACATAGAAACACTTAAACTTCAAATGCTTCAGTGGTACTTGATTGCAGATGCCCCATTTAACTCTAAAGCACGCGGGGTAGTCATACTCGCCAAGCGTAATATACCAGTTGTGGTAACGCGAATTGATGCAGACCCTGCTGGAAGGCTCCTCCTTGTCGAACTTACTTTATATAACATCCCATATATTTTTTGCAATGTATATGCGCCCAACGCTTATAGCAAAACATTTTTCCAACAATTGCTTTCCAAACTCATCCCTCATGCCCATAATAACCTGGTAATATGTGGAGATTTTAATTTAATTACTTCTCCCTACTTAGACCGCTCATACTCCTCTAGAGCTCCCCTTCACCTTCCCAAACTAGGTATTTCACATTTATGTTCATCTCTACACTTAGTAGATATTTGGAGAGCCTTACACCCTACAGATAAAAACTATACCTGCCTTTCTGCTGCACACAGCACCCTTTCACGCATTGATTACACTTTTATATCTCACCAAATATTTCCAAAAATCACGGACTCTGACATTGAACCAATAGCGATTTCCGATCATGCCTTGATTTGGTTCTCACTTCTCATACGACCTGTGAACAAACCCCCCCCTCCAATGGAGATTCCCATCTCAATTAATAACGTCCTCTAAATTTGGTGATATGTTAGACACATCCTGGGATACTTACTCTCATACTAATGAATCTCATGCAGATTCTGACCCGTCCCTCTTTTGGCTAGCCTCCAAGGCTGTTTTACGAGGCGAAATTCTTTCTTACACTTCGGCACTCAAAAGAAAATATGCACAATCCTATTTGTCTGCTCAACAAGCTCTTACAGATGCATACCAGTCATATACTATGAATCCATCCCCTGCCAATAAACACGTTTATCTTACACAAAAATTACATTTTAATGAATTGTTAACTTCTATGGGAGATAAATACAAATTTAAAATTGATTATAAATTCCACAAATTTGGGAATAAAACTGGTAAGATGCTTACAAACCATTTAAAAGGCACTATCACTCCTATGATAGTACATCCGTTAACAACTACGGAGGGCATATTGACCACCGACCCTCACCAAATCTCAGATATGATGAAAGTATATTATGAAAACCTATATTCTCCTCATTCTGCCTCACCCTCCTCTCCTTTCAATATTCAATCCCCTTCTCCAACCTGGGACTTCCCGTAACTTCCACAATTCTCGGCGGAAGAGTTTCCTTCCTTGATGGCCCCGATCACTTGCGAAGAAGTTCGACAGGCGATTTCTAAGTTAAAACCCTCCAAAGCCCCCGGTCCCGACGGATTGTCAGGAGAATTCTATAAACATCTAGCTCCAAAAATAGACACATACCTGACGGCTTTCTACAACCATATTATAGATACTAACGTGATCCCCCTTCATTTTAATTCGGCCATTATCAAGGTACTCCCAAAGCAAGGTCGAGACCTTTCTGACCCCGCATCATATCGTCCCATTTCCCTCTTAAATTTAGATTACAAAATCCTAACAAAAATTTTGGCCGATAGATTGAAGTTCTCTCTACCGCAAGTTATTCATCCTGATCAAACAGGTTTCATTTGCGGACGACACTCTGTTCGAAATGTTAGACGGGTATTGGCTACTATTCAACATATGACTGTTCCCAATACTCGTGACTCCCCCCCCACTGTAGTTTTAACTTTAGATGCGGAAAAGGCCTTCGATCTCATAACATGGCCCCATTTATTTTTGACTTTAGAAAAATTCGGTTACCCTTCTTCATTTATTTTGTTATTAAAAACCTTATATACCTCCCCAAAATCCCAACTTATATGCAATGGTTATTCCTCTACTCCATTTACCATATATAAAGGCACACGTCAAGGGTGCCCACTCTCCCCCTTGTTGTTTGCGTTAGCAATTGAGCCCCTTGTGGTTTCCATTCGTAATTCTCCACTTATTGACGGCATTCGAATTGGCGATGTTGTTCTGAAGACGGCTCTCTTCGCGGACGATATGTTATTATTTCTCTCCTGACCTGATACCACGATCCCCAATGTAATATCCCTGATACATTCCTTCGGGAGCGTGGCGGGATTCAGGATTAACATCGCTAAGTCTGAATTACTTACTGTGCCTAGCCCTCGGTCAGACAAACTCTCTTCCTCCACACACTCTCATTTTACTAAAGTTGACAGTATCAAATATTTAGGTGTTAATATTCCCTCTGACCTTTCTTCTTTATACAAATTAAATTTTTCTCCGATCCTTACAAAAATCTCGACCTTATATGACGCTTGGATGAACCTACCCCTTTCCCTTCTTGGCCGTCTAGAAATTATCCTAGTTCATTGGATATACAAGACTACTCCATCCATCTTAGAAGTTAGACAAAAATTACTTCAATTAATGTATTTTGATAGGAGAGATACCTTCCCTGATTTAAACAAAACTGTAGAGAAATTTCACTTGAAATGGGAACCTTTTATTTCTTCCTTAGATCTCTCCACACAAAATACCATTATGAAAATTTTTGAAAACACGGAATGGCAACTTTTGCGTAACCTTACTTAGGCATACTCGCACAAACAACCTTCTTAACCCCCTGATAGGTACTACTAAATTTGATAACATGTTTGGTTTCAGTCTGGGTCCAAGACAAAATGAGAGTTTTCTATACTATAATTATTTGGTGCCACGAATATCTATCTTCCCTACCCCCCCTCAAAACCCCTCCCATACCCTTTCTTGTAGTTTTATTATGTTGTTATTTTAATTTTAATTTTATTTTTGTTATACTTTATTTTTTGTGTGATCCTATAGTGGAAACTGCGATGTTGGCCTCTCTACCTAGGTTTAGTTAGGTATAGCTTTTCAGAAAGGTATATGCTTTTATTACACAAGAATTATTATATATTATATAGTATATATTTACTAGCTTTCCTACGGATGCCGATCTCATTCTGGTCATGTATCCTTTTCAAACTGAGGAGGGTTTTGACTTATATTGATGGATTTACTTCGATACTCTATTTATTTACTTATTTTTTTTTTTTTTTTCTCTCCGGTGCCTTAGTTTCCCTTATATAGGAACTGAACTTCTTCTCTACCATAACTTCTGAACTGATATACCTATTTTTCTGTAATGCCTTCATCGTTGTATTCCTTGTAAATGTATACACTGTCATGATGATTATTTCAAATAATAATAAAAAATTGTTGTCCAAAAAAAAAAAAAAAAGACCGACAGCCCATACATAGACAGCTAAATGACCGACAATACATAACTCGAGTCAGACCCCAATAAGACGGACACGTAAAAGACCGACAGCCCATACATAGACAGCTAAATGACCGACAATACATACAAATAACAGAATCAAATAATACCGACACGCAAAGACCGACAGATTATTAGGACAGGGGCCTATCTGAGATTTTCATTTCCCCAACACTACCCTCCTACACACAGACATGTCGCCGCGTACACACCTATTGCGGGTGGGGGTCCCAGCATCCAGTCCTATTTGTCCCTCTACTGCTGGCATGAGCTACCACCATAGCTCATCGTCACCCCAGCAACCCCCTGCGATACTCTCATCCGTGGAACTACAGGTCCCAGCCAGACCTGTCAGCGGTCCTACTAGCAAGCCCAACTCATACAGGCTAAAGTCATGCTCACCCTCCCCCCCCCACACACACGCCTCCCCCCAGTCCCTGCAGCGCACCCCTTCCCTTAGCGCACCCCTTCCCTTCAGTCACCCCTCTCCCGCCCCCCCCCCCCCGCTATTTCTTGGCATTCTGTCTGGACGCCTCCATTGTCACCCCAGCAATAGTATGCCGTCTAGGCTAAGATGCGCCTACGCTAATAGCATTACCCCCGATGCTACTTAAATTTGTGGAACTACAGGCCCCAGCCAGACCTGTCAGCATTCTAACTAGCAAGCCCAACTCATACAGGCTAAAGTCATGCGTGCAACACCCTACTCCCCCCAACACCACCCCCCAGTCCCTGCAGCGCACCCCTTCCCCTCAGTCACCCCTCTCACGTCCCCCTGGGCGCATGGCTTTAGTTGTGTACTCCAGGGCGGGGTGAAACTCCCACACCCCCGGCACCCCTCCATAGCTATTGCAGGCGATAGCCGGCCGTCCAGGACGAGAAGCTATGAGTCCCGTCGACCCGCAATAGCTATTGAGAGCGTTGCACCCAGGTATGGACGCGACGCCGTGACTGAGTGTACAGGGGTGGCGTAGGAGAACAACAAGTCTCAGGACTGAAGATATAGCCCTGTTTCTGAGTAAGAATACCTGTCTAATAACTGTCTGTTGTGTGTAATATTATATTTTGGCAATGAATGTGTGTCGGTCTTATTAATATCTGACGTATGTCCTGTTGGACTATTAACTGTCTATATATGCTTTGTCGGTCTTTTATGTGTCGGTCTTATTAATATCTGATATATGTACTGTCGGACTTTTAACTGTCTCTCTGGGGGTCATTCCGAGTTGATCGCTTGCTAGCTACTTTTAGCAGCCGTGCAAACGCATTGTTGCCGCCCACCGGGGAGTGTATTTTCGCTTAGCAGAAGTGCACACGCTTGTGCAGCAGAGCGCCTGCAAAACCTTTTTGTGCAAAACAAGACCAGCCCTGGACTTACTCTTTGTGTGCGTTGAATCTAACGTTGGAGGGTTGGCATTTGACGTCACACACCCGCCCAGCGTTCGCCCAGCCACGCCTGCATTTTCCCTGGCACGCCTGCTATTTTCTAAGCACTCCCTGTAAATGGTCAGTTGACACCCAGAAACGCCCCTTTCCTGTCAATCTTCTTGCGGCCGCCAGTGCGAATGAAAGGTTCGCTGGAACCTGTACAAAACCACAATGAACATTGTACCCATACGTAGCGGAGTTTTAACACCGCCATGGACGTCGCCACGGGACTCCGGAGGGGGTCAATATTTAGAAAATGGGTGCAGCATGTGCGCTGGGGGCCCCCTCTGGACTCAGGGGCCCGTGTGCACCGCACACACTGCACCCATTATAGAAACGCCAATGCCCCCAATTCAGGGCACTGACTCACTTCTTCGCCCATCACTATAATTGTGCAGCTTGTCTACAAACAAACTCTCAAAAGTCTTTCCAGTCCTGTCTCTCATCTATGCCACAGGCTCCAGCCATGCTTGGCTTTGGCAGCCACAGCTGCTTACATATTCAGTCTCACAATCTGGCCTACTTCCTTGCAGGTAACACAGGCTTTGGGTAAGGTATCTCTTGGGTCTACTCACACTCAGGCTCACTGGCCTGGTTTTTTGTCACTAACATGTAGCTCAGTTGCAGAGTTTAGTGGTCTCCCCTGTCTCCTACAGGGTTAGATGCAAGCCTCCTGATTCTCAATGGCTTCCACACACAATGAGCTCTAACTGGCTTTCCCAATCCTGCTTGGACTGTGTGTCTGCTTCAACCCCAGTCAGGCTCTGTCTTAACAGGGCAGTAGTTAGGTGTGGACACACCTCCTTTTTGTTCCTTGTGTGGGTGTATCCCCTTTCAGCCACACGCTAAATACGTGTCAATAATGCAATTTACCTTCATACTGGGCAAATATATACAAAATAAAAACTAGAACGTTTGATGTTGGTCAGGAAGTATTAGCATGCAGGCTCGGACTGGGCCACCGGGGAGCCAGTGAACTCACCGGTAGGCCCTGCTGAGTAGTAGCCATGCCCTCTTTTGTGTGAGGGCGGGACTACAGTATCACTCCCGGCTGCCTCCTGTCTCAGCCACAGGAGCAGCAGCAGAGGTGGAACTACTAGCGGTGCAGCTGGTGGCATTACAATGAGTCAGTCTGGCTCATTAAATGCCGCCACTGCGCTGCGGGCCGCCAGTCCCCCAGTACTTTATTAGCTGCTACTGAGCTATCTACTATGCGCCGGGGTCCGGACCTGGCAGACAGGAAAGGAGGACTTTCTCTGTTCCCGAGCCTGTCCTCTGGTGATTGGATTAGCGGTAGTGTGTAGGCGGAGCGGGAGCTGGATGTGTAAAGGATGGATTGTGGAGAGTCCTGCCTTTCACTGTGCCTGAAAGTGCTGTGACTCACCTGAGCAGCACAGGTGGGGAAGGGTCATGCACCAGGCTGCTGTACCAGTGCTGCTCACTTACCAGTTGCAGGAGACCCTTGCACTAGATGACCCAGCCAACACATCACAGACTAAAGGGACACTGAAAAGGCCCCAGGTACACATAAAGTGTGGGGATTTAAGCTTCATTCAACAGACAGGAGCGAAGTGGGGTGTTAATGGGGAGCATGAGGCCAGGAGAGAACACAGAGTGGGCAGTCCAGAAAGTGAAAACTGATAGAAGGGGAGCCAGAGGCACAAGGGGGCACATGTTCTGGTACAAGCGAGCACAAAGATGCAAAAGAATGTAAAAAGGCACAGAGACATGTCCCAGACAGAGGGCATCATTGTTAAGGAGCGCTGCTGTGTGGTGTACTGTTTGTAAGGAGCGCTGCTGTGCAGTGTACTGTGTGTAAGGAGCGCTGCTGTGCGGTGTACTGTATGTAAGGAGCGCTGCTGTGCAGTGTAATGTGTGTGAGGAGCGCTGCTGTGCGGTGTAATGTGTGTGAGAAGCACTGCTGTGCGGTGTAATGTGTGTGAGGAGCGCTGCTGTGAGGATAGCTTCTGTGCGGCGTAATGAGTGTGAGGAGCACTGCTGTGCGGTGTAATGTGTGTAAGGATAGCTGCTGTGCGGTGTAATGTGTGCAAGAAGCGCTGCTATGCAGTGTAATGTGTGTAAGGATAGCTGCTGTGCAGCGTAACGTGTGTAAGGAGCGCTGCTGTGTGGTATAATGTGTATAAGGAGCGCTGCTGTGCAGTGTAATGTGTGTGAGAAGCGCTGCTGTGTGGTGTAATGTATGTGAGGATAGCTGCTGTGCGGCGTAATGAGTGTGAGGAGCACTGCTGTGCGGTGTAATGTGTGTAAGGATAGCTGCTGTGCGGTGTAATGTGTGCAAGAAGCGCTGCTATGCAGTGTAATGTGTGTAAGGATAGCTGCTGTGCAGCATAACGTGTGTAAGGAGCGCTGCTGTGTGGTATAATGTGTATAAGGAGCGCTGCTGTGCGGTGTAATGTGTGTGAGAAGCGCTGCTGTGCGGTGTAATGTGTGTGAGGAGCACTGCTGTGTGGTGTAATGTGTGTGAGGATAGCTGCTGTGCGGCGTAATGAGTGTGAGGAGCGCTGCTGTGTGGTGTAATGTGTGTAAGGATAGCTGCTGTGCGGTGTAATGTGTGTAAGGAGCGCTGCTGTGCGGTGTAATGTGTGTAAGGAGCGCTGCTGTGCGGTGTAATGTGTGTGAGAAGCGCTGCTGTGCAGTGTAATGTGTGTGAGGAGCGCTGCTGTGTGGTGTAATGTGTGTGAGGATAGCTGCTGTGCGGCGTAATGAGTGTGAGGAGCGCTGCTGTACGGTGTAATGTGTGTAAGGATAGCTGCTGTGTGGTGTAATGTGTGCAAGAAGTGCTGCTGTGCAGTGTAATGTGTGTAAGGATAGCTGCTGTGCAGCGTAACGTGTGTAAGGAGCGCTGCTGTGCGGTGTAATGTGTGTAAGGAGCGCTGCTGTGCGGTGTAATGTGTGTAAGGAGCGCTGCTGTGAGGCGTAATGTGTGTAAGGAGCGCTGCTGTGAGACGTAATGTGTTTAAGGAGTACTATTGTGCAGTGTAATATGAATAACGTGTCACCAATGTGTGTTGTACTGTATTTTGAATCAGGGGGGCTACTATTGTGTGACCAAGCCCTTTCTTAATGAGACCACGTGCGTGTCTTGTTCCTATTTGAAATATGAAGGGGTTGGGCCCAATGCATATTGTTGCACCTGGGCCTACCACTCCCTAGCTCCGCCACTGAACAGCAGCCAGCAGGTGATCCAGGGTGGTGTCGGTGTTTGAAGAGATGGACTAAGGGGAGGAGAGGAGTGCACTGTGCTCTCCTCCCCGGCCCCCAGCCACAGGATCAACAGCGTGAGCACCAGCAGAGCCCAGATGGCGGTCCGAGGTGAGCAGCACTGTGTGGGTAGTACCTGTGTATCTGGCACTGTGGGGGCATATGTGTATCTGACACTGTACTACTGGGGGCATCTGTGTATCTGACATTGCACTACTGGGGGCATCTGTGTATCTGACACTGCATTACTGGGGGCATCTGTGTATCTGGGACTATTGGGGGCATCTGTGTATCTGGCACTATTGGGGGCATCTGTGTATCTTACACTGCACTGCTGGGGATGTGTGTGTATCTGGCGCTGCTGGGGGCATCTGTGTATCTGGCACTGCACTACTGGGGGTGTATGTGTATGTGGCACTGCTGGGGCATCTGTGTATCTGGCACTGCATTGCTGGGGGCATTTGTATATCTGGCACTGCATTGCTTGGGGCATCTGTGTATCTGGCACTGCACTACTGGGGGTGTATGTGTATCTGGAACTCCACTACTGGGGGCATATGTGTATCTGGCACTGCTGTGGCCATCTGTGTATCTGGCACTGCACTGCTGTGGGCATGTGTGTATATGGCACTGCACAACTGGGGGCGTATGTGTATCTGGCACTGCTGTGGGTATCTGATCTGGCACTGCACTACTGGGGGCACATGTGTATCTGGCACTGCCAACTGGGGGTGTATGTGTATCTGGCACTGCTGTGGGCATCTGTGAATCTGGCACTGCACTACTGAGGGTATCTGTGTATCTGGCACTGCACTACTGGCCTTTATGTGTATCTACTGTTCTGTCCAGGTGTAACCCAGGCACATTTGCTACTGCTCTCTCCTGATGTAACCCAAGCGCATATACTACTGCTCTCTCCCGGTGTAACCCAGGCACATATACTACTGTTCTCTCCTGGTGTGCAGACGTATGTGCAGGAGCTCCTGAGCTCCAGAGCCTAGCAGTGCAGCAGAGTGAGAATGACCGCCCCCTGCAGGATTCCTGGGCAGGAGTTGCTGCTCTTAGCAGGGGGAGAGTGGAAGTTTCAGCAGGTGGAAGGCCCGGGCCCGGGGCTGCTGCCGTCGGGTCCCAGAGGTATGAAGAAGGGGCAGGCATCCCTCACACCACCCCCTTCTCCAGCTGTAGGGTTGGGGGACAGGAAGGGACGGTGGATTCAGCCAGCCAGCCACGGATTACAAGGAGTACCAGCAGTGTTGCCGGAGCCCCTGTGAAGCAGCAGGGACCGGCAGGAAGATTGTATACCCCTAAGCCTGAGGAAGGCACCTCTGTCAGTAAGATTACTGGTGGGGACGGTACAGTCGCCGCAGCGGCTGAGCCTCCAGGCAAGGAAGGGGTTAATGTCAGTGTAACAGAGGGGACCTCAGATGCAGAGGACTCAGACTGTGATGGTGATGTTTCAGAGGAAGATTACTGGGCCCATTTAGGCCTAAAGGAATTAATGGCAGAAGCTGCTAAACTTAAATCCCGGTATTATGCTCGCAAGAGAAAATGTAATACAATTGCCAATCTGGAGCGGGTTAGGATCCAGGGTGAAATGGATGAAATACAAGCCACCATGAGCAATATAAAGGCAAGAATAACATATCTAAAGGAATCTGAAGGAAAGAAAAAAAAGGCAAAAGTTTCCATACCAGCAGGGAAGGAGTTAACTGCAGTGCATAGAATTCAGGTTACACCCTCATCAAAGGAGTTGATTCACCTGGAGAAGGAAGAGGGTGTGGAGATGGAGGAATCCCCAGCTATTGATGAGCTCCAGAGTGTGCCTGTCCAGGAAGAGGCTGTGGTTTTTCTGGAAACAGCTTCATCGGCTGCTATGGAGATGGAAGCAGATGCGAGGGGAGCAGACGGCAGCTCAGGATTCCCTGGCGGCGCACCAAGCAAGGTAAGATCTGTGCAGGTGTTATCAGGAGGGGATTCCCGGGGGTTACCCGTGGCTTCCAAGGTGCCAGGCAATGGTAGCAATAATGAAAATGCTGTAATAGGTGACAGGCCAGTGAGGGTTGGAGGACAGGGCCCGGCGTCGGATCTATGCAGGGCGCAGGGTGGCATGGAGGATGAGCCTGTTAATATTTTGCTTGAATCTGATGCAGGTCCTAGTGTAATTGTGGCAGGCTGTGTCCAAAGAAGTGCAGGGAGGTGTGGGAAAGGCATTGAGGAAAACTGTAATAACTGATGGTTTGGCTCAAGGTCTGCCAGCTCTAAATCCAGAGACTTTGGATGCTGGTGAGAAAGCAGTTGCAGAGTCAATGTATGAGAACAGTCCAGCTCCTGCCAGGGTAAAGGAAGCATTGTCGTTAATCAGTGCAGAAGTAAAGAAAAAGAATTCTAAAGACATCCCAGAAGGAAAGGATAAAAATGTGGGGGGGTAAAATGCAAAGCGAAAATGTCGATTTAGCTCCACTTGTTTCTTTTTCAGTGAGAGAGGGTGGAGAGAGTGTGGGCAAGCTTAACCCTGAAGAAATGTCTTATGCACAGAAGGCGGCAGATATGGGGAAAAATTCTGGAAATAAGGATACAAGATTTGATGGTGGTAGTGGTGGCCAGAGAGTGAGACGGAACCTACTACAGTTTAGGTGGGTGGGTGATGGTGACCCCCCACCTAAGACTTATTTTCTTAGGTTAATTTCTTCTCTTGGGTTTTCACCCTATAAAATCTGTTGAGTATGATGTCAGCTTTTATAATAAGGAAACATTGTTTATTTTTTGGAGACAGTGGTCTGTAAACAAGGACAAGAAAGGTTACTGTAAGTATGAGGCGGATTTGATGGAGAAGCAAAATGACATAAAAGTGACCACCCTGGTCCGCAATGAATCCATACCTGTGGAAGATATCAGGTTATGGTTGAGCAGGCAATGTGAATCGACAGCAGGAAAACGGACCGCACAATGGGAGTGTGGGGAGGTGCTTGGTTGGCCAGTGTACGTCTGCATCCTGGGGAGACTGGTGTGCGCCATATTTCATCTGCTGCATACATAAGTCGAGACCGGGTGCATATATTTTATACTGGTCAACCAAGGACATGTTTTAAGTGTGGAGAGGCTGGGCACCTCAGTGGTGACGGTGGGGTGTGAAATGTTCGATGTGTGGGGAGAGTGGACATACATATAGAAAATGTAATAAGGTGAAATGTAACCTTTGTGGGGAGATAGGACATCCCTACAGTCGTTGCCCCATGGCAAGTCATAACAACAGGGGTTGCATGAATTTTGAGGAAGGTAGAAGTTCAGAAAAGAGAATTACTAGTGGGGGAGTAGTTAACGTGAACAAAGAGAAAGAAATGTTATGGGAAATTGGAAAGAAAGTGTCAGAAGGAAGCAAAGCTCAGCCTCAGGCTCAATCCCAGTCCCAATCCTGGTTTCAGGTGGGAAAAAAGGTGTGAAAACAACAAAGAGGAAAGTGGAGGAAGAGGTGATTCTTTCTAATAGGTTTGGGGTATTGACAGATGAGGAAGATGTGATTCTAGAAAAAGGGGAACCAAGACTTAAACCTAGAAGACAGATAAGAAAGAACAAAGAAAGGAAAGAAGTAATTAAGATGGTTGGGAAGAGAAGGAGGGAGGAGGGAGAAGGGAATGCAGACAGTGAAATAGAGGATGTTGCAGCAGAAAGTTTAGAGTGGGATCCAATAGGGATTGAATTGGAGCAAAGAAAAGAGGAGGAGGAGTTTGGGAAGCCACTGTTTGAGGATGAGGAGGTAGGTGTGGAGGTGGTTGCTGCTGAGGAGGAAGTGATGGTGATAGGGAAAGAGGCAGAGAGTGAATCTGAGAGTCAGATCAATCAAAATAATGAGTCTGGCCCTGGGTCATTGGATGCAAGGGAACCCCCTGACCCTGGTCCTAAAGTGGCTGGTGCGGGTGTGGATGTGGTTGTGATTGAGGAAGTGAATGGGGTGGCATGTATGGACTGTGGTATTGGTGGTGGGGGTGGTGGTGATAACTAGAGTAATGTATGTGCATAGTCCATTTCAACAATCTGGAACCATGGATCCCCATCCTATTCTATGTGCCACAATGAATGTGGCTTCCGTGTTATCCGTACGTGCTCGGTATCTGGCTTTTGAGTTTTTTGACAACCAGGATGTGGACATCTTGTTCTTACAAGAGACCCGGATCAACAGATTGGCAGCCCTTCACAAAGCTAAAAGTGAGTGGAGGCGCGGGCCCTCTTTTTGGTCTCTTGCTGCTGAGCCATACGGTGGGGTGGCGGTACTTTATACCGACATGGTAATCATGCGCAAGGTTGTTGAGTTACAAGTGGGAAGGTGTATAATTTTGGATGTCACTTTAAGAGGACATAACCTTAGGCTTATCAATATCTATGGCCACCAGTCTCGCTGGGATAGGAAATGTATTTTTGAAATGATTAAACCCTTTCTTTTCACGGCCCAGCAAGTCATCTTTGGGGGCGATTTCAACACCATCATTAGGCCAAAAAACAGGGGAGGCTCCAGAGGACTGAGTCTGGGCTATGATGAGAATTTTTTAGTTAGTATGGTTAGTCAGGCAGGTATGGTTGATGTACACATTAAACATCAACCAGACCTCACGGGTTACACTTACTTTTGTGGTCAGCGCAGATCTAGGATAGACAGGTTTTTTGTTAAGGAGTCCTCAAGCACTTTACCTTCAGAGGTAATGTTTGTAGAGTTCTCCGATCACTGGTATTTAAGTTTTGTTTTGAATGCCTCGCAATCCTTCCAGAAAGTAAGGGGTCTGTGGCATCTGAATGCTGAGCTTCTCAAGGAAGAGGAAGTGAGACAGTCTTTCAGGGAGTTTTTTCAGGCGCAGGAGTCACTGTTGGAGGCTGGTTGAAGTAGATTGGAGTGGTGGGAGGAAATAAAAAAGAGAGCCCGAAGTCTTTTCAGGAGACTAGTAGTCAAAAGAAACTTGGTTAAGAAAAATACCTACTATACTCTAAGAAGGAGATTAGATTTCCTGATCTCTGAACAGGAGGATAGTGGCGAAATCTCCCGGGTGAAATCACAAATGAGAGAACATCAGTATAGCCGTCTTTCTTTGATTTTGGAGAGGGATTACAGAAAGTACCACTCCCCGGATCCCTACCAGAGTTGTAGAAGGGGCATTGATATTAAAGAAATAAGAGGGCTTGTTGATGGAGACGGTGTGCATCAGAAGGGTGAGGAAGGCATCCTAAAAGTAATCAGGTCCTATTATGCTGAACTCTTGTCTGGGAGGGCACTTGACAGAGAAACGATGGAGGCATTTCTGAGGGAGGCACCTGGTCTTGTGGAGCCAGATGCTTCTTTTGACTGTTTGAACAGCGAAATAGGTGTGGAGGAGGTCAGAGAGACAATTGGCGGGTTAACTCCCCAAAAATCTCCGGGACCAGAATGTTTAACAGCTGAATTCTATAAAGAATTCTCAAATATCCTGGCTCCTCATCTTATGGAAGTATATAATACTAGCCTGGGTGAGGGTGAACTCCCTCCTTCCATGAGACAGTCAGCTCTTATTTTGCTGTCCAAAGGTAAGGACCCGGTCCATATTGAGAACTGGCGCCCCATCGCTTTTCTCAATATGGACAGAAAGATTCTGTCAAAAATATTTTTCAACAGGCTAAGGGAGTTTTAAGAGCTTGTACTTTCACCTTCCCAGCACTGTACTGTAATGGGCCGCAGTACCTTTACTGCTGTCCTTGGTGTCCGGGAGGCTCTTGAAAGGTGCAGGGCTGGAAAGTTGAATAAGTTTCTGCTGGTATTGGATCAGTCTAAGGCTTTTGATTGGGTCAATCATGAGTACCTGTGGGCCTTACTTGAAAGGTATGGTTTCCCTATAAGGGCGGTAAATTGGTTGAAAGTTTTGTATAAAAAGGCTGAGAGCTTCCCACTTGTGAATGGTTGGGTAGGGCCTGCATTCTCAGTAGACTCTGGTGTTTGTCAGGGGTGTCCCCTGAGCCCTCTTTTGTACGTGTTTGCAATCGATCCTTTTATAAGAAGGGTTGAGGGCGGCATGTTGGAAGGGGTGCAGCTGAACCCAGAGTTTCCTTTGAGTGTAGTAGCCTATGCTGATGACATCACAGTAGTCCTGTCATCGGTGGCAGAGGCACGTGATGTAGACCAACTGATCATGGAATATTCAAGTGCTTTGGGTTCCATAATCAATCAGGACAAGTGTGAAGCTTTCTGGATAGGGGAGGAAGGCAACGAGTTTGATCTTCCGGACAGCCTCCCCAGGGCCAGTCAATGTATAAAAATCTTGGGCATCAAATTTGATCATGGTGACTATGCCAGCACAAATTGGTTCGGGAAACTGGATGATGTAACCCGTAAAGCAGGGGTGGGGAACCTTTTTTCTACCAAGGGCCATTTGGATATTTATAAAATCCTTCGAGGGCCATACAAAAATGATCAACTTAAAAATTAGCCTGCTATATTTGGTAAAAAATGTAATTAACTCACCCTTAATGTGATGGTTGGAACGGCTTCTCTTTGGTCAAGCTTTTGATGTTAGCTGGTACTGATGATGTTGCTACTCACAACTGGTTTTCCAGGTTTGCGTCGGTCAGCCTGGAGCGCAGTCGACTCTTTGCAATGGTAAGTTTTGAAAAGAACTGCTCACAGCAGTAAGTTGTTCCAAACAGAGATGCATATTTCAATGCATGTCTCCTCAAAGTGGGAAATTCATCATTGCTGATGTAACGTTTATAGAACTCAAGCAGTGGGAAGTTGTTGTACCTAGCTTTCAGCTCATCATCGCTTTGTAGCTGGATGATTTCGTGTTGTAGGTTATCAGGCACATCAGCTGGTTCCACATTGAATGGTGTAGCGAAGATGTTCAATTCCATTTGTTTACTTTTCACATCCTTGAATCTTTTATTAAATGCCTCAATTAAATTTGCACATTCTTCAGCATATTCAAGTGTCGTACAAGGCTTTTGTCCTTCCAGAGTGGGGAAATGCACTGTGTTATTCCTTTCGAGTTGGACTTTCCACAGCCTTAATTTAGCTTCAAATGATTTCACGTTTGAAAGCAGGGAGCTGAGATGCTGGTTGGGGCCCTGCAGCAGAGGCGTCACTAGGGTTGGTGTCACCCGGTATGGTAACTCATGGTGTCACCCCCATGGACCTCCTTCTGTATCACACCACACAGAACCCTTAGTAATGTTTTTGTACTAGTTTTACTTGTAAATCATAATTCCCGTGTATATATTCCGTGCTCTAACTGGCGCAACATTTATAACGTGCTCTACCTGGCGCAATGTGTATAACGTGCTCTACCTGGCGCAACATTTATAACGTGCTCTACCTGGCGCAATGTGTATAACGTGCTCTACCTGGCGCATTGTGTATAACGTGCTCTACCTGGCGCATTGTGTATAACGTGCTCTACCTGGCGCATTGTGTATAACGTGCTCTATCTGGCGCAATGTGTATAACGTGCTCTACCTGGTGCAATGTGTATAACATGCTCTACTTGGCTCAATGTGTTTAATGGGCTCTACCTGGCGCATTGTGTATAACGTGCTCTATCTGGCGCAATGTGTATAACGTGCTCTACCTGGTGCAATGTGTATAAGGCTCTACTTGGCTCAATGTGTTTAATGGGCTCTACCTGGCGCATTGTGTATAACGTGCTCTATCTGGCGCAATGTGTATAACGTGCTCTACCTGGTGCAATGTGTATAACATGCTCTACTTGGCTCAATGTGTATAATGTGCTCTACCTGCTGCATTGTATATAATGTGCTCTATCTGGCGCAGTGTGTATAACGTGATCTACCTGTCGCATGTGTAAAAAATAATAATGTGTAATATTATATATATATATATATATATATATATATATACATACACACACTTTAAAAAAAATAATAATACTGGATTATATTGAAATTAACCATTTGTTTGTACAAACAAATGGTACTAATTTCAATAAAATCCATGTTTACTTCAGGAAAAAAAATTAATTAATTGACTATATAATATTTTTTTTTACTGTAAATACTAACTTATTATTGAAGTTTCCACAAACGAATTGCAGCCAGCCAAGGAGTGACAGCAGGAGGTTGAGAATGAGCCTGAGGTGCGCAACCAACTTCAAGGCAGTCCCTACGACTCCCTGTAGTAAATGCAGCACTGAGATGAGCAGCACTAACCTCCTCCCACTTCTCCCTCCCAGCAGTGCAAGCGGGCGAGCGGCGGCGTGATGACGTCACGGGACTTGCATGATGAAGACGTGATCGTGTGTATGGACCCGGCCACGGCGGAGTCTCCCAGCCGGGAGGAAGGTATGCAATCATAATTGTGCTGTAGTGGAGTCTTCTTGTTGCAGGCGGGGATGTAGGATTTTGAGTTGATGGGGGCGCGATCGTAACTGTTGTGCTTGGTGCCAGACGGCAAACAGAGCACTACAGTTACGATCGTACCCCCGTCGACTCAAAATCCTACACCCCCGCCTGCAACAAGAAGACTCCACTACGGCACAGTTTTAATCGCATACCATCCACCCCCTCCCGGCTGGAAGACTCCGCAGCGGCACAGTTACAATTGCTCCCCCAATGCCTCCCCCGCCCCGCTGACTGAAAGTCACACACCCCGCCTGGAAGACTCCGCCGGGTCCGTGCTGTGTGACAGTGTCATGAAGCAGGGGATGCAGCAGGTGCGAGTGTGCAGCTTAATTTGGTGTCACCCCATTGAAGGGTGACACCCGGGTGCGGGCCGCACCCCCCGCACCCGCCTCATGACGCCACTGCCCTGCAGCTTGACGTTCAGCTCAGAAAGGTACTTGGTAATGTCCACCATGAATGCTAGATCACACAGCCATTTGCTATCATCAAGTTCCCTGACAGGTTTTCCCTTCATCTCCATGAACTGCTGGACTTCATCCCGCAGTTCGTAAAACCTCATAAGCATGTTCCCGCGACTCAGCCACCGCACTTCACAGTGATAAACAAGATCACCGTACTCAGAGTCAAGGTCATTCAGTAACTCCTTAAACTGGGAGCCCTCTGCTTTTGACAAAATTTATGCATGACACTACTGTTGACATCACATTGTTGAGCCACAGTGACTGTGTGCAGAGACTTTCTTGGTGTATGATGCAGTGGCATATAATTAAATCACTTGGATCAAGACTGAGACGAATCAGTTCTTTCTTGACAAATGCAATTAATCCTTTTTGTGAGCCAACCATGGCTGGAGCTCCATCTGTAGTAAGGCCACTTAACTAGAGATGAGCGGGTTCGGTTTCTCTGAATCCGAACCCGCACGAACTTCATGTTTTTTTTCACGGGTCCGAGCGACTCGGATCTTCCCGCCTTGCTCGGTTAACCCGAGCGCGCCCGAACGTCATCATGACGCTGTCGGATTCTCGCGAGACTCGGATTCTATATAAGGAGCCGCGCGTCGCCGCCATTTTCACACGTGCATTGAGATTGATAGGGAGAGGACGTGGCTGGCGTCCTCTCCATTTAGATTAGGAGAGAGAGATTGACCTGAGGCTGATACTGTAGAAGAGAGTGCAGAGTTTAGTGACTGACCACAGTGACCACCAGCAGTGCAGTTGTTTTATTTAATATATCCGTTCTCTGCCTGAAAAAAATGGTACACACAGTGACTCAGTCACATACCATATCTGTGTGCACTGCTCAGCCCAGTGTGCTGCATGCCTGCATCATCTATGTATATATTATATATCTGACTGTGCTCAGCTCACACAGCTTATAATTGTGGGGGAGACTGGGGAGCACTGCAGTGCCAGTTATAGGCTATAGCAGGAGCCAGGAGTACAAGACAGTCACATACCATATCTGTGTGCACTGCTCAGCCCAGTGTGCTGCATCATCTATGTATATATTATATATCTGACTGTGCTCAGCTCACACAGCTTATAATTGTGGGGGAGACTGGGGAGCACTGCAGTGCCAGTTATAGGTTATAGCAGGAGCCAGGAGTACATATTATATTAAAATTAAACAGTGCACACTTTTGCTGCAGGAGTGCCACTGCCAGTGTGACTGACCAGTGACCTGACCACACTGACCACCAGTATAGTTAGTAGTATACTATATTGTGATTGCCTGAAAAAGTTAAACACTCGTCGTGTGACTTCACTTGTGTGGTGTTTTTTTTTTTATTCTATAAAAAACTCATTCTGCTGACAGACAGTGTCCAGCAGGTCCGTCATTATATAATATATATACCTGTCCGGCTGCAGTAGTGATATATATATATTTTTTATATCATTATTTATCATCCAGTCGCAGCAGACACAGTACGGTAGTTCACGGCTGTAGCTACCTCTGTGTCGGCACTCGGCAGTCCATCCATAATTGTATACCACCTAACCGTGGTTTTTTTTTCTTTCTTCTTTATACATACATACTACTACATCTCTTTATCAACCAGTCTATATTAGCAGCAGACACAGTACAGTACGGTAGTTCACGGCTGTGGCTACCTCTGTGTCGGCACTCGGCAGTCCGTCCATAATTGTATACCACCTAACCGTGGTTTTTTTTTCTTTCTTCTTCATACATACATACTACGACATCTCTTTATCAACCAGTCTATATTAGCAGCAGACACAGTACAGTACGGTAGTTCACGGCTGTGGCTACCTCTGTGTCGGCACTCGGCAGTCCGTCCATAATTGTATACCACCTAACCGTGGTTTTTTTTTCTTTCTTCTTTATACATACATACTACGACATCTCTTTATCAACCAGTCTATATTAGCAGCAGACACAGTACAGTACGGTAGTTCACGGCTGTGGCTACCTCTGTGTCGGCACTCGGCAGTCCGTCCATAATTGTATACCACCTAACCGTGGTTTTTTTTTCTTTCTTCTTCATACATACATACTACGACATCTCTTTATCAACCAGTCTATATTAGCAGCAGACACAGTACAGTACGGTAGTTCACGGCTGTGGCTACCTCTGTGTCGGCACTCGGCAGTCCGTCCATAATTGTATACCACCTACCCGTGGTTTTTTTTTCTTTCTACTTTATACATACATACTACTACATCTCTTTATCAACCAGTCTATATTAGCAGCAGACACAGTACGGTAGTTCACGGCTGTAGCTACCTCTGTGTCGGCACTCGGCAGTCCGTCCATAATTGTATACCACCTACCCGTGGTTTTTTTTTCTTTCTTCTTCATACATACATACTACGACATCTCTTTATCAACCAGTCTATATTAGCAGCAGACACAGTACAGTACGGTAGTTCACGGCTGTGGCTACCTCTGTGTCGGCACTCGGCAGTCCGTCCATAATTGTATACCACCTAACCGTGGTTTTTTTTTCTTTCTTCTTCATACATACATACTACGACATCTCTTTATCAACCAGTCTATATTAGCAGCAGACACAGTACGGTAGTTCACGGCTGTAGCTACCTCTGTGTCGGCACTCGGCAGTCCGTCCATAATTGTATACTAGTATCCATCCATCTCCATTGTTTACCTGAGGTGCCTTTTAGTTGTGCCTATTAAAATATGGAGAACAAAAATGTTGAGGTTCCAAAATTAGGGAAAGATCAAGATCCACTTCCACCTCGTGCTGAAGCTGCTGCCACTAGTCATGGCCGAGACGATGAAATGCCAGCAACGTCGTCTGCCAAGGCCGATGCCCAATGTCATAGTACAGAGCATGTCAAATCCAAAACACCAAATATCAGTAAAAAAAGGACTCCAAAACCTAAAATAAAATTGTCGGAGGAGAAGCGTAAACTTGCCAATATGCCATTTACCACACGGAGTGGCAAGGAACGGCTGAGGCCCTGGCCTATGTTCATGGCTAGTGGTTCAGCTTCACATGAGGATGGAGGCACTCAGCCTCTCGCTAGAAAAATGAAAAGACTCAAGCTGGCAAAAGCAGTAGCACCGCAAAGAACTGTGCGTTCTTCGAAATCCCAAATCCACAAGGAGAGTCCAATTGTGTCGGTTGCGATGCCTGACCTTCCCAACACTGGACGTGAAGAGCATGCGCCTTCCACCATTTGCACGCCCCCTGCAAGTGCTGGAAGGAGCACCCGCAGTCCAGTTCCTGATAGTCAGATTGAAGATGTCAGTGTTGAAGTACACCAGGATGAGGAGGATATGGGTGTTGCTGGCGCTGGGGAGGAAATTGACCAGGAGGATTCTGATGGTGAGGTGGTTTGTTTAAGTCAGGCACCCGGGGAGACACCTGTTGTCTGTGGGAGGAATATGGCCGTTGACATGCCTGGTGAAAATACCAAAAAAATCAGCTCTTCGGTGTGGAACTATTTCAACAGAAATGCGGACAACAGGTGTCAAGCCGTGTGTTCCCTTTGTCAAGCTGTAATAAGTAGGGGTAAGGACGTTAACCACCTCGGAACATCCTCCCTTATACGTCACCTGCAGCGCATTCATAATAAGTCAGTGACAAGTTCAAAAACTTTGGGTGACAGCGGAAGCAGTCCACTGACCAGTAAATCCCTTCCTCTTGTAACCAAGCTCACGCAAACCACCCCACCAACTCCCTCAGTGTCAATTTCCTCCTTCCCCAGGAATGCCAATAGTCCTGCAGGCAATGTCACTGGCAATTCTGACGAGTCCTCTCCTGCCTGGGATTCCTCCGATGCATCCTTGCGTGTAACGCCTACTGCTGCTGGCGCTGCTGTTGTTGCTGCTGGGAGTCGATGGTCATCCCAGAGGGGAAGTCGTAAGCCCACTTGTACTACTTCCAGTAAGCAATTGACTGTTCAACAGTCCTTTGCGAGGAAGATGAAATATCACAGCAGTCATCCTGCTGCAAAGCGGATAACTGAGGCCTTGACAACTATGTTGGTGTTAGACGTGCGTCCGGTATCCGCCGTTAGTTCACAGGGAACTAGACAATTTATTGAGGCAGTGTGCCCCCGTTACCAAATACCATCTAGGTTCCACTTCTCTAGGCAGGCGATACCGAGAATGTACACGGACGTCAGAAAAAGACTCACCAGTGTCCTAAAAAATGCAGTTGTACCCAATGTCCACTTAACCACGGACATGTGGACAAGTGGAGCAGGGCAGGGTCAGGACTATATGACTGTGACAGCCCACTGGGTAGATGTATGGACTCCCGCTGCAAGAACAGCAGCGGCGGCACCAGTAGCAGCATCTCGCAAACGCCAACTCTTTCCTAGGCAGGCTACGCTTTGTATCACCGGTTTCCAGAATACGCACACAGCTGAAAACCTCTTACGGCAACTGAGGAAGATCATCGCGGAATGGCTTACCCCAATTGGACTCTCCTGTGGATTTGTGGCATCGGACAACGCCAGCAATATTGTGTGTGCATTAAATATGGGCAAATTCCAGCACGTCCCATGTTTTGCACATACCTTGAATTTGGTGGTGCAGAATTATTTAAAAAACGACAGGGATGCTGTCGGTGGCCAGAAAAATTGCGGGACACTTTCGGCGTACAGGCACCACGTACAGAAGACTGGAGCACCACCAAAAACTACTGAACCTGCCCTGCCATCATCTGAAGCAAGAAGTGGTAACGAGGTGGAATTCAACCCTCTATATGCTTCAGAGGTTGGAGGAGCAGCAAAAGGCCATTCAAGCCTATACAATTGAGCACGATATAGGAGGTGGAATGCACCTGTCTCAAGCGCAGTGGAGAATGATTTCAACGTTGTGCAAGGTTCTGATGCCCTTTGAACTTGCCACACGTGAAGTCAGTTCAGACACTGCCAGCCTGAGTCAGGTCATTCCCCTCATCAGGCTTTTGCAGAAGAAGCTGGAGACATTGAAGGAGGAGCTAACACGGAGCGATTCCGCTAGGCATGTGGGACTTGTGGATGGAGCCCTTAATTCGCTTAACAAGGATTCACGGGTGGTCAATCTGTTGAAATCAGAGCACTACATTTTGGCCACCGTGCTCGATCCTAGATTTAAAGCCTACCTTGGATCTCTCTTTCCGGCAGACACAAGTCTGCTGGGGTTGAAAGACCTGCTGGAGAGAAAATTGTCAAGTCAAGCGGAACGCGACCTGTCAACATCTCCTCCTTCACATTCTCCCGCAACTGGGGGTGCGAGGAAAAGGCTCAGAATTCCGAGCCCACCCGCTGGCGGTGATGCAGGGCAGTCTGGAGCGACTGCTGATGCTGACATCTGGTCCGGACTGAAGGACCTGACAACGATTACGAACATGTCGTCTACTGTCACTGCATATGATTCTCTCACCATTGAAAGAAAGGTGGAGGATTATATGAGAGACCGCATCCAAGTAGGCACGTCACACAGTCCATACTTATACTGGCAGGAAAAAGAGGCAATTTGGAGGCCATTGCACAAACTGGCTTTATTCTACCTAAGTTGCCCTCCCACAAGTGTGTACTCCGAAAGAGTGTTTAGTGCCGCCGCTCACCTTGTCAGCAATCGGCGTACGAGGTTACATCCAGAAAATGTGGAGAAGATGATGTTCATTAAAATGAATTATAATCAATTCCTCCGCGGAGACATTTACCAGCAGCAATTGCCTCCACAAAGTACACAGGGAGCTGAGATGGTGGATTCCAGTGGGGACGAATTGATAATCTGTGAGGAGGGGGATGTACACGGTGATATATCGGAGGGTGATGATGAGGTGGACATCTTGCCTCTGTAGAGCCAGTTTGTGCAAGGAGAGATTAATTGCTTCTTTTTTTGGGGGGGTCCAAACCAACCCGTCATATCAGTCACAGTCGTGTGGCAGACCCTGTCACTGAAATGATGGGTTGGGTAAAGTGTGCATGTCCTGTTTTGTTTATACAACATAAGGGTGGGTGGGAGGGCCCAAGGACAATTCCATCTTGCACCTCTTTTTTCTTTTATTTTTCTTTGCGTCATGTGCTGTTTGGGGAGGGTTTTTTGGAAGGGACATCCTGCGTGACACTGCAGTGCCACTCCTAAATGGGCCCGGTGTTTGTGTCGGCCACTAGGGTCGCTAATCTTACTCACACAGTCAGCTACCTCATTGCGCCTCTTTTTTTCTTTGCGTCATGTGCTGATTGGGGAGGGTTTTTTGGAAGGGACATCCTGCGTGACACTGCAGTGCCACTCCTAAATGGGCCCGGTGTTTGTGTCGGCCACTAGGGTCGCTAATCTTACTCACACAGTCAGCTACCTCATTGCGCCTCTTTTTTTCTTTGCGTCATGTGCTGATTGGGGAGGGTTTTTTGGAAGGGACATCCTGCGTGACACTGCAGTGCCACTCCTAAATGGGCCCGGTGTTTGTGTCGGCCACTAGGGTCGCTAATCTTACTCACACAGTCAGCTACCTCATTGCGCCTCTTTTTTTCTTTGCGTCATGTGCTGATTGGGGAGGGTTTTTTGGAAGGGACATCCTGCGTGACACTGCAGTGCCACTCCTAAATGGGCCCGGTGTTTGTGTCGGCCACTAGGGTCGCTAATCTTACTCACACAGTCAGCTACCTCATTGCGCCTCTTTTTTTCTTTGCGTCATGTGCTGATTGGGGAGGGTTTTTTGGAAGGGACATCCTGCGTGACACTGCAGTGCCACTCCTAAATGGGCCCGGTGTTTGTGTCGGCCACTAGGGTCGCTTATCTTACTCACACAGTCAGCTACCTCATTGCGCCTCTTTTTTTCTTTGCGTCATGTGCTGATTGGGGAGGGTTTTTTGGAAGGGACATCCTGCGTGACACTGCAGTGCCACTCCTAAATGGGCCCGGTGTTTGTGTCGGCCACTAGGGTCGCTTATCTTACTCACACAGTCAGCTACCTCATTGCGCCTCTTTTTTTCTTTGCGTCATATGCTGATTGGGGAGGGTTTTTTGGAAGGGACATCCTGCGTGACACTGCAGTGCCACTCCTAGATGGGCCAGGTGTTTGTGTCGGCCACTAGTGTCGCTTAGCTTAGTCATCCAGCGACCTTGGTGCAAATTTTAGGACTAAAAATAATATTGTGAGGTGTGAGGTATTCAGAATAGACTGAAAATGAGTGGAAATTATGGTTTTTGAGGTTAATAATAATATGGGATCAAAATGACCCCCAAATTCTATGATTTAAGCTGTTTTTTAGTGTTTTTTTAAAAAAACACCCGAATCCAAAACACACCCGAATCCGACAAAAAAATTCGGTGAGGTTTTGCCAAAACGCGGTCGAACCCAAAACACGGCCGCGGAACCGAACCCAAAACCAAAACACAAAACCCGAAAAATTTCAGGCGCTCATCTCTACACTTAACTTTTCAAATGTTAGCTCAAGTTTTTTCATTGATGAAACAAGTCCCTCAAATAAGTCCTCACCTCTTGTAGTGCCATGCATGGCTTCCAGTGACAGCAGTTCCTCTCGCGTATCAAACTCTGCAGTGATCCCACGAACGAAAATGGCCAGTTGGGCAGTATTTGTTATGTTCGTTGTCTCGTCACAAGCCAGAGAGAAAAATTGGAAATCTCTCGCAGAATGTTTCAGTGTTTTTTCAATATCTTGTGCTAAATCAGTAATCCGATCGGAGGGGGTAATTCCAAGTTGATCGCAGCAGGAAAATTTTTAGCAGTTGGGAAAAACCATGTGCACTGCAGGGGGGCAGATACAACATTTGCAGAGAGAGTTAGATTTGGGTGTGGTGAGTTCAATCTGCAATCTAAATTGCAGTGTAAAAATAAAGCAGCCAGTATTTACCCTGCACAGAAACAAAATAACCCACCCAAATCTAACTCTCTCTGCAAAAGTTATATCTGCCTAGATTTTGTGAAAGAGTGCATGGTGGCTGCAGCAGAGTTGTTAGCACCAGACAAAGTAAAATTGTTTCAGACTGTTAGTTTGTCCCGGTGAACCGTCTCCGGGGGTAATTCCAAGTTGATCGCAGCAGGAAATTTTTTAGCAGTTGGGCAAAACCATGTGCACTGCAGGGGGTGCAGTGCACATGGTTTTGCCCAACTGCTAAAAAATTTCCTGCTGCGATCAACTTGGAATTACCCCCGGAGACGGTTCACCGGGACAAACTAACAGTCTGAAACAATTTTACTTTGTCTGGTGCTAACAACTCTGCTGCAGCCACCATGCACTCTTTCACAAAATCTCCCTCTACATGAGGCCTCAGCCTCTTTGCGATTAGCTCGCTCATTACATAACCTGTCTGAATGACGTTGTCTCTGTCACAACGAGGCCTAGTGAAAGTGGCTTGTTGTGATTCCAAACTCCGCTGAAGAGCATTGATTTTATCCAGACGCATTTGGCCACTCAATTTACTGAGTTTAGCATGTTTTGAGCTGTAATGACGCTCCAGATTGGCTTTTTTCATTACTGCTAATGCATCGCCACAAACCAGGCACACAGGTTTGCCTTTGACTTCAAGAAAAAAATATTAATTTGTCCATTTCTCTTGGAAAGATCGACACTCTGCATCAACTTTTCTTTTCTGTGTAGTCGCCATTTATGTTGCTACATAGTAGACAGAGGGATAACATAATAAGTGGCCGGTACTGAGTATGAGCTGACATTCTCATTGCGCCACACAGTATGAGCCAAATTCACATTACCCCACACATTAAGAGACGAAATGTACATTACCCCACACAGTATTAGCCAAATTCACATTGCGCCACACAGTATGAGCCAAATTCACATTGCGCCACAGAATACGAGCCAAATTCACATTATGCCACATAGTATGAGCCAAAATGTATATTACCCCACGCAGTATTAGCCAAATTCACATTGCTCCACACAGTATGAGCCAAATTCACATTGCGCACACAGTATGAGCCAAATTCACATTACCTCAGACCCCACAAGCTCCTTCCCAGTCTTCAGGCAGCAGGACAGGGGATGAATAGCTTCCGATGGTCACTTTTTGGGCCTGGATAGGTCCACTTCACGTCAGTCTGTGTGCTGGCAGCGTGGCTCACTCTGTGCTGGCAGCGTGTCTCAGTCTTTATATGTTGCAGCAAAATAATAAAGGGATAATATAATAAGTGGCTGGTACGCCACACAGTATGAGCCAAATTCATATTATGCCACATAGTAGGAGTCAAAATGTACATTACCCCACACCATATAAGCCAAATTTACATTGTGCCACACAGTATGAGCCGAAATCCACATTGCGCCACACAGTATGAGCCGAAATCCACATTGCGCCACACAGTATGAGCCGAAATTCACATTGCGCCACACAGTATGAGCCAAATTCACATTGCGCACACAGTATAAGCCGAATTCACATTACCTCAGACCCCACAAGCTCCTTCCCAGTCTTCAGGCAGCAGGACAGGGGATGAATAGCTTCCGATGGTCACTTTTTGGGCCTGGATGGGTCCACTTCACGTCAGTCTGTGTGCTGGCAGTGTGGCTCACTCTGTGCTGGCAGCGTGTCTCAGTCTTTTTATGTTGCAGCAAAATAATAAAGTGATAATATAATAAGTGGCCGGCACGCCACACAGTATGAGCCAAATTCATATTACGCCACATAATATGAGCCAAAATGTACATTACCCCACACCATATGAGCTGAAATGAACATTGCGCCACACAGTATGAGCCAAAATTCAGATTGTGCCACACAGTATGAGCCGAATTTCAGATTGCGCCACACAGTATGAGCCGAAATTCACATTGCGCCACACAGTATGAGCCGAAATCCACATTGCGCCACACAGTATGAGCAGAAATCCACATTGCGCCACACAGTATGAGCCGAAATTCAGATTGCGCCACACAGTATGAGCCGAAATTCACATTGCGCCACACAGTATGAGCCGAAATTCAGATTGCGCCACACAGTATGAGCAGAAATTCACATTGCGCCACACAGTATGAGCCGAAATCCACATTGCGCCACACAGTATGAGCCGAAATCCACATTGCGCCACACAGTATGAGCCGAAATTCAGATTGCGCCACACCGTATGAGCCGAAATTCACATTGCGCCACACAGTATGAGCCGAAAATTCAGATTGCGCCACACAGTATGAGCCGAAATCCACATTGCACCACACAGTATGAGCCGAAATCCACATTGCGCCACACAGTATGAGCCGAAATTCACATTGCGCCACACAGTATGAGCCGAAATTCACATTGCGCCACACAGTATGAGCCGAAATTCACATTGCGCCACACAGTATGAGCAGAAATCCACATTGCGCCACACAGTATGAGCCGAAATTCAGATTGCGCCACACAGTATGAGCCGAAATTCACATTGCGCCACACAGTATGAGCCGAAATTCAGATTGCGCCACACAGTATGAGCAGAAATTCACATTGCGCCACACAGTATGAGCCAAATTCACATTGCGCCACAGAATACGAGCCAAATTCACATTATGCCACATAGTATGAGCCAAAATGTATATTACCCCACGCAGTATTAGCCAAATTCACATTGCTCCACACAGTATGAGCCAAATTCACATTGCGCACACAGTATGAGCCAAATTCACATTACCTCAGACCCCACAAGCTCCTTCCCAGTCTTCAGGCAGCAGGACAGGGGATGAATAGCTTCCGATGGTCACTTTTTGGGCCTGGATAGGTCCACTTCACGTCAGTCTGTGTGCTGGCAGCGTGGCTCACTCTGTGCTGGCAGCGTGTCTCAGTCTTTTTATGTTGCAGCAAAATAATAAAGGGATAATATAATAAGTGGCTGGTACGCCACACAGTATGAGCCAAATTCATATTATGCCACATAGTAGGAGCCAAAATGTACATTACCCCACACCATATAAGCCAAATTTACATTGTGCCACACAGTATGAGCCGAAATCCACATTGCGCCACACAGTATGAGCCGAAATCCACATTGCGCCACACAGTATGAGCCGAAATTCACATTGCGCCACACAGTATGAGCCAAATTCACATTGCGCACACAGTATAAGCCGAATTCACATTACCTCAGACCCCACAAGCTCCTTCCCAGTCTTCAGGCAGCAGGACAGGGGATGAATAGCTTCCGATGGTCACTTTTTGGGCCTGGATGGGTCCACTTCACGTCAGTCTGTGTGCTGGCAGTGTGGCTCACTCTGTGCTGGCAGCGTGTCTCAGTCTTTTTATGTTGCAGCAAAATAATAAAGTGATAATATAATAAGTGGCCGGCACGCCACACAGTATGAGCCAAATTCATATTACGCCACATAATATGAGCCAAAATGTACATTACCCCACACCATATGAGCTGAAATGAACATTGCGCCATACAGTATGAGCCAAAATTCAGATTGTGCCACACAGTATGAGCCGAATTTCAGATTGCGCCACACAGTATGAGACGAAATTCACATTGCGCCACACAGTATGAGCAGAAATCCACATTGCGCCACACAGTATGAGCCGAAATTCAGATTGCGCCACACAGTATGAGCCGAAATTCACATTGTGCCACACAGTATGAGCCGAAATTCACATTGCGCCACACAGTATGAGCAGAAATCCACATTGCGCCACACAGTATGAGCCGAAATTCAGATTGCGCCACACAGTATGAGCCGAAATTCACATTGCGCCACACAGTATGAGCCGAAATTCAGATTGCGCCACACAGTATGAGCAGAAAGTCACATTGCGCCACACAGTATGAGCCGAAATCCACATTGCGCCACACAGTATGAGCCGAAATCCACATTGCGCCACACAGTATGAGCCGAAATTCAGATTGCGCCACACCGTATGAGCCGAAATTCACATTGCGCCACACAGTATGAGCCGAAAATTCAGATTGCGCCACACAGTATGAGCCGAAATCCACATTGCACCACACAGTATGAGCCGAAATCCACATTGCGCCACACAGTATGAGCAGAAATTCACATTGCGCCACACAGTATGAGCCGAAATCCACATTGCGCCACACAGTATGAGCCGAAATCCACATTGCGCCACACAGTATGAGCCGAAATTCAGATTGCGCCACACAGTATGAGCCGAAATTCACATTGCGCCACACAGTATGAGCCAAAATCCACATTGCGCCACACCGTATGAGCCGAAATCCACATTGCACCACACAGTATGAGCCGAAATTCACATTGCGCCACACAGTATAAGCCGAAATTCAGATTGCGCCACACAGTATGAGCAGAAATTCACATTGCGCCACACAGTATGAGCAGAAATCCACATTGCGCCACACAGTATGAGCCGAAATTCAGATTGGGCCACAAAGTACCAAACATAGTATGATCCCCTGCACACCATCATCCCCCCTGTACATCAACATTATCTTGCTGCACATTAAAATGTCCCCTCTGCACAGCAATATGATCCCCCTTGCACACCAACAGGCTCTCTCCCTTCCCCCCCCACAACAGCAGTTTAGTTCCCCCATATTTAATTTATTAACCTTTCAGTGGTAGTGGCAGTGTCTCTGCGCTCCAGCTCCCCGTAGTTCTCCTCCTCCGCTCTCTGCTCTTCACCTCCCTCCACACCGCGGCCACAGCGTGTTGTCTCTGCCGTGCTCCCCCACAATTCTCCTGCGCAGGAAGAGCGGGAAGAGATGAGTAGGCCGGGTGACGGCCTCTCATTGTCCCTCCTCCATGCATCCTCTCGCCGCCGAACGTCCGCCCCCCCACCCCCCGCGCGCACGCATGCTGCGCGGTTGCCTAGTTACTCAGCGTCTGCTAAAATGCCAGGTCTCCCTCCTCACTCCTCTCCTGCAGCTGCGGTGCTATGAGCGGGCTCGGCAAGCCGGGTAAAGTGTCTTTGTGGGCCGTATACGGCCCGCGGGCCGGACGTTCCCCACCCCTGCCGTAAAGTAAAGAGCTGGATAGGATGGAAGTTCTCTCTGAGGGAAAGGGTGGACCTGTGTAAAACTTACCTGATCCCAATGTTTTTGTATGTCAGCTATGTATATTTTTTGCCGCAGTCTTTGTGAACTAGAATTAATTCCTTGTTTTTTCTGCTTTTGTGGGGGAACAAGATGAACATTGTGAAAAGAGGTATCAATTACAGACCGAGGGCTGAAGGGGGCTTGGATATGGTAAACCCCATAGTCTTCTTTGTAACAGCTTTTTTAAAGCTAAATGTTGGTGGTCTTGTATGGAAACAGGATGGCAGACTGAGAATATTTCGGGCTCAGAGAGGCTACCTCCCGATCAATGTGATCCAGTGTCTGAAAGTGATCAGGCGATGGGGCCTGCAGGTGGGTGATATAAGAGATCTCTCGAGAAAGGAGTTGGGGAAGAGTGTCTTGTGTTCCCAATTTTATGTCCCGTTGGCCCTGAAAGACTGCCCAGGTAATGTTCTCACAGAAGGATTGAATCTGGTAAATTCCCAGAGGGTACCTCTGAAGTTTAGGGAGGCTTTATGTTAGGGGAAACATCAAATTTAGTAGTTCCAATTAACGTGTTTGCCCACGGAAGGAATGTCAACAGGGAGGAGGAGACCATGGACCACTTCTTCTGTTGATGTCCCTTTAACATAAAGGTTTACAAAACAGTGTCAGGTGCCATAGGCATCCCTTGCCTTTTGGGGGCCCAGTTACCCGGAATGGGTTTACGGGGCATTCAAAGGGTATGGGGGCTTTGATTTAGGCACAATTTATTTAGTCAGCTTAGCGGTAAGGTTCCACATGTGGCAGGCACTGTGTCTGGTTAGTTTGAGAGGAAAAGTCCTTCCCTGTGAAGAGGTGGTGGGTTATATTCTTCATGAGATGAGTTGGATGATGGATCTGGAGAAGAAGAGATTGGACACTGTCAGCTGGTCCAGATTGTGGCGCCAGTTGAAACCCCCTTAGTGTGTGGTGGAAGATTTCCTCTTTTCAGTCTCAGGTTCTTTTCTGTCCTGGTCACTTGTTCTTAGCTGATTAGGTTTTGTTGTTTAAATTTTTTAAAGAAGGGGTTTGCATACACCTTAAAATATGCAGATATGTTACTCTAGTTATAATTATTTGTTGGTAGTCCGGTATGTATGGAGGGTGAAAGGTATGAATGAAGGTAGGATTGTGGATAACTCGGGGAGTGTATGGAGGTGGAGGGTTTATGATAGATGGATAAATGTGTGTTAAATGTTGAGTCAGCTAAGTGGGGTAGGTTGGGGGGGGGGGTTTCCCTGAAATGGATTCACAGAAATTATGTGGATCAAGGAAAATATTTAAAATGAAAGTATGATAGATAAAGTGATGGAAAACATATTTGAGTTATGTAAACGGTACATATCATGATGTAATGATCTCTATTTATTTATTATGTATATAATTGTAAATATGATTATAATGTTTATATTTTGTTATAAAATGGAAGCTGTGCATAAATAAAAATATGACCAGGCACATATACTAATGTTCTCTCTTGGTGTGACCCAGGCGCATATACTACTGTTCTCTCCCAGTGTGACCCAGGCACATATACTACTGCTCTCTCCTGGTGTAACCCAGGCACATATACTACTGCTCTCTCCCGGTGTATCCCAGGCACGTATACTACTGCTCTCTCCTGGTGTAACCCAGGCGCATATATACTACTGCTCTCTCCTGGTGTAACCCAGGCACATATACTACTGCTCTCTCCTGGTGTAACCCAGGCACATATACTACTGTTCTCTCCTACTGTAACCCAGGCACATATACTACTGTTCTCTCTCGGTGTGACCCAGGCACATATACTACTGCTCTCTCCTGGTGTGCAGACGTATGTGCAGGAGCCCCTGAACTCCAGAACCTAGCAGTGCAGCAGAGTGAGAATGCCCACCCCCCTGCAGGATTCCTGGGCAGGAGTTGCTGCTCTTAGCAGGGGGAGAGTGGAAGTTTCAGCAGGTAGAAGGCCCGGGCCCGGGGCTGCTGCCTTCGGGTCCCAGAGGACCACGCCATCCCCTTCCCCAGCTGTAGGGGTTGGGGGACAGGAAGGGATGGTGGAATCAGCCAGCCAGCCACGGATTACAAGGAGTACCAGCAGTGTTGCCGGAGCCCCTGTGAAGCAGAGGGATCGGCAGGAAGATTGTGTACCCCTAAGCCTGAGGAAGGCACCTCTGCCAGTAAGATTACTGGTGGGGACGGTACAGTCGCCACAGTGGCTGAGCCTCCAGGCAAGGAAGGGGTTAATGTCAATGTAACAAAAGATATCTCAGATACAGAGGACTCAGACTGTGATGATGATGTTTCAGAGGAAGATTACTGGGTCCATTTAGACCTAAAGGAATTAATGGCAGGAGCTGCTAAACTTAAATCCAGGTATTATGCTCGCAAGAGAAAGTGTAATACAATTGGCAATTTGGAGCGGGTCAGGATCCAGGATGAAATGGATGAAATACAAGCAACCATGTGCAATATAAAGGCCAGAATAACATCTCTGAAGGAATCTGAAGGAAAGAAAAAAAAGGCAAAAGTTTCCATACCAGCAGGGAAGGAGTTAACTGCAGTGCATAGAAATCAGGTTACACCCTCATCAAAGGAGTTGATTCACCTGGAGAAGGAAGAGGGTGTGGAGATGGAGGAATCCCCAGCTATTGATGAGCTCCACAGTGTGCCTGTCCAGGAAGAGGCTGTGGTTTTTCTGGATACAGCATCATCGGCTGCTATGGAGACGGATGCAGAGGCGAGGGGAGCAGACGGCGGCTCGGGAATCCCTGGTGGTGCACCAAGCAAGGTAAGATCTGTGCAGGTGTTGTCAGTAGGGGATTCCCGGGGGTTACCCGTGGCTTCCAAGGTGCCGGGCAATGGTAGCAGTAATGAAAATGCTGTTATAGGTGACAGGCCGGTGAGGACCGGAGGGCAGGATCCGGCTTCGGGTCTATGCAGGGCGCAGGGTGGCATGGAGGATGAGCCTGTTAACATTTTGCTTGAATCTAATGCAGGTCCTAGTGTAATTGTGGCAGGCTGTGTCCAAAGAAGTGCAGGGAGATGTGGGAATGGCAGTGAGGAAAACTGTAATAACTGATGGTTTGGCTCAAGGTCTGCCAGCTCTAGATCCAGAGACTTTGGATGCTGGTGAGAAAGTAGTTGCAGAGTCAATGTATGGGAACATTCCAGCTCCTGCCAGGGTGAAGGAAGCATTGTCGTTAATCAGTGCAGAAGTAAAGAAAAAGAATTCTAAAGACATTCCAGAAGGAAAGGATAAAAATGGGGGAAAACTGCAAAGTGAAAATGTCAATTTAGCTCCTCTTGTTTCTTTTTCAGTGACAGAGGGTGGAGGGAGTGCGGGTAAGCCTAACCCTGATGAAATGTCTTATGCACAGAAGGTAGCAGATATGGGGAAAAATTCTGGAAATAAGGATACAAGATTTGGTGGTGGTAGTGGTGGCCAGAAAGTGAGATGGAACCTAGTACAGTTTAGGTGGGTTGGTGATGGTGACCCCCCACCTAAGACTGATTTTCTAAGGTTAATTTTTTCTCTTGGGGTTACTTACAGAGATTTATATGCCTGTATTCACCCTATAAAATCTGTTGAGTATGATGTCAGCTTTTATAATAAGGAAACATTGTTTATTTTTTGGAGAAAGTAGTCTGTAAACAAGGACAAGAATGGTTACTGTAAGTATGATGCGGATTTGATGGAGAAGCAAAATGACATAAAAGTGACCATCCTGGTCCGCAATGAATCCATACCTGTGGAAGATATCAGGTTTTGGTTAAGCAGGCAATGTGAATTGCAATCTGACATTAGGAAAACGGACCACACAATGGGAGTGTGGGGAGGTGCTTGGTTGGCCAGTGTACGTCTTTATCCTGGGGAGACCGGTGTACATCATATTCCATCTGCTGCGTACATAGGTCGAGACCGGGTGCATATATTTTATACTGGTCAACCAAGGACATGTTTTAAGTGTGGTGAGGCTGGCCACCTCAGTGGTGACTGTGGGGGTGTGAAATGTTCGATGTGTGGGGAGAGTGGACATATATCTAGAACATGTAATAAGTTGAAATGTAACCTTTGAGGGGAGATGGAACATCCCTACAGTCGTTGCCCCATGGCAAATCATAACAACAGGGGTTGCATGAATTTTGAGGAAGGTAGTAGTTGAGAAATGGAAATTACTAGGGGGGGGGGGAGTAGTTAAAGTGAACAAAGAGAAAGAAATGTCATGGGATATTGGAAAAATAGTGTCAGAAGGAAGCAAAGTTCAGCCTAAGGTCCAATCACAGCCTCAATCCCAGTCCCAATCCTGGTTTCAGGTGGGAAAAAAAGGTGTAAAAACAACAAAGAGGAAAGTGGAGGAAGAGGTGATTCTTTCAAATAGGTTTGGCGTATTGATAGATGAGGAAGATGAGGGAGAAGTGGTTCTAGAAAAAGGGGAACCAAGACTTATACCTAGAAGACAGAGAAGAAAGAACAAAGAAAGGAAAGAAGTAATTAAGATGGTTGGGAAGAGAAGGAGGGAGGAGGGAGAAGGGAATGCAGACAGTGAAATAGAGGATGTTGCAGCAGAAAGTTTAGAGTGGGATCCAATAGGGATTGAATTGGAGCAAAGAAAAGAGGAGGAGGAGTTTGGGAAGCCACTGTTTGAGGATGAGGAGGTAGGTGTGGAGGTGGTTGCTGCTGAGGAGGAAGTGATGGTGATAGGGAAAGAGGCAGAGAGTGAATCTGAGAGTCAGAGCAATTAAAATAATGTGTCTGGCCCTGGGTCACTGGATGCAAGGGAACCCCCTGACCCTGGTCCTAAAGTGGCTGGTGCGGGTGTGGATGTGGTTGTGATTGAGGAAGTGAATGGGGTGGCATGTATGGATTGTGGTGTTGGTGGTGGGGGTGGTGGTGATAACTAGAGTAATGTATGTGCATAGTTCATTTCAACAATCTGGAACCATGGATCCCCATCCTATTCGATGTGCCACAATGAATGTGGCTTCCGTGTTATCCGTACGTGCTTGGTATCTGGCTTTTGAGTTTTTTGACAACCAGGATGTGGACATCTTATTCTTACAAGAGACCCGGATCAACAGATTAGCAGCCCTTCACAAAGCTAAAAGTGAGTGGAGGCGCGGGCCCTCTTTTTGGTCTCTTGCTGCTGAGCCGTACGGTGGGGTGGCGGTACTTTTTACCGACATGGTAACTGTGCGCAAGGTTGTTGAATTACAAGTGGGAAGGTGTATGATTTTGGATGTCACTTTAAGAGGACATAACCTAAGGCTTATCAATATCTATGGCCCCCAGTCTCGCTGGGATAGGAAATGTCTTTTTGAAATGGTTAAACCCTTTCTTTGCACGGCCCAGCAAGTCATCTTTGGGGGCGATTTCAACACCATCATTAGGCCAAAAGACAGGGGAGGCTCCAGAAGGCTGAGGCTGGGCTATGATGAGAATTTTTTAGTTAGTATGGCTAGTCAGGCAGGTATGGTTGATGTACACATTAAACATCAACCAGACCTCACGGGTTACACTTACTTTTGTGGTCAGCGCAGATCTAGAATAGACAGGTTTTTTATTAAGGAGTCCTCAAGCACTTTACCTTCAGAGGTAAAGTTTGTAGAGTTCTCCGATCACGGGTCCTTAAGCTTTGTTTTGAATGCCTCGCAATCCTTCCAGAAAGGAAGGGGTCTGTGGCGTCTGAATGCTGAGCTTCTCAAGGAAGAGGAAGTGAGACAGTCTTTCAGGGAGTTTTTTCAGGCGCAGGAGTCACTGTTGGAGGCTGGCTGGAGTAGATTGGAGTGGTGGGAGGAAGTAAGAAAGAGAGCCCGAAGTCTTTTTAGGAGGCTAGTAGACAAAATAAACTTTGTTAAAAAAAATACCTACTATACTTTAAGAAGGAGATTAGATTTCCTGATCTCTGAACAGGGGGATAGTGGGGAAATCTCCCGAGTGAAATCACAGATGAGTTAACATCAGTATAGCCGTCTTTCTTCTTTGATTTTGGAGAGGGATTACAGAAAGTACCACTCCCCGGATTCCTACCAGAGTTATAGAAGGGGGATTGATGTTAAAGAGATAAGAGGGCTTGTTGATGGAGAGGCTGTGCTTCAGAATGGTGAGGAAGGCATCCTAAAAGTCATCAGGTCCTATTATGCTGATCTCTTGTCTGGGAGGGCACTTGACAGAGAAACGATGGAGGCATTTCTGAGGGAGACACCTGGTCTTGTGGAGCCAGATGCTTCTTTTGACTGTTTGAACAGCGAAATAGGTGTGGAGGAGGTCAGAGAGGCAATTGGCGGGTTAACTCCCAAAAAATCTCCAGGACCAGATGGTTTAACAGCTGAATTCTATAAAGAATTCTCAGATATCCTGGCTCCTCGTCTTACGGAATATAATACTAGCCTGGGTGAGGGTGAACTCCCTCCTTCCATGAGACAGTCAGCTCTTATTTTGCTGTCCAAAGGTAAGGACCCGGTCCATATTGAGAACTGGCGCCCCATCGCTCTTCTCAATACGGACAGAAAGATTCTGGCAAAAATCTTTTTCAACAGGCTAAGGGAATTTTCAGAGCTTGTACTTTCGCCTTCCCAGCACTGTACTGTAAAGGGCCGCAGTACCTTTACTGCTGTCCTTGGTGTCCGGGAGGCTCTTGAAAGGTGCAGGGCTGGAAAGTTGAATAAGTTTCTGCTGGCATTGGATCAGTCTAAGGCTTTTGATCGGGTCAATTATCAGTACCTGTGGGCCTTACTTGAAAGGTATGGTTTCCCTATAAGGGCGGTAAATTGGTTGAAAGTTTTGTATAAAAAGGCCGAGAGCTTCCCACTTGTCAATGGTTGGGTAGGGCCTGCATTTCCAGTAGACTCTGGTGTTCGTCAGGGGTGTCCCCTGCGCCCTCTTTTGTATGTGTTTGCAATCGATCCTTTTATAAGAAGGGTTGAGGCCGTCATGTTGGAGGGGGTGCAGCTGATCCCAGAGTTTCCTTTGAGTGTAGTAGCCTATGCTGATGACGTCACAGTAGTCCTGTCATCGGTGACAGAGGCACGTGATGTAGACCAACTGATCATGGAATATTCAAGTGCTTCGGGTTCCATAGTCAATCAGGACAAGTGTGAAGCTTTCTGGATGGGTGAGGAAGGCAACGAGTTTGATCTTCCGGACAGCCTCCCCAGGGCCAGTCAATGTATAAAAATCTTGGGCATCAAATTTGATCATGGTGACTATGCAAGTACAAATTGGGTCGGGAAACTGGATGGTGCAACCCGTAAAGTAAAGAGCTGGATAGGATGGAAGTTCTCTCTGAGGGAAAGGGTGGACCTGTGTAAAACTTACCTGATCCCAATGTTTTTGTATGTCAGCTATGTATGTTTTTTGCCGCAATCTTTGTGGACTAGAATGAATTCCTTGTTTTTTCTGCTTATGTGGGGGAACAAGATGAACATTGTGAAAAGAGGTATCACTTACAGACCGAGGGCAGAAGGGGGCTTGGATATGGTAAACCCCGTAGTTTTCTTTGTAACAGCTTTTTTAAAGCTAAATGTCGGTGGTCTTTGCTTAGAGACGCCCCCTCGATGGGTAAATGGCTTTAGGGAATGGGTGTCTCCCTTTATTAGAGTATGGTTACAGGATGGCAGACTGAGAATTTTTCAGGCTCAGAGAGGCTACCTCCCGATCTATGTGATCCAGTGTCTGAAAGTGATTAGGCGATGGGGCCTGCAGGTGGGTGATATAAGAGATCTCTCGAGAAAGGAGTTGGGGAAGAGAGTCTTGTGTTCCCACTTTATGTTCCATTGGCCCTGAAAGACTGCCCAGGTAATGTTCTCACAGAAGGATTGAATCTGGTAAATTCCCAGAGGGTACCTCTGAAGTTTAGGGATATTGCCTGGTTCTCTTTTCAAGGGAGGCTTTATGTTAGGGGAAACATCAAATTTAGAAGTGCCAATGAACGTGTTTGCCCACGGGAGGAATGTCAAGGGGAGGAGGAGACCATGGACCACTTCTTCTGTAGATGTCCCTTTAACATAAAGGTTTACAAAACAGTGTCGAGTGCCATAGGCATCCCTTGCCTTTCGGGGCTCAGTTACCCGGAATGGGTTTACAGGGCATTCAAAGGTTATGGGGGCTTTGATTTAGGCACAATTTTTTTAGTCAGCTTAGTGGTTAGGTTCCACACGTGGCAGGCACGGTGTCTGGTTAGTTTGAGAGGAAAAGTCCTTCCCTGTGAAGAGGTGGTGGGTCTTATTCTTCATGAGGTGAGTCGGATGATGGATCTGGAGAAGAAGAGATTGGACACTGTCAGCTGGTCCAGATTGTGGCGCCAGTTGAAACCCCTTAGTGTGTGGTGGAAGATTTCCTTTTTTCAGTCTCAGGTTCTTTTCTGTCCTGGTCACTTTTTCTCAGCTGATTAGGTTTTGTTGTTTCATTTTTTTTAAAGAAGGGGTTTGCATACACCTTAAAATATGCAGATATGTTACTCTAGTTATAATTATTTGTTGGTAGTCCGGTATGTGTGGAGGGTGAACGGTATGAGTGAAGGTAGGATTGTGGATAACTCTGGGAGTGTATGGAGGTGGAGGGTTTATGATAGATGGATAAATGTGTGTTAAATGTTGAGTATGCTAAGTGCGGAATGTTGGGGGGGGGGGGGGGTTTCCCTGAAATGGATTCACAGAAATTATGTGGATCAAGGAAAATGTTTAAAATGAAAGTATGATAAAGTGATGGAAAACATATTTGAGTTATGTAAACGGTAAATATCATGATGTAATGATCTCTATTTATTTATTATGTATATAATTGTAAATATGATTATAATGTTTATATTTTGTTATAAAATGGAAGCTGTGCATAAATAAAAACATGCCCAGGCACGTAGACTACTGCTCTCTCCTGGTGTAACCCAGGCGCATATATACTACTGCTCTCTCCTGGTGTAACCCAGGCACATATACTACTGCTCTCTCCTGGTGTAACCCAGGCACATATACTACTGTTCTCTCCTACCGTAACCCGGGCACATATACTACTGTTTTCTCTCGGTGTGACCCAGGCACATATACTACTGCTCTCTCCTGGTGTAACCCAGGCACATACTGTATACTACTGTTCTCTCCTGATGTGGCCCACACACATATACTACTGTTCTCTCCCAGTGTAACCCAGGCACATATACAACTGCTCTCTCCTGGTGTAACTCAGGTGCATATACTACTGTTCTTTCATGGTGTAACCCAGGCACATATACTACAGCTCTCTCCTGGTGTAACCCAGGCACATACACAACAGGATGAAGTGGGAAGTGAGGTAGAGCTCTTTTTCTTTATATACTATGCTTGATGGCGCCTATAATGGCTGGCCACTCCTCGCTGGTCACTTGGTCACACCCCTTCCAGCATATGGCAACGCCCCTTAGTGGGCCCCTGTGATTGCATTTCCCTGGTGGGCCCTTCATGCCCCAGTCCAACACTGTTAGCATGTGATTGTCAAGATGTCATATAACATTCAGGAAAAACAATTTCAAGATATGGCCCCTTAATGTATCAGTCCCAAAAGTACAAATGAAGTTAGAATTCACAAATCTGTGTAATTTCCACTTAAGGTAGTACTGCAAACTTCTACAGCTGCAAACTTGATTAAAGCTTTCCCTAGTCCAGAGTTTTCCAAACTATGCCATTACATACAGGAATTGAAAAGTGGGCGCTAACATTTAGATATATATCAATTGAAAGTATATAATATTGGATGGCAGCTCGCACAAAGAGGTTCTGGATACCCTCAAATACAGGACACAGGGTGGGAGAGTGCTGAGACCCCTGTAAAACCACCTGACCAAACTGAAGGTCATCCCTGGCCAGGGTTTCGAACAAGGTCAGTGGGATAGAATTTTACAAACATATTTGAACCAGATGAAGTAGCAGCTCAGCACAACTGTAGGGCTGATAGTCCCCGGGCTGCCACCCAGGAAGAGCCCACCATCCTTGTTGAGTGGGCCTGAATAGACATCTGCAAGGGCAGAGCCGCCAAAGTATATGCCTGTTGGATGGTCAACTGGAGACAGTGAGTAATAGAATGCTTAGAAACCGGCTGACCAACCTTGGAGGCATCATAAAGGACAAACAGCGAGTCAGATTTCCGATGACAAGCTGTCCTTTTGACATAAATCTTCAGGGCCCTGACCACATCCAGGGACTCAGGACCAATGAAAGCATCAGACAACACCAGAACCACAATAGGCTGATTCACATGAAAGGCTGACACCACTTTTAGCAAGAACTGAGGACGGGTCCTAAGTTCCGCTCTGTCTTCATGAAATATCAAATAAGGGCTCTGACAGGATAAGGCCCCCAATTCAGACACCCGTCTGGCAGACGTCAATGCCAAAAATTTTAACTCCACCCTATGTAATGGTTCAAACTGGTCCGATTAGAGAAAGGAAAGAACCACATTGAGATCCCACGGAGCCGTGGGAGGTACAAAGGGCAGTTGCAAATGAAGAACTCCCTTCAAGAAAGTATGTAATTCAGGCAACACGGCAAGTTGTTTATGGAAGAAAATAGAGAGCACAGAAATCTGAACTTTGATGGAGCCTAACCATACGCCCAAATCCACTCCTGCTTGCAGGAAAAGTAGAAAATGACCAATTCGAAATTCCACGGGATAAACCTTTCTACCCTCTCACCAGGAAACATACTTTTTCCAGATACGATGGCAATGTTTCGACGTAACCATCTTCCTGGCCTGGACCATGGTGGAAATTACCCTGGAGGGAAGACCTTTCCTAGCTAGAATTTCCCTCTCAACTTCCAAGCTGTTAAACGTAGCCACTGTAAGTCTGGATAGATGGACGGACCTTGTTGAAGAAGATCTTCTCGGAGTGGTAGAGGCCAGGGAACCTCCAGAGCCATGGTTAGGAGGTCCGAGTACCACGCCCGTTGTGGCCACTCCGGGGCAATTAGAATGGCCTTAACGCTTTCCCTTCTTAGTCTTTTGAGAACCCTTGGGATTAGCGGTAGAGGAGGTAACAGGTACACAAACTGGTACCTATACGGTGTCGTCAGTGCATCCACTGCAACAGCCTGCGGATCTCTTGTTCTGGAACAGTAATGGCATAGCTTCTTGTTGAGTCGAGAAGCCATCAGATCTATCTGCGAACAGCCCCACTGGTGAATTAGCTGTTTAAACACCTGGGGATGTAGGCCCCATTCCCCTGACTGAAGGTCATGCCTGCTGAGGAAGTCTGCTTCCCAGTTGTCCACTCCTGAAATGAATATGGCTGAGATGGACCTTGCATTGGCCTCCACCCAGAGGAGAATTTTTGACACCTCTTGCATCGCCGCTCTGCTTCTTGTTCCCTCTTTTCTGTTTATGTACGCCCCAGCCATGGCGTTGTCCGACTGAACCTGGATTGCCTGATCCTTCAGGAGATGAGACGACTGCAGAAGAGCATTGTAAATTGCCCTGAGTTCCAGGATTTTTAACGGCAGAAGAGACTCCTGTCTCAACCATATCCCCTGGAACTGGACCCCTTGGGTCACAGCACCCCAACCCCGGAGGCTGGCATCGGTTGTCAGTAGAGTCCATAAGTGGATACTGAAACTCCTGACCTCCACCAGGTGAGGAACCTGTAGCCACCATTACAGAGAAATTCAGGCTTTCGGAGATAAGACCACTTCCTGATGCATATGAAGGTGAGACCCCGACCATTTATCCAGCAGATCCAGCTGAAATGGATGGGCATAGAATCTGCCATATTGGATTGCCTAGTAAGCAGTCACCATCTTGCCCAGTAATCGAATGCAAAAATGTATGGATACCTTGCGAGGACTGAGCACCGAACGAACCATAGCCTGTATAGTCAAGGCCTTGTCCATCGGTAGAAATACCGTTTAAGACACTGTATCCAGAATCATTCCCAGGAACTGAAGACGTTGGGTCGGTTCCAAGTGAGATTTCTGAAAATTTAGGATCCACCCATGATCCGTAAGTAGGCGTGTCGTCAGATCGATTCTGCGCAGCAGATGCTCCTTGGGCACAGCCTTTATGAGGAGATCGTCCAAGTAGGGGACTATGTTTACTCCCACCATGCGCAGTTGCAGCATCATCTCCGCCATGACTTGGTGAAGACCCTCGGAGCTGTGGATAATCCAAAGGGTAAGGCCTGAAACTGGAAATGGTAGTCCAATATGGCAAACCTGAGGTAAGCCTGATGAGGGGGCCACATGGGAATGTGTAGGTAAGCATCCTTGACATCCAGAGACACCAGGAATTCCCTGAGTACCCAGAAACCCCCCCTGACAGACAAAATAATTGTTTTCATTAAAGAAGCAGGTGCCACAGGCCACTACTTAAGCCCCCCCTTCGGGATTTGGCTCTGCCCCATCAAAGGCCCATGAATCGCGGGTTGTGCAATATGCACTTATCCCTATGTTTCTTGGCAGCTGCATCCTCCTGCAGTGTAATTTTAATTTATACATACAGTATTTATATATATTTATATATATGGACACACATAGCTGATCACACTGGCCGGGTCCCGCACAGCTCTCTCTGCCGGGGGACAGAGAAAGCTGGGCAAAAAACTGCAGATCGCAGTGCTGCACTGGGATTAGGCCAGGCTAAGCTGGCATTAATATCACAGGGCACTGTCTTGGGTGTGAAAAGTAATGTCATGATGGTCACGATGTTACCAATGTTCTGATGTTACATATCTTCCCGACCGATGTTCCAGTGTTCGAGATTTATTTATTTATTTTTCTCTAACGCCCTTCGTGGATACTGGGGAATTCTAGTACTGTGGGGAAATAGAGCGGTCCGCAGGAGCACTGGCACATAATAAAACTCTGCTGTGTGCTGATTCCTCCCTCAATGCCCCTCTCCATGGGGTATATTTACTAAAATTCGTATTTTTTGGATTTTGATTGAAGTTTCAACACGAATGACATCGGGAGTGATAATTTGCAACTTTTTGGTTACGCCTTTTTTACGCCTCATTTACTATGCTGTCGTATTCTGCATTGTCGTGTTTTCCGATGTTGATGTCATTCGTAATGTCTGGTAGTGTTTTACGGGAGTGATTAGTAAAACACTGCCGAACTTAACACAATGATCAGTGTGATCCGTGCAGGGCTTCATTGTGTACCTTAAAAGAAGTGTGGAAAGTGTTAAAAATCCCACCAAAAAATGCGTGAGGTCCCCCCTCCTAAGCATTACTAGCCTCGGGCTCTTTGAGCCGGTCCTGGTTGTAAAAATACAGGGGAAAAAATACAGGGAAAAAATTGACAGGGGTTCCTCCATATTTTAACAACCGGCACCGGGCTCTGCGCCTGGTCCTGGTACAAAAAATATGGGGGACAAAAAGCGTAGGGGTCCCCCGTATTAACACCAGCACTGGGCTCCACTAGCCAGAGAGATAATGCCACAGCCGGGGGACACTTTTATATTGGTCCCTGCGGCCCTGGCATTAAATCACCAACTAGTCACCCCTGGCTGGGGTACCCTGGAGTAGTGGGGACCCCTTAAATCAAGGGTAATAACAGGTGTATTTGACTAATGGTGTATTCATTCGTATTCATTCGTATTTTTTTTCTTTGACTTCCAAAAAAATACGAATGCCCTCATCACTGCCGAGATTTGAGTTTAGTAAATTCCCGAGATGACACTTTGATGAAAAAACACCAAAGTAAATACACCCCCATGACTCTTAGAAAATGTGCCCCAGGAGCCGGGTGCACATCTCAGAGCTGCAAGAAATTTTTTCTTCAGACTTTATTTTAGTTTATTTTACAGGTACAATGTCTGGCATTCAGTGTACCTGCTTTGAGGGACTCAGGGAAGGGTTACAGCCCAACGTAATAGAGAGTCAATGGTCTGTTTCCCTGCTGCCAGGACACAGCTCCTGAGGTGCTGTTCTCAGTACAATTGCGGAGTGAGCCCACACCAGCAGCATAAGCCGCCACCTTGAGCATAATGCCGAAGAGACACATATCATTGGTGTGGTGAGTAAACACCAGGGTTCCGACAAGTGGATCCCTGGTCATAATGGCGGCATGATAGGACGGAGTTCTCCAGCTCTGGCCGCGGCGCCCGCCACTCCTCAAACCTGGCCATGTCAGAGCCCCAGGTGTGCCTTGTGGCCCTAGGGGAGACAATTTAGGCTGTCAGGGCTATATATTCAGGCCAGGATAAATGCTGAGGGGCCGTGCGCCATTAAGGGGGTAGGGCTTCCCAGAGAGCGGGACCAGAGCAGCAAGAAGCGCCATTTCACCTCAGAGCTGCAGGGGCACTGTAATTGGCAGCTGATGCTGCAAAAAGCATTTAGGTGCTATTTTATAACTATTAAGTATGTTGGTCCCTTCATTTCTCCTGTCTCTCCCCTGTATCAGGCCCGGGTCACTGCTTTAGGGGGCTGGTTTGGGCTGTAGCTGGGTAAATAACATATAGATAATATATATTGTACTGCTATAATTTTGTATTGTATAGTTGCTGTATTAAGTGTGGTACTTAGCAACATGTCTGAAAGCCAGCCTATGTGTAATGTATGCAACATGCTACCAGCATCTTAAGATTCCCTGCGGTCTACCCAGTGTGCAATACCCTCACTGGGTGCAAGTGGAGTGCCTGATTGGGTAGAGTAATTTAAAGAAATATTTAGAAACATTAATGCTGAAATAGCCACTGCTAGGCAGGAACGTCAAGCCCTTAGTCTATTGATGCTGGATGGTCTGCTCCTAGAGACCTCGGTCAGCCCATGCAGGCTCCTCTGATGATCCCACATAAGCATACATTCCCTCTTGTGCAGTCTGACTCAAAGTCAGAATCCCAGGACTGTGAAGAGGGAGAGGTACAGTAGAATGGGAACAAGAAGGTTCCTTAACTCTTGGGGTTGAGGCCCTTATTTACGCTATACGTGAAGTATTTCACATACCCGATAAAGAAGCAGGAATGCAAGAGGAATTACACTTTAATGTTAAACCCAAATCCTCCGCCACTTTCCCAGAGTCTAAGGAATTGGACACCTTAGCTAAGCAAGCATGGGTGAACCCTGATAAGAAATTTCTTATCCCTAAGAGGGCGCTAAATACCTTTCCTTTTCCTGCAGAAGATAGGAAGTTGTGGGAGAATCTGCCTATGGTTGACACTTCTATATCTAGATTATCATGAAGATTTGTATTACCAGTACCAGGGGCCAATTCGTTAAAGGAGTCAACTGACCGCAAAATTGAGAATACTCTGAAGTCACTGTATACAACAGCAGGGGTAGCTCAACGTCCCACAGTGGTCTGCGGGTGGATAGCTAGAGCTATATAAAGTGGTCAGATGCTGCCATTACAGGTTTTGACATTCTTCCTCAGGAAGATATATTTACACTGTTACAGCACATGCAAGATTCTGCACAGTTTATGTGTGAGTCGGTGAAGGAACTCAGCCTCATTCACAGACGTACTATGGCCTTGGCAGTCTCAGCTCGTAGAGCTTTATGGCTGCGACAGTGGTCGGCTGATGTGGATTCTAAAAAGGGAGTAGAAAATCTTCCTTTTACAGGGGAGGCATTATTTGGAGAAGAACTCAACAAATGGATATCTCAGGCCACGGCGGAAAAATCCACATATTTGCCAACAGCACCTCCACCTGTCAGACGTACCTATACAGGGCCTGTGCCGCAGTCCTTTCGTGCCAAATTTAGAGGCAGAGGTGCCTCTTCAGCAAACAGAGGAACTCGTGGTAGGTTTCGTAGGCCAGCAGCCGCTACCAGCGCAGCTCAGTCTGCCAGCACTACCGCCACTAAGCCCGCCGCATGACTGGCGGCCCATTCTGAGGGGCGAGATCCAGGTGGGCGCTTGGTTGCTACACTTTGCCCAGCAGTGGGCGCTGATGTGTGGGGATCCTTGGGTGAGGGATCTCGTTTCACAAGGGTATCACCCGGAATTTCAAGAACTTCCCCCTCACAGATACTTCAGGTCGGGCTTACCAGCTTCACCTGCAGCAAGAGTTACCTTGCAAGAGGCCATTCAAAGGCTTCTGTTAACAGATGTAATTATTGCAGTAACCCTTCAGCTACGAACGCAAGGGTTCTACTCAAGTCTTTTTGTGGTTCCCAAACTGGACGGTTCGGTGTGCCCGATTTAAAATCTAAAAAGCCTCAACCCTTACTTAAGGGTTTTCAAATTCAAAATGGAATCACTGCGGTTGGTGATATCCAGTCTAGAGGAGGGGTAGTATTTAGTGCCCCTGGACATCAAGGACACATACCTACATATCCCAATTTGGTCGCCTAATCAAGGGTTTCTACATTTTGCAGTGCTGGGCCAGCATTACCAATTTCAGGCGCTAACCTTGGGCCTCTCTACAGCCCCAAGGGTGTTTACAAAAGTGATGGCGGAGATAATGCTCCAGTTATGCCTGAAGGGTGTCAAAATAATACCTTACCTGGACAATCTTCTGTTAAAAGCCAGCTCCAAGGGGAAGCTGTTACACAGCATAGAGTTGATGGGACAATTACTAAGGAATCGTGGATGGATTCTAAATCTTCAGAAGTCTCATCTAGACTCGTCCCAGAGAATCCTGTTCCTGGTGATGTTTCTAGACACAGTACAACAGAAAGTGTTCCTTCCGAGGGACAAGGCTTTGACCATCCGAAACATGGTCCAAGCACTTCTGAGACCAAAGAGGGTGTCCATTCACCTCTGCATACAGTTGCTGGGCAAGATGGTGGCCTCTTACGAGGCGATACAGTGTGGCAGGTTTCATGCCAGACCGTTTTCATTAGACCTGCTAGACAAGTGGTCAGGTTCGCATCTCCACATGCAACAGCGGATAGCGCTATCTTCAAGAGCAAATTGCCTTGCTATGGTGACTTCAGATGCCTCATCTACTGGAGGGCCGATGCTTCAATCCCTAGACATTACTGACAACGGATGCCAGCCTCAGGGGCTGGGGGGCAGTGACCCAGGGGGTCTAGTTCCAGGGAAGGTGGTCCAGTCAAGAGGCCACTCTCCCGATCAACATCCTGGAATGCAGAGCAATATACAATGCACTTCTTCAGGCTTTCCCATTACTGCAAAATCAGCCACAGCAGTGGTGTACATAAATCGACAAGGAGGAACAAGAAGCAGACCCGCAATGCGGGAAGTGGCAAAGATAATCCTTTGGGCGGAGTCACATGCAAGAGCAATCTCAGCCATATTCATTCCAGGAGTGGACAATTGGGAAGCAGACTTCCTCAGCAGAACCTTCACCCAGGAGAGTGGGGTCTTTACCATCAGGTGTTTCAAATGTTGATCCACAGGTGGGATTGTCCACAGATACACTTGATGACATCACGCCTCAACAAGAATCTCAACCGTTATTGCTCCAGAACAAAGGATCCACTAGCAACAGCAGTGGACGCTCTCACGGCCCTGTGGCCGTACAAACTGGTATATCTGTTTCCTCCAATCCCTCTCATACCAAGAGTGCTAAAAAAGACTAAAAAGGGAGAGAGTGCAGGCAATTCTGATTGCCCCAGATTGGCCCAGAAGGGCCTGGTACGCGGATCTCCTGGAGCTGTCTCTGGAGGATCTGTGGCCGCTGCCTCTGAACAGGGACCTTCTACATCAGGGTCCTTTCATCTATCCAGACTTACAGCGGCTTAGTTTGACGGTATGGAAGTTGAGAGGGCGATTCTGAGAAAGAAAGGGTTTGATCCTTCTGTCATTTCTACCCTGATACACGCCCGAAAGGGGTTACGTCAAAGAACTACCACCGCATTTGGAAGAAATATGTTGAGTGGTGTGAGAGTAAGGGTTATCCTCCTGTGGAGTTCAGCCTTAGTAGGTTTCTCCTTTTTCTGCAATCAGGTGTTAATTTGGGCCTACGTTTGGGTTCCATCAAGGTACAGATCTCAGCTCTCTCCATCTTCTTTCAGAAACAATTGGCTTTGTTGCCGGAGGTGCAGACTTATCTAAAGGGTGTTCTGCGCATACAACTACCGTTTGTTCCTCCCACGGCTCCGTGGGATTTGAATGTGGTTTTGACTTTTCTCCAATCGGACTGGTTTGAACCATTACGTATGGTAGAATTTAAATACCTGACGTGGAAAACAGCCATTCTGTTGGCGTTGGCTTCTGCCAGACGTTTGTTAGAGTTGGGTGCCTTATCCCATAAGAGCCCATACCTGATATTTCCTGACGATAGGGCTGAGTTACGGACTCGCCCACAATTTTTGCCGAAAGTAGTGTCAGCTTTTCATCTAAACCAGCCAATTGTGGTTCCGGTTTTCGGTGACACCACAGATGCCTCACGTTCCTTGGATGTTGTAAGGGCGATTAAAATTTATGTCAGTAGGACTGCGTGCCACAGGAAAACAGACTCACTTTTTGTCCTCTATGATGCGACAAAGATCTAAGCAGTCTATAGCTAGATGGCTGCAGTTGACTATACAACAAGTTTATACTTCGGCTGCTCTGCCGGTTCCGAAGTCTGTTACAGCTCACTCGACAAGATCGGTGGGTTCCTTCTGGACAGCTGCCCGGCGTGTCTCAGCCTTACAAATGTGCCGAGCAGCTACCTGGTCTGGTTCGAACACTTTTGGCAAGTTTTATAAGTTCGATACGTTGGCCGAGGATGACCTTCAGTTTGGTCAGGCAGTTTTACAGGGGTCTCAGCATTCTCCCACCCATTTTGGGAGCTTTGGGACTTCCCCACAGTACTAGAATTCCCCAGTATCCACAAAGGACGTTAGTGAAAATAGCAAAATTTAGTTACCTGCCGGTAATTCCTTTTCTCGTAGTCCGGAGTGGACACTGGGCACCCGCCTCAGTGCTTCGTTCCTGCTTACCGAGTAATATCTGTTTGGGACTGCTTGTTGCTGTCCTTGCTTATCAGTGGCTAGTTAAAATTATCCGGGTTTCATTAACACTTTCCTATTATGGTTAAGTTGAATGTTATTATATATTGGTTACGCTGTTGTGTGTTGCTATGTTGCCACACCGATTGTATTGATAATATGCCTTCTTCGAGGTATGTTCCATCTCCTGGGGCACAGTTTTCTGGACTGAGTCATGGGGAGGGGCATAGAGGAAGGAATCAGCGCACAGCAGAGTTTTTATTATGTGCCAGTGCTCCTCTGGACCACTCTATCTCCCCACAGTACTAGAATTCCCCAGTATCCACTCCGGACTACGAGAAAAGGAATTACCGGTAGGTAACTAAATTCCTATTTTAAAAAAAAAATCTAAAAAATATTTTTATTTTTAACAAAAATCATTTTGGATAAGGTTAAATTCATGTTCTTCAACCAATTCAATTGTAATAAAAAACCCAAAAATGTCCGAGTGGTGTTTGGGGAGAAAAATCGTCAGTTAAGTGGTTAAAGGGTTTGGAGCATTTTTTCTAGAGATGAGCGCCGGAAATTTTTCGGGTTTTGTGTTTTGGTTTTGGGTTCGGTTCCGCGGCCGTGTTTTGGGTTCGACCGCGTTTTGGCAAAACCTCACCGAATTTTTTTTGTCGGATTCGGGTGTGTTTTGGATTCGGGTGTTTTTTTCAAAAAACCCTAAAAAACAGCTTAAATCATAGAATTTGGGGGTAATTTTGATCCCAAAGTATTATTAACCTCAAAAAACATAATTTACACTCATTTTCAGCCTATTCTGAACACATCACACCTCACAATATTATTTTTAGTCCTAAAATTTGCACCGAGGTCGCTGTGTGAGTAAGATAAGCGACCCTAGTGGCCGACACAAACACCGGGCCCATCTAGGAGTGGCACTGCAGTGTCACGCAGGATGGCCCTTCCAAAAAACCCTCCCCAAACAGCACATGACGCAAAGAAAAAAAGAGGCGCAATGAGGTAGCTGACTGTGTGAGTAAGATTAGCGACCCTAGTGGCCGACACAAACACCGGGCCCATCTAGGAGTGGCACTGCAGTGTCACGCAGGATGTCCCTTCCAAAAAACCCTCCCCAATCAGCACATGATGCAAAGAAAAAGAAAAGAAAAAAGAGGTGCAAGATGGAATTATCCTTGGGCCCTCCCACCCACCCTTATGTTGTATAAACAAAACAGGACATGCACACTTTAACCAACCCATCATTTCAGTGACAGGGTCTGCCACACGACTGTGACTGATATGACGGGTTGGTTTGGACCCCCCCCAAAAAAGAAGCAATTAATCTCTCCTTGCACAAACTGGCTCTACAGAGGCAAGATGTCCACCTCATCTTCACCCTCCGATATATCACCGTGTACATCCCCCTCCTCACAGATTATCAATTCGTCCCCACTGGAATCCACCATCTCAGCTCCCTGTGTACTTTGTGGAGGCAATTGCTGCTGGTCAATGTCTCCGCGGAGGAATTGATTATAATTCATTTTAATGAACATCATCTTCTCCACATTTTCTGGATGTAACCTCGTACGCCGATTGCTGACAAGGTGAGCGGCGGCACTAAACACTCTTTCGGAGTACACACTTGTGGGAGGGCAACTTAGGTAGAATAAAGCCAGTTTGTGCAAGGGCCTCCAAATTGCCTCTTTTTCCTGCCAGTATAAGTACGGACTGTGTGACGTGCCTACTTGGATGCGGTCACTCATATAATCCTCCACCATTCTATCAATGTTGAGAGAATCATATGCAGTGACAGTAGACGACATGTCCGTAATCGTTGTCAGGTCCTTCAGTCCGGACCAGATGTCAGCATCAGCAGTCGCTCCAGACTGCCCTGCATCACCGCCAGCGGGTGGGCTCGGAATTCTGAGCCTTTTCCTCGCACCCCCAGTTGCGGGAGAATGTGAAGGAGGAGATGTTGACAGGTCGCGTTCCGCTTGACTTGACAATTTTGTCACCAGCAGGTCTTTCAACCCCAGCAGACCTGTGTCTGCCGGAAAGAGAGATCCAAGGTAGGCTTTAAATCTAGGATCGAGCACGGTGGCCAAAATGTAGTGCTCTGATTTCAACAGATTGACCACCCGTGAATCCTTGTTAAGCGAATTAAGGGCTGCATCCACAAGTCCCACATGCCTAGCGGAATCGCTCCGTGTTAGCTCCTTCTTCAATGCCTCCAGCTTCTTCTGCAAAAGCCTGATGAGGGGAATGACCTGACTCAGGCTGGCAGTGTCTGAACTGACTTCACGTGTGGCAAGTTCAAAGGGCATCAGAACCTTGCACAACGTTGAAATCATTCTCCACTGCACTTGAGACAGGTGCATTCCATCTCCTATATCGTGCTCAATTGTATAGGCTTGAATGGCCTTTTGCTGCTCCTCCAACCTCTGAAGCATATAGAGGGTTGAATTCCACCTCGTTACCACTTCTTGCTTCAGATGATGGCAGGGCAGGTTCAGTAGTTTTTGGTGGTGCTCCAGTCTTCTGTACGTGGTGCCTGTACGCCGAAAGTGTCCCGCAATTTTTCTGGCCACCGACAGCATCTCTTGCACGCCCCTGTCGTTTTTTAAAAAATTCTGCACCACCAAATTCAAGGTATGTGCAAAACATGGGACGTGCTGGAATTTGCCCATATTTAATGCACACACAATATTGCTGGCGTTGTCCGATGCCACAAATCCACAGGAGAGTCCAATTGGGGTAAGCCATTCCGCGATGATCTTCCTCAGTTGCCGTAAGAGGTTTTCAGCTGTGTGCGTATTCTGGAAAGCGGTGATACAAAGCGTAGCCTGCCTAGGAAAGAGTTGGCGTTTGCGAGATGCTGCTACTGGTGCCGCCGCTGCTGTTCTTGCGGCGGGAGTCCATACATCTACCCAGTGGGCTGTCACAGTCATATAGTCCTGACCCTGCCCTGCTCCACTTGTCCACATGTCCGTGGTTAAGTGGACATTGGGTACAACTGCATTTTTTAGGACACTGGTGAGTCTTTTTCTGACGTCCGTGTACATTCTCGGTATCGCCTGCCTAGAGAAGTGGAACCTAGATGGTATTTGGTAACGGGGGCACACTGCCTCAATAAATTGTCTAGTTCCCTGTGAACTAACGGCGGATACCGGACGCACGTCTAACACCAACATAGTTGTCAAGGACTCAGTTATCCGCTTTGCAGTAGGATGACTGCTGTGATATTTCATCTTCCTCGCAAAGGACTGTTGAACAGTCAATTGCTTACTGGAAGTAGTACAAGTGGGCTTACGACTTCCCCTCTGGGATGACCATCGACTCCCAGCGGCAACAACAGCAGCGCCAGCAGCAGTAGGCGTTACACGCAAGGATGCATCGGAGGAATCCCAGGCAGGAAAGGACTCGTCAGACTTGCCAGTGACATGGCCTGCAGGACTATTGGCATTCCTGGGGAAGGAGGAAATTGACACTGAGGGAGTTGGTGGGGTGGTTTGCGTGAGCTTGGTTACAAGAGGAAGGGATTTACTGGTCAGTGGACTGCTTCCGCTGTCACCCAAAGTTTTTGAACTTGTCACTGACTTATTATGAATGCGCTGCAGGTGACGTATAAGGGAGGATGTTCCGAGGTGGTTAACGTCCTTACCCCTACTTATTACAGCTTGACAAAGGGAACACACGGCTTGACACCTGTTGTCCGCATTTCTGGTGAAATACCTCCACACCGAAGAGCTGATTTTTTTGGTATTTTCACCTGGCATGTCAACGGCCATATTCCTCCCACGGACAACAGGTGTCTCCCCGGGTGCCTGACTTAAACAAACCACCTCACCATCAGAATCCTCCTGGTCAATTTCCTCCCCAGCGCCAGCAACACCCATATCCTCCTCATCCTGGTGTACTTCAACACTGACATCTTCAATCTGACTATCAGGAACTGGACTGCGGGTGCTCCTTCCAGCACTTGCAGGGGGCATGCAAATAGTGGAAGGCGCATGCTCTTCACGTCCAGTGTTGGGAAGGTCAGGCATCGCAAACGACACAATTGGACTCTCCTTGTGGATTTGGGATTTCAAAGAACGCACAGTTCTTTGCGGTGCTTTTGCCAGCTTGAGTCTTTTCAGTTTTCTAGCGAGAGGCTGAGTGCTTCCATCCTCATGTGAAGCTGAACCACTAGCCATGAACATAGGCCAGGGCCTCAGCCGTTCCTTGCCACTCCGTGTGGTAAATGGCATATTGGCAAGTTTACGCTTCTCCTCCGACAATTTTATTTTAGGTTTTGGAGTCCTTTTTTTTCTGATATTTGGTGTTTTGGATTTGACATGCTCTGTACTATGACATTGGGCATCGGCCTTGGCAGACGACGTTGCTGGCATTTCATCGTCTCGGCCATGACTAGTGGCAGCAGCTTCAGCACGAGGTGGAAGTGGATCTTGATCTTTCCCTAATTTTGGAACCTCAACTTTTTTGTTCTCCATATTTTATAGGCAGAACTAAAAGGCACCTCAGGTAAACAATGGAGATGGATGGATTGGATACTAGTATACAATTATGGACGGACTGCCACGGTTAGGTGGTATAAAAAAACCACGGTTAGGTGGTATATATTATAATAATAATACAATTATGGATGGACGGACTGCCTGCCGACTGCCGACACAGAGGTAGCCACAGCCGTGAACTACCGCACTGTACACTGGTTGATAAAGAGATAGTAGTATACTCGTAACAACTAGTATGACACTATGACGACGGTATAAAGAATGGAAAAAAAACCACGGTTAGGTGGTATATATTATAATAATAATACAATTATGGATGGACGGACTGCCTGCCGACTGCCGACACAGAGGTAGCCACAGCCGTGAACTACCGCACTGTACACTGGTTGATAAAGAGATAGTAGTATACTCGTAACAACTAGTATGACACTATGACGACGGTATAAAGAATGAAAAAAAAACCACGGTTAGGTGGTATATATTATAATAATAATACAATTATGGATGGACGGACTGCCTGCCGACTGCCGACACAGAGGTAGCCACAGCCGTGAACTACCGCACTGTACACTGGTTGATAAAGAGATAGTAGTATACTCGTAACAATTAGGATGACACTATGACGGTATAAAGAATGAAAAAAAAACCACGGTTAGGTGGTAGGTATATAATAATAAATAATACAATTCTGGTCGGACGGACTGCCTGCCGTGTGCCGACACAGAGGTAGCCACAGCCGTGAACTACCGCACTGTACACTGGTTGATAAAGAGATAGTAGTATACTCGTAACAATTAGGATGACACTATGACGGTATAAAGAATGAAAAAAAAAACCACGGTTAGGTGGTAGGTATATAATAATAAATAATACAATTCTGGTCGGACGGACTGCCTGCCGTGTGCCGACACAGAGGTAGCCACAGCCGTGAACTACCGCACTGTACACTGGTTGATAAAGAGATAGTAGTATACTCGTAACAATTAGGATGACACTATGACGGTATAAAGAATGAAAAAAAAAACCACGGTTAGGTGGTAGGTATATAATAATAAATAATACAATTCTGGTCGGACGGACTGCCTGCCGTGTGCCGACACAGAGGTAGCCACAGCCGTGAACTACCGCACTGTACACTGGTTGATAAAGAGATAGTAGTATACTCGTAACAATTAGGATGACACTATGACGGTATAAAGAATGAAAAAAAAAACCACGGTTAGGTGGTAGGTATATAATAATAAATAATACAATTCTGGTCGGACGGACTGCCTGCCGTGTGCCGACACAGAGGTAGCCACAGCCGTGAACTACCGCACTGTACACTGGTTGATAAAGAGATAGTAGTATACTCGTAACAATTAGGATGACACTATGACGGTATAAAGAATGAAAAAAAAACCACGGTTAGGTGGTAGGTATATAATAATAAATAATACAATTCTGGTCGGACGGACTGCCTGCCGTGTGCCGACACAGAGGTAGCCACAGCCGTGAACTACCGCACTGTACACTGGTTGATAAAGAGATAGTAGTATACTCGTAACAATTAGGGTGACACTATGACGGTATAAAGAATGAAAAAAAAACCACGGTTAGGTGGTAGGTATATAATAATAAATAATACAATTCTGGTCGGACGGACTGCCTGCCGTGTGCCGACACAGAGGTAGCCACAGCCGTGAACTACCGCACTGTACACTGGTTGATAAAGAGATAGTAGTATACTCGTAACAATTAGGATGACACTATGACGGTATAAAGAATGAAAAAAAAAACCACGGTTAGGTGGTAGGTATATAATAATAAATAATACAATTCTGGTCGGACGGACTGCCTGCCGTGTGCCGACACAGAGGTAGCCACAGCCGTGAACTACCGCACTGTACACTGGTTGATAAAGAGATAGTAGTATACTCGTAACAATTAGGATGACACTATGACGGTATAAAGAATGAAAAAAAAAACCACGGTTAGGTGGTAGGTATATAATAATAAATAATACAATTCTGGTCGGACGGACTGCCTGCCGTGTGCCGACACAGAGGTAGCCACAGCCGTGAACTACCGCACTGTACACTGGTTGATAAAGAGATAGTAGTATACTCGTAACAATTAGGATGACACTATGACGGTATAAAGAATGAAAAAAAAACCACGGTTAGGTGGTAGGTATATAATAATAAATAATACAATTCTGGTCGGACGGACTGCCTGCCGTGTGCCGACACAGAGGTAGCCACAGCCGTGAACTACCGCACTGTACTGTGTCTGCTGCTAATATAGACTGGTTGATATTTAAAGAGATATTAGTAGTATACAACAATACTATACTGGTGGTCAGGCACTGGTCACCACTCCTGCAGCAAAAGTGTGCACTGTTAATTAATATAATTGTACTCCTGGCTCCTGCTAACAACCTGCAGTGCTCCCCAGTCTCCCCCACAATTAATTATAAGCTTTTAATTTATACATTGATGACTGTGCAGCACACTGGGCTGAGCTGAGTGCACACAGACTGAGTCACACTGTGTGACTGACTGTGCTGTGTATCGTTTTTTTTTTCAGGCAGAGAACGGATATAGCAGAGAGAAGTGAACGGATATATTATATTAAATAAAAGTTAACTAGCAACTGCACTGGTCACTGACTGTGGTAAACTAACTCTGTCTGCGACTCTGCACAATCTCTCTCTCTCTATCTAATCTATCTCTATTCTAATGGAGAGGACGCCAGACACGTCCTCTCCCTATCAATCTCAATGCACGAGTGAAAATGGCGGCGACGCGCGGCTCCTTATATAGAATCCGAGTCTCGCGATAGAATCCGAGCCTCGCGAGAATCCGACAGCGTCATGATGACGTTCGGGCGCGCTCGGGTTAACCGAGCAAGGCGGGAAGATCCGAGTCGCTCGGACCCGTGAAAAAAAACATGAAGTTCGGGCGGGTTCGGATTCCGAGGAACCGAACCCGCTCATCTCTAATTTTTTCATCAAAATTGCTCCAAAAGCCCTTTAATATATTTCAGTGATTCTAAAACAATGTGAAAAGGGTGTGAAACCCCCCCTTAAAAAATTTTTTAGGAAAAATAATGTTAATAAATAAGCCCCTATATTTGCAGAATGGCTGCACTCAATAACAACTTTAAACAGATGACACAGAAGTACGCAATGGAATGGCATTGCTTACTTCTGTATCATCTATTTAAAGTTGTCCTCTGGAACTGCATTAAAAAATATTTTCACTGGTGCCCTGCCAGGTCATTAAAGCACACTGTATATACAATATTTTAACAGACCTGGCATATATTGGGTCACCTTAGCCTCCACCCGTCTCTGGAAACTCCCTTCTGCAAATCCTGCATTTGTCCCTGACATATATGAACTGCTAAAGTCCCAGCAATAAAAGGTGTCAGTCCAGATAGGCCATTTCCCATTAGGAATTTTTACCAGTCCATGGATATTGAGGTCCAGACAGTTCTTAAGAAAGATGAAAAATGCAGTTGTTTTGGCAGTGGATCTGTGGCTGGAGAGATGAAAGATTGGCAAAGCTGGTGTGTCTAGGCAAGGTGCAGTCCTAATTTTTATGGTCCATAGGAGTAACTATAGCATCAGTGGAAGGTGCACGTGGACTTTTAAAAGGTTAAAAGGTTGAGTAGGTGCTTAACATGTTTTGCTGGGGCAATCTGGGCAAGTTGGGGCACTCTCCCTCCAGTTTCTTCAGAAGCAATATTGTTTTCCTTTGAACATACTGTATATGATAATTAATTGGCTTTCGTCTGCTGCAATCATTGCAAGAAGTGGCAGAATAAAATGGATCATTCCAACCTAGACTCTGCTATTGGATTTTTAACAAATCAACTCCTCAGTTATGCTCCTGAGGAAGGTGTGGGTGCACTTCCAGACGGAAACGCGTTGAGCCCCAATACAGACCTATACGCTTGGATCCACTGGCTCTATCTGGACATAATAAAAAATAGAGATGCAAAGGAGAAACACCAATTGAAACCACCTTATATCTTTCCAGACCAGCTAAATAAGAGAGAGACATCCATCTTCAGTGCCCATCGCTTGTCCGTTTATATAACAGCACCTCTATCAGAGGATAAGAAGGACTACAAACGCGGATTGGGTAATATAAACCTCTCATCCAAAACTGGGTAATCTACCGGATACATCGTATACTAACTGTGATCTACCATTATTGCAAGACCCTATATTCTATATTGTTCCAGAGCCAGGAGCCAGCATTCCACCTTTTACAAATTGGCACTTAGAGCCTATGGGGTATATGCAATTGCGGTCGAATTCCCGAAAATGTTGAAAAACTGGACTTTTCCGCCCAAAAAATAATTCAACAATGCAATACAGTACAGATGTAGCCACCTTTATCTTGACTGGCTGAGGCGTTTGTCCCGATCGAGCATACGCAGCGTAGGGAGGCGCGCCTAGTCACAGAGAGGCGTACCTAATCGCACGGAGGCAGACAGAGCGTTTGGCGTTACCTTTACGTGTAATACCTGCGATCAGCCACCAGATGTCGCTTTTTACAATCACCACTGAGCATGCGTGTGGTCTCCCGTAAAATACAATACTGAAATATATAATAAGGACTACTTTACTAAGGCGTCTCATTACGCTGCATACAGTAAATACTCATTACGCTGCATTATTTAATACAGTATATACGATACAGACACAGATAGTACAGCATACAGTATATGATCTATCTACAGTACTTTATGAATATGTGAGCGTCCAAGTCCCGCAGACAAAACAACAGAAAACCAGTAGTGTACACTGTCGCAAATGGACGTGTTAGAAGTTCACTATTGCCTCTTGAGATTAGGAATTTTGTACAGTATGTTAGCGTCCTAATCCCGTAGTCATTACAGCATAATCAAAACCAATGGATTTATTCATCTGTCTGCGGCGAAGTGGTGAAGTGTTCCGCTTCCTATACTCAGAGTCCTGGGTTCGATTCCTAAAGTACAAATGCATGTTAGTTTTTTCCAGACACTTTATTATTTTTTTTATTCACATAAACCAGGGCAAAGCTGCATGAGCGGTTCTACTGTTAAGGTTCTATGCACCGTACAGTACACATACAATTCTGTAGCTGGGCAGACTCAATAGAAATGGCTACCACCTATGACTCCTTGCCCCACAGAGGCCCTAGGCTACGGAGCAAGTAACAGTCCAGATTTTACAGGCTATGGGGCAATGCTGAAGGAGCGTCACAATCCTCTAGCTAAAATACACAGGGGCGATAGGAATAAGCGAGGTCTATGCACATTATGGTACACCGGACTCGATCGCATAGCACATTGGCAAAATGGCCGCCACCCCTGAACCCTTGTGCATGGGGCAATGCTGAAGGAGCGTCACAATCCCCTAGCTAAAATACACAGGGGGCGATAGGGATAAGGTAGGTATAAGCTAGGTCTGCACATTACGGTACACCGGACTCAATCGCATAGCACACTGGCAAAATGACCATTACCCCTGAACCCCCCGTGGCAGGCAGCGATGGCTATGGGGCAATGCTGAAGGAGCGTCACAATCCCCTAGCCAAAATACACAGGGGCGATAGAGATAAGCGAGGTCTATGCACATTACGTTGCACCGGGCTCGATCGTATAGCAAACTGACAAAACACAAGTTTTACATAAAGCAGGGCAAAGCTGCAGGAGAGTTTCTACTGTCAAGGTTCTATGCACTTTACGGTACACATACAATTCTATAGCAGGGCAAACTCAATTGAAATGGCTACCGCCTGTGACTCCTAGCTCCATGGAGGCACTCGGCTATGGAGCAAGTAACAGCACAGATTTAAAACAATGCTGAAGGAGCGTCAGAATCCCCTAGCTAAAATACACAGGGGTGATAGGGATAAGCGAGGTCAATGCACATAACGATACACCGCAAAGTACCCCATGGTTTTGATTATGCCTTTTCTTTGAACACGGTATTTTCCACTGCCTCGCCCTACCCCCATCCCACTTTCCCCTTCCCCCCTGGGAGCCTGCAAAGTACATGCAGTAGACAGGGAGGGAGTTCTGATCAGGTTACAAGACATGTGCAACAGTATACTACTGTGTGCAGGAAAATCCTCCACCTACTCTGATTTATGTGAAACCTGTGTGCACCCTTTCATTGAATGTATAACAAAGAAAAAAAAATAATAAAGTGAATGTCACGGGAACATAGAAAAAAAAGATTGGCACTTTGGGACTCTCAGCGTGGGAGGTGGGAGCCTTCACCCCTAGCCCACGATGCCTCATGTGAGATTCCCAATTTCATGTGTAAAAGTACTGCAAACAGCGCCCGGCCCCCACCCCATTGGTGTTGGTTTATGCCTTAGAGGACTCGGACACTCGCATTTGTAAAGCACGGTATTTTCCACCGCCTCCTGCTAGCCCTCCATTCCCATTATGCCATAGGGAACTCAGACGCTCATGTATTTTAAAAGCACGGTGTTTATACATTGTACTGTACATTCTTCCTTTTACACAATTAGTTGCGTCTCCATACACATACAGTACTCTACAGTAGGTCACCATCTTTTTCCACCGCCTCCCGTTACGCCTACAGTATTAACATTACAGTCGTTACTGACCAATTGCCAGAGCTGTACAGGTACAGGTAGATCAATCCGCCGCTATACTGTACGATCGAAAGTACTGGATTAGTGGAGCATTAGCCACCCAGTGGTGGAGATGTGTAATGCATGCTGAGTATCTAGATCGCCTCAACGCGCCTGCCTGTGATTAAACTCAGCTATCGCCTTAGCGTGACTAAACGGACGTCTAGGCGGAGAATCAGTCAAGACAAAGGTGGCTACATCTGTACTTTTTGTCAAAAAAACGGACTTTTCAAATTCGACTTTTTGAAATTCGACATTTGACAAATTCGACATTTCTGCAATGGTACAAATGTGGCTTTTCGACAAAAGTATATTCAATTGAAGAATGTAAATTCGACAACAGTGCTTTTTGACAGTAAATTCGTCATTTTCAATCCGCCTCACTTTGCTGGCGGAATGTAATAAAATTTTTAAAAACATGTTTTTTTGTGTTTTTTTTATTGCTAATAGCATATCTATTTATATTAGAAGGGATTAGGTACTTGGCACAAGTATTATTTATATATTTTTTAAAATACATATATATATATATTTTTATGGAATGGGTTAAAAACGCGAAAAAAAATTGCGTGGGGTCCCCCCTCCTAAGCATAACCAGCCTCGGGCTCTTTGAGCCGGTCCTGGTTGCCAAAATACGGGAAAAAAATGAGAGGGGATCCCACGTATTTTAACAACCAGCACCGGGCTCTGCGCCTGGTCCTGGAGCAAAAAATACGGGGGACAAAAAGAGTAGGGGTCCCCCATATTTTTTGTACCAGCACCGGACTCCACTAGCTGGGGAGATAATGCCACAGCCGGGGGACACTTTTATACCGCTCCCTGCGGCCGTGGCATTAAATACCCAACTAGTCACCCCTGGCCGGGGTACCCAGGAGGAGTGGGGACCCCTTCAATCAAGGGGTCCCCCCCAGCCACCCAAGGGCCAGGGGTGAAGCCCGAGGCTGTCCCCCCCATCCAAGGGCTGCAGATGGGGGGCTGATAGCCTTGAGTAAAATGAAAGAATATTGTTTTTTGCAGAAGAACTACAAGTACCAGCAAGCCTCCCCCACAAGCTGGTACTTGGAGAACCACAAGTACCAGCATGCGGGGGGAAAACGGGCCCGCTGGTACCTGTAGTTCTACTGCAAAAAAAATACCCAAATAAAAACAGGACACGCACACCTTGAAAGTACAACTTTATTACATACATGTCGACACACACACATACTTACCTATGTTGACACGACGTTCGGTCCACTTGTCCAGGTAGAATCCACGGGGTGTACCTGAAAATAAAATTATACTCACCTAAATCCAGTGTCCTGTGATATTTGTAATCCACGTACTTGGCAAAACAAAAAAACGCATTTACCCGATCCACACGGACTGAAAGGGGTCCCATGTTTACACATGGGACCCCTTTCCCCGAATGCTGACACCCCCTGTGAATCCTGTCACAGAGGGTCACTTCAGGCAATCAGGGAGCGCCACGTCCTGGCACTCTCCTGATTCCCTATGCGCGTCTGAGCTGGCAGACAGCGCATCGCCCAGCACCTCCATTATTTTCAATAGTGGGAACTTTGCGGTCAGCGGTGGGGTTACCCGCGGTCAGCCGCTGACCGCGGGTGACCTCACCGCTGACCGCAAAGTTCCCACCATTGAAGATAATGGAGGGGGCTGTGCGATGCGCGTCTGACAGCTCCGACGCACATACAGCCAATCAGGAGAGTGCCACGACGTGGCGCTCCCTGATTGGCTGAAGGGACCTTCTGTGACAGCAGTCACGGGGGGTCTCTGCATTCGGGGAAAGGGGTCCCATGTGTAAACATGGGACCCCTTTCAGTCCTTGTGGATCGGGTAAATGCGTTTTTTTGTTTTGCCAAGTACGTGGATTACAAATATCACAGGACACTGGATTTAGGTGAGTATTAAGTTTATTTTCAAGTACCCCAGATTCGTCGACATTGGAGACGTGGCAGTCGGCGTGTCAACATAGGTAAGTATGTATGTGTCGGCATGTGTGAAATAAAGTTGTATTTTCACGGTGTGCGTGTCCTGTTTTTATTTGGGTATTTTTTTGCAGAAGAACTACAGGTACCAGCGGGCCCGTTTCCCCCCCGCATGCTGGTACTTGTGGTTCTCCAAGTACCAGCTTGTGGGGGAGGCTTGCTGGCACTTGTAGTTCTTCTGCAAAAAACAATATTCTTTCATTTTACTCAAGGGTATCAGCCCCCCATCCGCAGCCCTTGGATGGGGGGACAGCCTCTGGCTTCACCCCTGGCCCTTGGGTGGCTGGGGGGGGACCCCTTGATTGAAGGGGTCCCCACTTCTCCAGTGTACACCGGCCAGCGGTGACTAGTTGGGTATTTAATGCCACGGCCGCAGGGAGCGGTATAAAAGTGTCCCCTGGCTGTGGCATTGGGTTCACTACGATATGCCGGCGGTCGGGCTCCCGGCGACCAGCATACCGGCGCCGGGAGCCCGACTGCCGGCTTACCGACAGTGTGGCGAGCGCAAATGAGCCCCTTGCACCACACTATTTTATTCTCCCTCCAGGGGGATCGTGGACCCCCACGAGGGAGAATAAGTGTCGGTATGCCGGCTGTCGGGCTCCCGGCGCCGGTAGCCGGGAGCCCGACCACCGGCATACTGAAGACCACCCGTGGCATTATCTGTCCAGCTAGTGGAGCCCGGTGCTGGTACAAAAAATACAGGGGACCCCTACTCTTTTTGTCCCCCGTATTTTTTGCACCAGGACCAGGCGCAGAGCCCGGTGCTGGTTGTTAAAATATGGGGGATCCCCTGTCATGTTTTTCCCCGTATTTTGGCAACCAGGACCGGCTCAAAGAGCCCGAGGCTGGTTATGCTTAGGAGGGGGGACCCCACGCAATTTTTTTTCAGGTTTTTTACAGTTTTTTGTACCATCTGAAAAGTCAATTCAAAATCCGTCAATTGGTCAGTTTTTCGACAGCGGGACCGTCGAATCCGTTTTTTATTGAATATGTCGAATTCCGGCACCCTCGAATTGTGTCAAATTTAAAAACGGGCAAAAAATTGCCGCAATTCGCCCGGAATTGCATATACCCCTATATATTCCTCAAAAGCACTTTATTCTATTTTACATGCATGAATTTCTAATATGATATTGATTGTATAAATAAATGTATTTTTATTTTCTCAAACCGCAGTATATTGTTTCTTTTCTTAAAACCCTAGCGCTGCTATTCATTTTATATTTATTCTATTTTTAAGGAGCCTTACACACTCCTCAGTAGCTGCTTAGCTGTACAATCAGTCCTCTCCTTTTTTAATGTTTGTGGGTGAAGGACGTTTATTGACTCAATGGGCGGTATTCAGTTCTTTTCACCCTCTTCCACACTCGTTCTGTCTGCTGACAGGCGTGGTATAATCATTCAAGTTCGCTACTTCCGGGGTAAAGAGGGCTCCCAACCCTTTACGCAGTTAAACCTGATTACTATGGGGGCAAAATGCGCGATAACGGGGATCACTTTAGAAAGAAGATTGGGCGTGATATATCGTTTGAATACTACCCAAAGAATTAAGCTTCCAGTATGGAAAGGTTGGTCTATACTGTGAGTCAATAAGTGTCAGCACTCCCATCTCTTGTAAATATATTCCCTGGTGCCTGCAAAAAAAATTTATACAATAAAGTTAAGCATCACCCTTTTATCTTACTGTATTTACTTTCTCAGATACTTTGCACTGACATATTAAGATTTACTTGTTTTAAATACTGACTGTAGTTGCCTTTTAGGTAACACCAAGAGCAGAAGATGGGGATCTTACTCTTCATGAAGTATATGATGTTTCTCTTCAATGCACTGATATTTGTAAGTATTCATTCCTACATGATATTCATATTAGCACGTTTGTAATCAATATGTAAAATTGATCAGTCAAAACTGCTTGCTAGAAATCATTACTTTCATGCAACAAACTTAGGGTTGATTTAATTCAGAGTGAATTGAATAGCGCCAGTAAGGAGCTCCTGGAGCTATTCAATTCAGCGTGATGTTATCCTCAACTAGAGGACTCGTTCTCGCACCCCTCCGGGGTTGTGAGCAGAATTCAAAAAAAACTAGGTCCACGATGCTGTTTTGTGCACCAGCGCAAGTGTCAATTGAAGTATATATAATACCAACAACTCATTCATCCAAACACCATTTAGGCTTTCTTTAAGCCACCTAACATTTAAGAGGGATTCCTATTGTGCAGTGCACATCCCCGCTCCCCAGTGCTGGATTTACCAACAGGGTGGTGGATGTGAGCTGTTGCACAACAGCAGATCCCCTACATTTGCTGTCTTTTTCTCTCACCTCTGACCCATTCTTCCACACTCTCATCCTCCTGTTCACTGTCCATTCGGACACATGGGAGGACAGTAGAAGTGGGGGGAGGATCATATCACACATCTCTGTGTACTTACCTTAACCTCACAAATGGATGCATAAACTATTTGTATTATCAGTGCCGGATTAAACCTTGGGGGTGCTCGGGGCACTTTAGACAGGGGGGCCCCGGTGGAAGAGGGGGCGGGGAGGCTGTATATAAGACTGTGCATACCTCCCAACATGACCCATTCCAGGAGGGACAAAATGCTCTTTACATAGACTTCCCTCTTAATATATGATTGTAGTTACCTGTGTTGAACTATTTAATTAATAAGAAAGGTGTTTCAACACAGGTGATTGCAATCATAACTTAAGAAGGAAGTCCAGGTAGACCCTCATTAGATAACAAGTTACACCAAGATGTGGAGAGAGCTGTAAGTGACACAGGGATCGCACCCTGTGTCACTTACAGCTCTCTCCACCCTCCTATCACTCCTCTGGTTGGGAAGCTCCGTAGATAGTTCATGAAATCTGATACTCCTGTGTCTCTGCCTGCACTGCATACTGTCCTGCTCGCGTTCTGACTGTCTGGTTCTGCTGCTGCATAAGAGGGAAAGCTACAGATGTCCATGTGCTCTTGCCAGGGGCCCCCCCTATTGTTCCAAACATCTTGGAGAACTAACCACAGATCTTCTGTGGATGTAGGCTTGGTCAAATCCTTCTGTCTCTTCATGTAATCCCAGACAGATTCGAAGATGTTAAGATCAGGGCTCTGTGTTCTTCTTTACTTTGAAGATAGTTCTCAATTACATTGGCTGCATGCTATAGCTGGCATTATCCTATAGAAGCCTATGAGCTTCTATCCACATTGTGCAGTCGGATCCCTCCCTACATGTCCCACAGTCACCGCGTCTTTCTATGCGTGCGCAGACGGACTCCCGAGGTCGATACCCGGAAGTCCAGTGATCGGTGCGCATCGCAAAGGAAAGGCTCTTATTGAAAGAGCTGTCCTGCTCAATACTAATTGCATATGTTAGTACATATGTAATTAGTATGGATGCGATGTGTGGTGGGATGTACACCACAAGGTTAGTAATGTACATCCCGCCCTCAGTTGCTTATCTCAGCTGCTAATCACTGCGCAGTGGTGTCACCTCAGCTCTCCTTTCACCACAGCTCCAAATGATAATTTTTAAATCAAGTTTCTTTTAAAATGACACTGGCCCATTTTGAAAATAGCAGCTGTGGGGTATCACACAAGCATATAGAAATCACATACAGTGCATCCGGAAACTATTCACAGTGCTTCACTTTTTCAGCATTTTGTTATGTTTCAACCTTATTCCAAAATGGAGTAAATTAATTTCCCCCCTCAAAATTCTGCACACAATACCCCTTAATGACAACGTGAAAAAGGTTTTTTTTTAAATTTTTGCAAATTTATTAAAAATAGAAAACTAAGAAATCCTATGTACATAAGTATTCACAGCCTCAAAATTGAGCGCAGGTGCATCCTGTTTCCACTGATCATCCTTAAGATGTTCCTACAGCTTAATTGGAGTCCACCTGTGGTAAATTCAGTTGATTGGACATGATTTGGAAAGGCACACACCTGTCTATATAAGGTCCCACACTTGACAGTGCATGTCTGAGCACAAACCAAGCATGGAGTCAAAGGAATTGTCTGTAGACCTCTGAGACAGGATTGTCTCGAGGCACAAATATGGGGAAGGGTACAGAAAAATATCTGCTGCTTTTAAGGTCCCAATGAGCACAGTGGCCTCCATCATCTGTACATGACAGAAGTTCGGAACCACAAGGACTCTTCCTTGAGTTCGCCGGCTGTGTAAGCTGAACGATCAGGGGAGAAGGGCCCTAGTCAGGGAGGTGACCAAGAACCTGATGGTCACTCTGTCAGAGCTACAGCATTCCTCTGTGGAGAGAGGAGAACCTTCCAGAAGGTCAACCATCTCTGCAGCAATCCACCAATCAGGCCTGTATGGTAGAGTGGACAGATGGAAGCCACTCCTTAGTAAAAAGTACATGGCAGCCCACCTGGAGTTTGCCAAAATGCACCTGAAGGACTCTCAGACCATGATAAACAAAATTATCTGGTCTGATGAGACAAAGATTGAACTCTTTGGTGTGAATGCCAGGCTTCATGTTTGGAGGAAACCAGGCACCGCTCATCACCAGGCCAAAACCATCCCTACAGTGAAGCATGGTGGTGGCAGCATCATGCTGTGGGGATGTTTTTCAGCGGCAGGAACTGGGAGACTAGTCAGGATAGATTGAAAGATGAATGCAGCAATGTACAGAGACATACTGGATGAAAATCTGCTCCAGAGCGCTCTTGACCTCAGACTGGGGCGTCGGTTCATCTTTCAGCAGAACAATGACCCTAAGCACACAGCCAAGATATGAAAGGAATGGCTTCTGGACAACTCTGTGAATGTCCTTGAGTGGCCCAGCCAGAGCCCAGACTTGAATCCGATTGAACATCTCTGGAGAGATCTGAAAATGGCTGTGCACTGACACTTCTCATCCAACCTGATGGAGCTTGAGAGGTGCTGCAAAGAGGAATGGGCAAAACTGCCCAAAGATAGGTGCGCCAAGCTTGTGGCATCATATTCAAAAATACTTGAGGTAGTAATTGCTGCCAAAGGTGCATCAATAAAGTATTGAGCAAAGGCTGTGAATACTTAGGTACATGTGATTTTTTTATTTTTGATAAAGTAGCAAAAATCTCAAAAAAAATCTTTTTCATGTTGTTGTTATTATTATTATTATTATTATTATATATTGTATGTAGAATTTTGAGGGAAAAATGAATTTATTCCATTTTGGAATAAGGCTGTAACATAACAAAACGTGGAAAAAGTGAAGCGCTGTGAATACTTTCCGGATGCATTGTAGACTCTGCACTCATGATAAACAATGGGTTTTTGCTTCACCATTTACATTGATCAACACATTTAAGCTTGCAGCTCCTGGGACCCCATTTACTGCAAGTGCTGCTCTATCACTCAGAATTATAAGTATGGCAATTGCTATCACATTAGAATTAAACTTAAAATATGCTAACTGGTTTAATGCTCACTGCACACTGGCTGTTGAATGTGAGATAGGAGCATTTTTATCACAATCTGCCTCACAGATGCGAATTGAATGTGATAAATTCATCCAAATTCGCATTGCAATATTTGAATATATCGCAGGGATTTATCAAATATCCTCTGAACCCAAGAGTGACCAACCCCGCTAAGCTAACATTTACCTGCACACTGCTGCTCGGCTCCTTCTCTGTGTGTCACCAGTCATCTGGTGCTGTGACACACAGATAACGAGTCGGGCACCGATCCATGGTGCAGCAGCGTGTAAGTAAGTTTTCTTTTCTTTTTTTTTTACTTTTTTATTTCAGTGATCAGCCTGTGGTTTATTATGACACACATGGCTAATAATCGGACAGCATCTCCGACTTCAGCCTCCCCTGCCAGCAAACAGGTAAGGCTGAGTTAGAGTAGGTAATACAGGGGGAAGCCCTACAGCAGGCATGTCCAAACTGCGGCCCTCCAGCTGTTGTGAATTTACATATCCCAGCATGCCCTGACACAGTTTTGCTGTCAGAGAATGCTAAAGTTGTGTCAAGGCATGCTGGGATGTGTAGTTTTACAACAGCTGGAGGGCCACAGTTTGGACATGCCTGCCCTACAGTATCTCAAGATAGCGTTATTCTCACAGCGTTATTCCTCCGGTATTTTTTTACTTTTAATTTTAGTAAATTGGGCAGATCGCCTTTCCCAGTAGAAGTATGAGAAAGTTCTGCTTACTAAAAACAATGCAAATGTAATTGCTAATTCTCCTCCAATTGTCCTTTAGTATATTTAGATGAAAACACCCATTTCACAATGTTTTAGTAAACACATTTTTGATAAATATGCCCATTAGTCACAAAGCATATCTGCTGTAAAACACCTATGAATAAAGCTGACACAAGTTGAATTAAATAGTTTAACACAGGGCTGCATGAGAAGATGTGACCACAAAAAGATTAATAAAAAAATGAATCAAATAAACAAAAGGCATTGATCCACTGCACTGACCACTCCTAAATCTGGTGCAGCAGCGAAACTACCAGCGGGGCCCACTGCAGTGAAGGGGCCCTCAGACAGCAGCATTACAGACTGACTCCTTATATGCCATCCGCATCTGCTTCATGGGCTGCCTGTAACATTTAAATGAAATGCGGACTGGCCATAGGAGAGGAGGAGCTCCCTGTCCTCCTCTATCCTCCCCTGCTCTCGGTTGTGTCTATGTTCCCTTCGTGATCAGGACCAGGAAGTGAAAGCACGTGAGGGCAGTAGATAACTTCCGCCCTTACAGCACCTAAATGTTTTCTCCGTACTCCGTCGTTGACTCGTTTGAGGTTTTTTTTTTTCTATGCACCATTGGACGCTTGCCACGCTTCGGGCTCGGTGTCTCGCTCTGCTCGCCACAGGTTACTATCCCAAATAGTTAGTGACATGGACACAGGGGCTTATGGGGAAAGGTCCTCTCCACAAAGGGAAACTAGATGCTACAAGCCCCCCCCCCCCCCCCCCCCGCTCTCATATTTTTCCAGTGCTTCCTGTTTCCTCTGAGTAGTAGGTGCTAGGAATTCTGGGTATTGTAGATTTATATGCACAAGAAATGGGAACTGTAGTTATGTGCAAGCACTCAGCAAGCAGTGAACAAGAACAGCCTCCCCCTGAGACTCCTGAGCACTGTACAGTTCTTCTACTGAAGTGCACCACTATACTACTGCATTAAAAGTAAGATACTGTGATCTGTGCAAATTACTTTGAAATTGAGTCAGAATAATGTGGATGACAAAGGAGTCAGTATAGTGTGGATGACAATGGCGCCAGTGACATACCCTCCAACATGACCCGCCCCACTAGGTACAAAATGCTCGGTTTCTGGACTTCCCTCTTAATTTATGATTTCCATCACCTGTTTTGAACTAGTTAAATAATAAGAAAGCTGTTTCTTCACAGGTGATGGCAATAATAAATTAAGAGGGAAGTCCAGAAACAGAGCATTTTGTACCTAGTGGGACGGGTCATATTGGAGGGTCTGCAGTGAAATGTATGCTGATTATGTGTGAATAGGGTGACAATATTTTATATATTTCTGTCTAATTGGATTGACCCCTTGTATACAGCTGCTGAATTCTCACCTCACAACTCTTTTTAAGCCCCACCCAGCAGTTGTGCCATGTAAAGTTACCAAAGCAATATTGCTTTCAGTAGAATATATTCAAATTACATACAAAATTGTGGGTATGGGTAAAAACCAGAACGGCCTGGACCTCGGACCAGATAACTGCAGCAATCTCAGCCACTCAGATAGTAGTGCGCGTTGCCATCCAGGGGGTGTCTCGTCCCAGGGGATGTATGTGACAGCAGTCACCGAGGAGACAAATTGCAGTTATGTGGAGACCGCCGGTCACAATGGCGGCACCTAAATCCCACCCGCTCACAATCCCGATGGTCGGCATGCAGACCAGCAGGGACTATTCCCACTCTATGGAGAGTGCAGCGAGCCACTGAGCTCACCGCGTGGTGAGCGCAGCGAGCCTGCAAAGGGCTTGATGCGCTTGCCCCCCCGCTGGCGTTATGCTGCCGGGTTACCGGCGTCGGTATGCTGACTGGCGGTCTCCTGCATACCCGACCCGAGGAGACAAGGATGGAGAAAAGACAGTCTTTTTGTATGATCCAGGGATGTGGTAACAACGTGTAATGGTCCGGACCATATGGGGAGGCTTTAATCTCTCCCTATCTCCCTGGTGACTGAAGACACATACACCCCCCTGGACCTGGACGGGGGACATGCAGTACTATCTCCACAATGACTGAAATTGCTGCAGGGATCCAGTCCGGTCTGGCGTTGTGGGGTTCGGACCTTTCCGGTTACCAAATCTCCAAAATTGTGACAGGCAATGGGTTATCTGCAATGTGAGTTGTAAAGGGATCTGTTATGTGGATGGCAAAATGGTTTATGGGCTCGATTCAACTGACTACGATGTTAATAGCTCCGGGAAGGAGAGCCCGGCGTTATTCAATTGAGTGCGATGATAGGACGGAGAATGCTTGTTCTCTGGGACTAAACAGGGTGTTTAGTCAGGAGAACTCGCATTCTCTGACTTAAGTGCCGGTCGCGATGCTGTTTCCACCATGCAGAAATCAGCATTGCTTCGCCACTTTTGTCGTATTTCTGCTTGCACTCCTCGCTGGTGTGGTCGCTTCTGTTGCAACCATGTCATGTAAGAGGTTAAAGTGTAAATAGGCATATATAAAAACGATAGCGGCACTCAATGAAGATATTATTAAGACAAGACCTTTTATTATTATATTATTAAGAACAATTTAAAATCAAAATTCCATATTTATTATAACAAGCAGTATAAAATGTCCATTCAGACAAGACAGTAAAATCATAGGTTAAGTACCACAAACACCCTGGATATATGGTGGTAACACTGCAATACGGAGCATTTTCATTACATACAGTATTCATTTCTATATTCCACTGGTGGAATAGTTCATAGGATAGGGACCTCTGTAACTTGCAATAATACTGATCCAGTAAAGAAGTATTTACCAAAGTCCGCTGAGGAGAACTACCTCCTGGAGGGTGAGTCCCTTTGTTGTAAATTGGAGTCCTCAGAAAGCACAGTGCAGTTTGGATACTGGTACTTTAATGCTGGCAGCTTTGGGTCCATTAATAAGGCAATTATCCAGTTGGTTAAAAACTAAAGTGGCTGGTCTGGATGTTCTGGATACTCCAATGAGTAGATTTCCAGGGATGTGGAGGGAGTACACCGGATGCGTTTCGCTGCTAGGACTTGCAGCTTTATCAAAGTGGTTAAAGAGACAGTGCTTGATTAATTTTTGATGTTTAAAACTGTTCATTTATGCTGAGGGAAGCAAAGTTTCATTTTCCTAAATCTCAAGAGACCAAAATGGAGGCAATACTGAGAATGCTCTTGAGCTGGCAATAGCAATCCCAGCAACAGCTGATACAGATGCAACAGCAGCAAGAACTGTGGTATGAACGACTGCTGCTGCAATACCAGCAACAACAGTCGGTCCTAAGAAGGAGCCCAAGCTTCAGAAAATGTCAGCTGATGATTGCCACAATCCTGACTATTTCTCTCATAAATTACTAGTTAGCTTTGTAACTCACCTCGGCCATCTGCCCTGCAGTTTTCTAGAATTGCCTGAGAAGTCTTTTCAGTATACAAGCTGCAGCATAGATCTGTGTTATTTACCATACCTCCCAACTGCCCCACCTGGGGGCCGCAATGTCCCGCAGCTGGGGTGGGGGGCAGTTGGGAGGCCCCTGTCACTCTCTGAGTCACTGCTATGCAGCGATGAATAGATGCTGTGCACACAGCGTCTGTTCACGGGAGGCAGAAAGGCTATTGGCATGGGCAGTAGCTCACAGAGCGCTTGACATGCCCCCATAGTGACGAAAACGGAGGCATGGCTTGCAATAGCGGTATCACAATGAAGCCACGCCCTATTTTGCTGAGCTCATGCCCCCTTTTCAGGAGCACGCGTACAGGAGTCCCGATCTGGTTTTACAAATGTTGAAAGGTATGTATTAACTGCTGCATTCCTTTCCAGACTGATTACATACCTGAGAGCTAGGCAAACGCAGGCTGATCGACAGTAGCGGATCTTGCCATGGGCAAGCAGGACTTTTGCCCGGGGCGCGCCGTTGCCCCGAGGGTGCCGCCACAATGGCAAGATCCGCTACTGGCGCCGGTGCCGTGCGGTGCACGGTGACATCATCGCGCACCGCACAGCATTGTGGGAGCGGCCATAGACACTAGAGGTCATAATTGACCTCTAGTGTCTTTGAGGTGCTATGGGAGAGATGTCATGACGTCTCTCCCATAGATCCGAGGAGCGGCGCCGGCGGCCGGAGACGGAGGGCAGTAGCGGTGGGGAAGCAGGAGCGGGGATGGTGAGTATTTATTTTTGCAAGCGGCACAGCTACAGGGGGCACAGTACTGGGGGAACAACTACTGAGGGCACAGCTACACAGGGGGCACAATACTGGGGGCACAACTACTGAGGGCAAAGCTACAGTGGGCACAACTACTGAGGGCAGAGCTACAGGGGGCACAGTACTGGGGGCACAACTACTGAGGGCAGAGCTACAGGGGGAACAGTACTGGGGGCACAACTACTGAAGGCACAGTACCGGGGGCACAACTACTGCGTGTGTGACGTCAGCTCCGGCCCGATCAGCCTGTTTGTATCGCACTGTAGGAGTAAGTCCTGGGCTACGTACAGACTGGAAAAATCTTTAGATGGTGAGTGAGTTGCGAATAGATTTGCAGCTGCCCGGCGTTTGCAAAGCATTTCGCACGGTGTACGCAGACTTGCACGGGGTGAATTTTCAATCTGTCTGGGCAGTGACTATGTGATCGCAAACCTCTCGCTATAAGGTGCTATAAGGTCTCAATTAGGCCCATAGTAAGTAAAATACCATCCTGGCTTGTAATTGTTAATGTTATAGTGTACTGTGGGGATAATTCAGAGATGGATGTAGATGATTGTCCGTACGCATTGGCCACGTCCATCTGGTCTGTGCACGTGCACTGGCGGCAGTTTACGTGCACAACCCTTCTCATTGTGGCCACATCCAGGAAGGATGATTCACAGCAGCGGCTGTTGTAGGGGGGCAAGGCGGGCAGAAAGGTGGCATGTCATAATGTCACACGCAGCCACTCCAATTACAAAAAAGTGGTGGCTGACCGCCTGACAGTGCAGCCAGGTGTAAACCTTAATTTGATGGGTCCGCAATCTAATTGCGGATGCATTGTTAGGCAGCCTGTCACACATGCTGGGCGGTCTTGCCCTGTGCTGGGTGGCTCCCAGCATGTGAAGAGATGGACGCAGATCTTGCATATTCAGTGATCTGTGTCCATCTCTGAATCATGTCCTGTGTGTGTATATTTACAATAAAGGGCATTTGCCATTTTACTAAACTGTTGTGTGATTACAGATTCCTGATTGCAGTCATGACAGTCTGAGTCAGGTGATTGCATAAACTCAAATTGGAGACTAGGCTGCAATCAGCTATTGACCAGAGCCAATCCATGGACAGCCAGGGGTTTAAAGGAATTGTCCAGAGCCCACATCAATTGCCAGTGGTTTGTTGTCTTCAGAGCTGCAGCAAGCTATTTTGTATCTTCTTGACTGCATTCACTTAGAGACCATCAGCACAACCAAGCGCTTTCTGGCCTTCTAAGTCACTGGTGCTATACCAGTGTACACCTGCAGTGGTTGTTCTAAGTATTACTCTGCATCCCCGCATCTAAGCCTGTGTAGCTGGTTCTGCTCCGCAACTCAGCAGTCCTGTGTAGTGGGTATTGCTCCACATCCCAGAGTCTAAGTCTGTGAAGCTGGCTCAATCCAAGCATCTACCCAGCAGTCCGAGCATAAATGGATCTCTTAAGTATCTGTACTCATAGTATTGTCCCGTTAGTTCAATAAAGTTTTGAACTATGCTCTCAGTCCTCCAGACTGCATGAAGGGTTATATTAGCTCTCCCAGTTTCTGTCCTAGCCTCACAGATCACGTTCATGCTATCCCACCTACTCCGGATCCACAACCACACATCAATGACAATGATGACATAGAAGCAGACCTCGCCACCTTTGAGAAAACGGCAAAGAGCGTGCCATACTTTGCCGATAAGGCCCAGAAGGTTTATATGACCCTCGATGAGAAAGAAAACGTTGGTGTACTCAACCTTGAAGATCAAGATACTGGATATGTGCCAGCATTGCCAGGCCAAGCTCAGCTTGACTCAGCTTCCATAAATAGCATTTCTCCAAAGAAACTCCGGTTGGAACTCAGTTGGCCGCTCTGATCAAAATACTGGGGAAGTGGTTGTAAGTGGAATAAAATTTGTCCATAGGTAGTGGAGCTGCTGGCGATTGACCACTGCATCCAGACTTTAGACCTGGGTCTGCAAAAGTGGATGATGCAGACAGACCCCCAAACCCGCGTCGAACCAGTGTGGTGGAGATATTTGATGCATTGCAACAAATGACCAATCCTCTTGGCTTTGGGCCAAAACCTATGCCAAGATGAAAACTGGAGTTATCCGGAAACCACCCGGGCCAATTGTGAAAAACCCAGTGGCCGAACAGAGGTGATCCTAAGGCTGAATAAACTAACGTGCTTTGAATATGGCAAACCCAGTCATTTCTGTGCTGAATGCCCAAGCCACCAGAAACCTATAGACTGTATTGTTGCTCTCTAGGTTCCATCCTCTCCGTGTTGCTCCACATAGTACCCTTCTACAGGGAGTCCATGGAGGTTTCAGGTGACTATTCAAATAAACTGATAGGCTGTGTTCGCCTTGGTGGACTCTGGGAGTGAGATGTCCTTAGTCTCTAGTATTGTCATTCCAAAAAGTATGTCAGCAAGGGTGCCTAAGGTAAAAAGCGCTATGCTTCCTTGGAGCTACAGAGAAATATGAGTGAATTTGTCTGACTCTTACAGTAAAAGGGCATACATGTATGGTGGTGGCTGCTGCTGCCCCAAAATTAGCCCCATACCCCCTTATTCTTAGTCACGACTTTCCCTTGTTCCAGGAAGTTATTGCTGATTGGTTTCAGCTGTACATATTGGCAACTGATACACCTGCCAAATTTCCAACCTTAAAGGAACTGGTCCAACTTCCACTGGATTTGGGAAGAGAGTCTACAGAAATGTTGTCTATGGATTCTGGTTACAGGTCCACCACCGCTACTCATCCCAAGCCTTGCCCAAGAAGATAGGTGAAACAAGCCTGGGCCGGGGACACTGCTGTGGAAAATTTGGTGCCACCAGATGGTTCTGAGGATTGGCCCCCAATTCCAAGACTCTTTTCATTACATGAATGTGCTAGGAATTAACTTAATAATGTTACCCTAGAAAATGCATTTAAAACTGTATAATATATATAAATTATTTTTTATAGTGAAACTGCAATTCAGTCCATGACTGTTTGATTTTAGCTTCATACTGTAGGTGCCACTGTTGCAGTGAAGTGCATAATTTTAATTTGTGGACCAGCCTAGAAAAAAATTAACATCAAACTTAACATTTTTCTTTATTTGTTGTGTAACATAAATCAAACGTTTCAATATTTATTTTCACATTCCAAATTTGAACAAAATATCACCACACTCACTTCTCTCCAAACCCCGCCCTAATCCACCCAAATATGGCCACATTTGGCTAAAACTATTCCCGTCACTGGACTATATCACCAACATTTGGATAATTGCGATGTACTGTGTGTAACATACATATGCACATACTCAAAACAGGAAAACAGTGACTTACAGTTGAAGACAATATAGGACAAGTACAGGATAACTAAGCATAGCTACACCAGTAAATGACATAGAGATAAGTTCAGGTGGCCAAAAAACTGCGTGACTTGGGCAGTTGAGGATTATTAAAGTAAGAAAAGTATAAGCACATGAGGGAAGAAGGCCCTACTCGTGAGAGCTTACATTCTAAGGGGAGGGGTAGACAGACAGGGGTGACACAGATGGGGTACATAGAGAGCGTGGAACAGAGGGTTAGGATGAGATTTGGCTGGGTTTGGTAAAGAAAAGGGTCTTAAGAGCCTGTTTGAAGTTTTGTAGAGAGGTGGAGAGTCTGAGGGGGGGAGGTAAAGAATTCCAGAGGAAGGGAGCAGCACGTGAAAAATCTTGGAGATAGGAGTGGGAGGAAGTAATCAGAAGACAGGAGAGTCAGCGTGCATTAGCAGAGCGAAGAGGACGGGTTGGAGAGTAAAGGGAGATAAGGTCAGAGATGTAAATGGGAGAGGAGTGGGTGAGTGCTTTGTAAGTGAGTGTGAGAAGTTTGAAATGGATTCTGAAAGGGAAGGGAAGCCAGTGAAGGGCTTGTAGGAGAGGGGAGGTGGACGTAGTGCGTTTGGTGAGGAAGATGAGCCGGGCAGCAGCATAGAGGATAGATTGGAGTTGAGAGAGGTGATTGTCAGGGAGGCCAGTTAGGAGGAGATTACAGTAGTCCAGTCTGGAAATAATCAGTGAGTGAATAATGATCTTAGTGGCATCCTGAGTGAGAAAAGGTCTGATCCTGGAAATGTTTTTGAAATGAAAGTGACAGGTTTGTGAGAGGTGCTGAATGTGGGGTTTGAAGGGGAGGGAGGAGTCAAGGATTACACCAAGACAGCGTACTTGGGGGCTAGAGGATATAGTCGTGCCATCAATGGATAATGTGATTGTGGGAGGTGAGGTTGTGCGGGAGGGTGGGAAGATGATCAGCTCAGTCTTAGACATGCTGAGTTTAAGAAAGCGCTGGGACATCCAGGAAGAGGTAGCAGAAAGACAGTTAGAGGTACGACTGAGGAGAGCCGTGGAGAAATCAGGGGAGGAGAGGTAGATTTGAGTGTCATCAGCAAAGAGATGATACTGGAAGTTAACTGAACTAATGAGTTCACCTAAAGAGGACGTATAGAGAGAGAAAAGGAGAGGACCAAGAACAGAACCTTGGGGGACACCAACAGTTAGTGGAAGTGGGGGGGAGGGAGCATCATGAGAGGAGACAGAGAAGGAATGATCAGAGAGGTAGGACAGCCAGGAGAGGGCAGTATCACACAGACCAAGAGAGTGAAGGATTTGCAGAAGGAGAGGGTGGTCCACAGTGTCAAAAGCAGCAGAGAGGTCAAGAAAAATAAGCAGAGAGTAGTGGCCCTTAGATTTGGCTGCATGGAGGTCATTGCAGACTTTTGTGAGGGCAGTTTCAGTGGAGTGGAGAGAACGGAAACCAGACTGGAATGGGTCAAGCAGTGAGTGAGAGGAAAGAAAGACAGTGAGGCGATTATAGACAATACGCTCAAGAAGTGTGGAGGCAAAGGGGAGGAGAGAGATGGAGAGAGTGTTAGGATCAAGGGCAGGTTTTTTAAGAATAGGGGAGACAAGAGCATGCTTGAAGGCAGAGGGGACAGTGCCTGATGAGAGGGAGAGATTGAGAAGGTGGGCAAGATGGGAACAGGCAGAAGGAGAGAGGTAGCGGAGGAGGTGGGAGGGGATAGGGTCGAGTGGGGAGGTTGTGGGGGGAGGAATGTATGAGGGCCATGACTTCCTCACCAGATACATGGGAGAAAGATGTCAGAGTTGGTGAGAGGGAAGGGGAGGGGTGGCAAGGGATGGGTGGTGGCTGGTTGCTGGTCTGGTGGGATGTGATGTCCTGATGTATGGTGTTATATTTTTAGTTTAGTAACATTCTGGTAAGAGATGGGGAATTTGTATACACAAAGCTGTCACCACGTCCTTTCATAAAATTTTAGCATACAATATGAGGTCCCTTCTGAAAACAAGAACAATCTAAAACATTCTGAAAAAATAAAAATCTAAATTGAAGACCTTCCCCTCTTACACCTAATGATTGATGATGTTCTGAAGATGAACAATTATTGTGTTGAAATACTGTTATGACTGTCTACATTGTTATTAAAGACAGACTGACTATATCCCTTTTAATTTCCTTTTTCTATGCAGTTGGGAGGAATCAGCCTTTTAGGAGTTGGTATATGGCTTGTTGCAGACCCTGATGGATTCCAGAATCTGTTTACTTCTAATCCATTACTAAGTGCTGGTGGCTACATCCTGCTCATTGTAGGACTGTCTTTAGCACTTCTTGGATTCTTGGGATGTTTTGGAGCAATACGAGAGAATAAACCACTTCTGTTATTGGTGAGTTTAGCAAAATACAAAGTGCCTAGAACAAATCACATTTTGATTTTCAAATAAACAACAAGTTTAAATTATGTTTTTGACAGACTTAAGTCCCTCCCCCCAGTGTCTATTCAGCCTCATTGCCCCCTGTGTCTCATCGGCCTCTTGCCTCACCCTGTGTCTCTCTGGCCTCTTGTCTCACCCTGTGTCTCTCTGGACTCTTGTTTCCCTCTCTTTCTCCAGCCACATGTCACCCCTGCTCCTCCCCACAGCCTCATGCCCCCCCTGTGTTTCTCCAGCATCAAGTCCCCACCTGTGTTTTTCCAGTATCATGTGTTCCCATGTCTTCCAGACTCATGCCTCCCCCTGTGTCTCTCCAGTCTTATTCCTACCCCTGTGTCTCTCCAGCTGTGTGTCCTCATCTGTGTCTTTTCCCACCTTATGTACCCCTGTGTCTCTCCACCCTCATGCCCGCCGTGTCTCTCAGCCCTCATGCCCCACACATGTATCTCCTACCACATGTCCCCTTGTGTCTTTTCAGCTTCATACCCCCCCACTGGTGTCTTTCCAGCCTCACGTATCTATTTCATTAGTCTGCCTACCATCTCTTTTGGTCATCTGTCAAGCCACTGTGTTTCCTATCTCTGTCCCTGTTCCCGGTCGCTGTCTGTCTCTCATCTCTGTCAGGAAGGTTGTGGGTAAGGAGGTGGGGGTATCACTATAGTGCTCGGCCGACACTGTCTTTCACTGTCATCTCTGTTCCTTCTTTCCCCCTTTCTCCCTCTCTCTTTCATCTCTGCCCCTGCCCAACCCTTCCATTTCTCCCTTCATCCTCTCCCCTTTCCCTCATCCTTGTCCTCAACCTGCTCTTCTTTTTCTTCCATGTCAGCCTCCACCCTATCTCTGTCATCTGTCCCCTTTATTATCCTTGTTTGTGACTTCTTTTGCATTCCCACTTTCTCCTGTCCCCTATCTCCACCCTTTGCTGTCCTGACAAGTCTTACCTGCTACCTTCAAAGATGTTTCCACAAAATAAAACAGCTTTGAAGAAAATCTAACTTGGTCTCTGACTCCTTCAATTCACATTAATGCTCTCCTCATACAGCTCTGCTCTTTCTCATTACAAATAGTCCTTTTTCAAATTTCTAATGACGTCTCACTCCCCATCCCTTACTTCTTATTTCTGCTGCGGGGTACACTGTGTTCCACAGGGAATACATTGGGGTGTAGAGTTGGATCTTGATCCAGGGGCACCAACAGGCTAAAGCTTTGACTGCTCCCAGGATGCATTGCATGACCTCCTCTATAACCCCGCCTCCGAACACTGGAGCTCAGTTTGTAAGTTGGTGCCTGCATAGCAGGTCACCTAACAGGGGGGGGGGGGGGGGGGGCAGCCCTGAAAAAAACTTCTCTGCTGCGGGGTACACTGGGCTCCACAAGGATTAACATCGGGGTGTAGAGTAGGATCTTGATCCGGAGGCACCAACAGGCTCAAAGCTTTGACTGTTCCCAAGATGCACAGCGCCGCCTCCTCTATAACCCCGCCTCCATGCGCAGGAGCTCAGTTTGTAAGTTGGTGCCATGCAGTAAGCAGGCACATAACAGGTGGGCTGCCTTTTGCAGCCTATTGATAGCTTTTTTAGAAGAAAATTAAAGAAGATTACTTCTACAAGGCATCAGGGCTGCAGCAGGCAAAGTCACACAGACTTTTCTGACTGCAGCTTCATCACCCCCAGTGGCGCTGTATACTCCCGCGCCCTGGTTGCCGGGTCACTGCAGCGGAGGCTCCGGTTCTTTCCAGCGTCAGTCACACACACACCGCTGTCCTCCTGGATTGCGTGGCCGCAGGTACGGGGGAGGTAAGGGGTGTCTTTGGCTGTGGGAGGCGGGCCGCGCGCGTGCTGGCGTGGACACTGTTAATGGGCAGCCGCTCCACTAGCCACCAGGGACATACATGGGCACAGGTTTGGAGTTTTTTACTCAAATAACCCCATTTTCAAAGCCCGCACGCCCGGCGGGGATGCCAGCAGGGGGAGCAGGCCGGACCTGTAGCCCCTCCCCCAGCCACAGGGCGCCATTTCTGTAAATGTTCCCGCCCTGGAGCTGCATTTCTCTCCCTCACTCCCTGTCAGCAGCCATCACAAACGGAGCTGAGCTGTTGCTGGGACTGCTGGGGCAAATCCTCCTCTGTAAAGCCGCCTGATCGCCAGTGCTGTGCATATTACAAGACACCTGTCACTGGGACAGTGTTAGTTAAGAAAGAGTGCATACATTCAGGGTTGTGTGGTACAAACACCCTGTGATATATGCATCCAGTATCTACTGTGCTTGTTATATCTGCATCCAGTATCTACTGTACTTGTTATATCTTTTGTTGACACATATAGCCATACTGTGTATTACTTTGTATTGCTAGTCCAGTGCAGTTTTAAGGTACATAGGTGGTCATTCCTAATTGTTGTTCGCTCGCTAGCAGTTTTTAGCAGCTGTGCAAATGCTATGCCGCCTCCCACTGGGAGTGTATTTTAGCTTAGCATAAGTGCGAACGAAGGTATCGCAGTGCGGCGGCAAACTTTTTTTGTGCAGTTTTAGAGTAGCTCAAAACCTACTCAGCGCTTGCTATCACTTCATACTGTTCAGTTCCTATTTTGACGTCACGAACACGCCCTGCGTTCGACCAGCCACGTCTGCGTTTTTCCTGGCATGTCTGCATTTTTCCGAACACTCCCTGAAAACGGTCAGTTGACACCCAGAAACGCCCACTTCATGTCAATCACTCTACGGCCAGCAGTGCGACTGAAAAGCTTCGCTAGACCTTGTGTGAAACTACATAGTTCGTTGCAATAGTACGACGCTCGTGCACATTGCGGCGCATACGCATGCGCAGAAGTGCCGTTTTTTTGCCTCATCACTGCACAGCGAACGATTGCAGCTAGCGATCAACTCGGAATGACCACCATAATTTCTGCATGGTACGCCTGTGACTATATATGTGTGTGCACGTAGCTGCTGCGTGGCTGCCTTATCAGGTATTTCACTATGCGTGCTATTCCTATATTCCATAACCTGTGGGGGCTAAGTGTATCAGGTTTTCTGTATAATATAGGATTTGTTTCACAAGATATACTTGCTGTGTATTTTCCCGTGTGATTTATAGTCACCCTATATATATATCTCTTGTACTCCCGGTTTGTGCTGACACAGTCACATTTCACTAGGAGTTCTTGCTAGGTATATAGCTGGTAAGAATTGTACCGGGTTGCCCAATATTGTGCACATTATTATGTCAGCTACACGTGGCAACGGAGCTGGGGCTTCTCCCACATTGCGTTGTGGTGATGCCGCAGACGTGTTGGAGGATAATATGGCAGCTGAGAGTTCAGGTTCAGGGGGTTCCTTACCCCCCCAGTGGGTTTGTGGCATCGGGGGCATCACATGACCCACCTTGGGCCACCTTTTCCACGCTATTAAATATGCTTGTAACTAAATTGGTGCCCCCTGTGGGACCACCTGTGCCAATGCAGCAGTTTATGGTCCCTGCTATTAATCCGCCATGGGCAGATCAAATCTCCACTCAGTTACAGCAATTGAACCGGTCACTAAGTGTCAGTCTCACCCGCCTAAGACTAAGACGTCTTCTAAATGGGCCATTACCTCCTCCCAATCCACTGCTATCCCAGACACATCCTCTGAGGAGGATGGTGCATATACTGATCCCACAGACACTGACTCAGATGTTTCTGATGGGGAAATGAAGTAATTGGTGGATGTCCCGGATTCGATTGAGGCAATTAGGCTCATTCTTCAGGTGTCTGATGATCCTGAGCCTGTCTCTAAAACGCCAGATAGATTTAAACGAAAGAAGGTGGTTAAACAAGTTTTACCTCATTCTCAACACCTGGCTGATATACGTCAGGAATCCTGAGAAAATCCGGGGACAAAATGCACACCAAATAAGAGGCTGTTGGCTCGCTATCCTCTCTCCGCGGAGCTATGCAAAAATTGGGAAACTCCTCCGCCTGTAGATTCTCATGTGGCGCGCATGGTAGTTTCCTCTGCTTTGCCAGTAACTACCGTCACCTCTCTGAAGGAACCAATGGATAGACGTGTGGAGGGTTGTTTGAAAGCGATTTACACCCTAACGGGGGCTGTGCATAGGCCAACTATTGCAGCGACATGGGCTGCTGAAGCTGTTGAAGCGTGGGCTCAGGAGCTAGAGGCGGAGCTGCCTTCTAATGCTTCTGAGCATGCTCGACAATGTCTCTCATATATTACCACTGCTTCTCTGTACCTTAAGGAGGCGGCCTCCGATGCCGGGGTGCTGGTGGCCAAGGCTGCTACTACATCCGTCTTGGCCAGACGTATCCTTTGGTTGAGATCGTGGTCGGTGGATATGGATTCCAAGAAAACCCTGGAGGTGCTTCCTTTCAAGGGAGATATTCTCTTTGGAGAAGACCTAAATAAGATTGTGGCTGATCTGGCTACGGCTAAAACAGCTTGCCTACCTAGTACGGCTCCTTCCGCACAGAAGGCTAAAAGTACTTTCCCTCGGCCCTTTCGTCCTCCAGCTAAAGCGAAAGGTCAGGCATACCCAAAGCAAGCTCGTGCTTCCAGACATGCCAAGCCCAGATCAAAGCGAGCCTGGGCTGCCCATCAGCCTGCTTCCAAAACTGCATGATGCCTGCTGCATGATGGGATGGGCCTCCCTCTGGGGGATCCCAGGGTGGGGGGCCGACTTCTAGGTTTTGTCCAGGAATGGTTGAAGACCACTTCAGATAACTGGGTAAGGGAAGTCGTCACTCAAGGTTACGCCATACCCTTCAAGAATCATCCCCCTCATCGATTTTGCCTGACAGATGTTCCTCTGGATCCGGCAAAAGCAAACACTCTGCATTCGGTGGTACATTCCCTCCTGACCACAGGAGTGGTGGTACAGGTAACTCTGGCTCAGATAGGCAAGGGGTACTATTCTCCGCTGTTTCTAGTCCCGAAACCGAACGGGTCCTCGTGGCCCATTCTCAACCTGAAGTCCTTGAACAAGTATGTGCGGGTCTCCATGTTTCGTATGGAAGCTCTGCGCTCTATTGTTCTGACCTTGGAGCCTGGGGACTATATGGTCTCCCTGGACATACAGGATGCCTACCTGCATATTCCTATTGCAGTGTCTCATCAGCAGTACCTGAGGTTCGCGGTGGGCAACCTTCATTACCAATTTCGGGCATTACGCTTTGGTGAAAACTCGGGGAGCCGTTGTCAAACCAAAGTAATGGCGGTCATGACGGCTTCACTTCGCCGTCAAGGGGTCAGGATACTACCGTACCTAGACGATTTGTTGATCCTGGCAAATTCCCCAGAAATTCTCCTGTGTCACCTAGATCTGACTGTCCAGGTCATGACAGCCCACGGGTGGCTTGTCAACTGGAAGAAATCATCCCTGGTTCCCGCTCGAAGCATGGTACACCTGGGAGCGTTGTTGGACACTCACTTGGACACTCACAACCAGCGGTTGTTTTTGTCTCAGGAGAAAGTCCTGAAACTTCAGGACAAGATCCGATGCTTCCTATCTCGTCCGCAAGTGTTGATCCATTCTGCAATGCAAGTGCTAGGTCTCATGGGGTCGGCTTTTGACATGGTGGAGTATGCTCAATTCCATCCTCTGCAGAAGTTGATTCTGTCCAAGTGGGTCGGCCTGCCTCACCGGATCAGATCTCACATGATCTCCCTGTCTCCGGAGGTCCGCCTGTCACTGAGCTGGTGGCGTCAGGACCAACAATTGAGCAGGGGCCGTCCCTTCTGGATATCCATCTGGGTCCTGCTGACGACGGATGCCAGTCTGAGAGGTTGGGGCGCAGTGTTGGAACAACACTCACTACAGGGTCGGTGAACCGAGGCGGAGTCTCTACTCCCGATAAACATTCTGGAACTGCGGGCAGTGTTCAATTTGTTGATACAGAACAGACCTGTTCAAGTACAATCGGACAACGCCACAACGGTGGTGTACATCAATCATCAAGGCGGCACTCAAAGCCGCATGGCAAATGAGGGAAGTATCACGGATTCTTCAGTGGGCAGAACGCCATCTGCCGGCCATATCAGCAGTGTTCATTCCGGGCATTCTGAACTGAGAAGCGGCTATCTCAGTCGTCAGGACATGCACGCCGGAGAATGGAGCCTTCATCCAGAAGTGTTTCAACTTCTCGTGGACAAGTGGGGCCTTCCAGATGTGGACCTGATGGCGTCTCGACAGAATCACAAGGTCCTGGTCTTCGGAGCAAGGACAAGGGATCCTCAAGCAGCGTTCGTGGATGCGCTGGCAATTCCATGGAACTTTCGGGAGCCGTATGTGTTCCCTCAAGTGTCACTTCAGAGTAATACAGAAGTTCAAGTAAGAAGGAGGAAGCCTACTTCTGGTCGCTCCAGCGTGGCCCAGACGGCACTGGTTCTCCGATCTACAGGGCCTCTCGTTGGATCGCCCCCTTCTACTTCCACAACGTCCAGATCTTCTCGTTCAGGGCCTTTGTGTTTACCAAGATTTGGCCTGTCTGACTTTGACGGCGTGGCTCTTGAAGCTTCCTTCCTGAGGGCCAAAGGTTTTTCTGAGGCGGTCGTTCAAACTATGTTGAAGGCCCGTAAACCGGCTTCTGCTCAGATATACCATAGGGTCTGGAATGCTTACTTTACTTGGTGTGCGTCTCATAATCATGACGTTTTCAAGTTTAGTACGGCCAAATTAATGGCATTTCTGCAACAGGGCCTGGACTTGGGCCTGCGTCTGGCTTCCCTCAAGGTTCACATCTCTGCTTTGTCGGTCTGGTTTCAGAGAAAGATTGCTACCCTGCCTGATGTCCATACATTCACTCAGGGCGTGTTGCAAATTCAGCCTCCTTATGTGCCACCTGTGGCCTCTTGGGATCTGTCGGTGGTTTTGGAGGCCTTGCAAGAGTCTCAGTTTTGGGTGCCTTATCCTGTAAGTCTCCCCATTTGATTTTTCACCGTGACCGGGCGGTTCTTAGAATGCGGCCAGGTTATATACCCAAGGTGGTGTCTTCCTTCCACCTTAACCAAGAGATTGTGGTTCCAGCCTTTAATTCTCCTGAGTTGTCTGCCAAAGAACGGTCTTTGGATGTAGTACGGGCTCTCTGTATCTATGTGAAGAGAACGTCCTCCATTAGGAAATCCGATTCTCTTTTTGTGTTGTTTGGTTTTCACAAACGTGGCTGGCCTGCTTCCAAGCAGACACTGGCCAGATGGATTAGAATGGTGATTGCACATGCTTATGTACAGGCTGGTCGTCTGGTTCCTGCTACCATCAAAGCCCATTCTACTCGGTCGGTTGGACCTTCTTGGGCGGCCCACCGTGGTGCGACCCTTGAACAGTTGTGCAAGGCGGCTGCGTGGTCCTCAGGGAACACGTTCATTAGGTTCTATGCCTTCGATACTTCCGCCTCCCAGGATGCTTCCTTTGGACGCCGGCTTCTTGTGCCCGCTACAGTGTGTCCACTCCCATAAGGAACTGCTTTAGGACATCCCCGATGTTAATCCTTGTGGAGCCTAGTGTACCCAGTACCAGAAAACGAGATTTATGGTAAGAACTTACCGTTGTTAAATCTCTTTCTGCGAGGTACACTGGGCTCCACAAGGCGCCCACCCTGACACACTTAGCTTCTTTGGGTTGGTATGGCATAGCCGCTGACACCCTCTCCTGTGGTGAGTGTGTAGTGTAATTGGCTATGAGCGATTGTCGTCTCTGGTACCTGCTATTGAATTAGGCTAGTTAACTAAACTGAGCTCCTCTGCACGGAGGCGGGGTTATAGAGGAGGCGGCGCTGTGCATCTTGGGAACAGTCAAAGCTTTGAGCCTGTTGGTGCCTCCGGATCAAGATCCTACTCTACACCCCAATGTTAATCCTTGTGGAGCCCAATGTACCTCGCAGAAAGAGATTTAACAACGTTAAGTTCTTACCATAAATCTCGTTTTTCATCACATTACTGTAGTACTAGTGGGGTGCGCTGCTGGACATAGCACAGCGGCACCAACATCACTGCCTGCTCGGTGAGTCTCCAGGCAGGCGCTACATATCAGGGCGTATCAGGAACGGACACTGTTACACATATCGGTGGCGCAGCTGAGTAGGGCGCCCTCCTCTATGCTGTGCCTTACTCAGCTGTGTAACCATCGTATGCGTAAAACCGGCCCTGGGCACATGCCACATCTACATGGCTATTTTTTTTTTGCCCATCAAGTAGCTACTGCCAACTAGTATTTACTGTACTAAGGGCCTAATGCAAGATTCACTGCAAAAGCAAAATCCTCCTCTAATGGGCAAAAAAAAGGGCAGTGCAGGGGGACAGATATAATGGGGGTCATTCTGAGTTGATCGTTCGCTAGCTAGTTTTAGCAGCTGTGCAAACGCTATGCCGCCACCCACTGGGAGTATATTTTAGCTTAGCAGAAGTGCGAACGGTTGTATCACAGAGTGGCTACAAAAATTTTTCGTGTAGTTTCAGAGTAGCTCAAAACCTACTCAGCGCTTGCGATCACTTCAGACTATTCCGTTCCGGATTTGATGTCACAAACCTGCCCAGTGTTCGCCCAGCCACGCCTGCGTTTTTCCGCACACTCCCTGAAAACGGTCAGTTGCCTCCCAGAAACGTCCACTTCATGTCAATCACTCTGTGGAAAGCAGTGCGACTGAAATGCATCGCTAGACCCTGTGCAAAACGACATCGTTCGTTGTGCCCGTACGTCGCGCGTGCGCATTGCACCACATACACATGCGCAGAACTGCCGATTTTTTGCCTGATCGCTGAGCTGCGAACAAATTCAGCTAGCGATCAACTCGGAATTACCCCCAACATGTGCAGAGAGAGTTAGATTTGGGTGGGGTGTGTTCAAACTGAAATCTAAATTGCAGTGTACAAATAACGCAGCCAGTATTTACTCTGCACAGAAACAGAATAATCCACCCAAATCTAACTCTCTCTGCACATGTTATATCTGAACAAATCCACCATCCTGCAGCTCACATGGTTTTGCTCATTAGAGGAAGTATTTGCTTTTGCAATCAACCTTGAATTAGGCCCTAACTTCTGACATGGGCATGTGCCTATTTCTCACCAGCAGCAAAGCCGCAAAATACAAATAACTGGTATTATATTTCAAGTAGTGATGAGCGGATTCGGTTTTACTCGGTTCTCAAAACGGCATCTTATTGGCTATCCAAAACACGTGACATCCGTGAGCCAATAAGATGCCGTTTTGAGAACCGAGTAAAACCGAATCCGCTCATCACTAATTTCAAGACATATCCACTGAGACACTCAATTGTAGACATTAGAACAACAGAAAAAAATGGAGTCGACCACCAGCGCTGTTAATGTCGAGTAAATGTGCGAATATCTCTCAACTGATGTTACTCCTCAGTCAACCATCAGGGAATGTTTTCAATCAAATGTTCCTTGTTTGATGTACCTCACTCACCGCCGTACAATGGAATTTCCTCTTATAAAGGTATCTTTTCCTTGTACGATTGGAGTCGGCAAACCATTAACTCTTATACCTTGTAAATAATTTAGAGAGAATAACTGATAATTTGATATACCTTACTCACCGACGTACGGTGAGGTTTCCTCATATAAAGGTATCTTTTCCTATAGTTTAAAAACCAGCATCAAAAGGGCATATGGTAATGAACTCACCATTGGTCTAGGCCCTATGTTCATCCAAAGGTTTCTTTATAACTGCAGCATAGGTCACTTCAAAAAACCGGATGGTTTTTCCTTAAAATATGGATAGGAATACTGGATACTTCGTAAAAGAAATTTTTAATTCATAAAAAAATTGTCCATACATAAAATGTTTTAAAAGGCAGGGATTACATCACTCCACTCCATAAGGACCTCAAACATCAACCGGTCTGCCAATCAAGTCCCCAAAGGCAGCACAAAAAAGGGGGGGAAAAAGGTTAATCTTGAGAAAGACAGATCTGGATGGGGATGTTTCCTCCCTGTAGTTCATATCACCCGGTGATATGAACTACAGGGAGGAAACATCCCCATCCATATAAGGAGTAAGATCTGTCTTTCTCAAGATTAACCTTTTTCCCCCCCTTTTTTGTGCTGCCTTTGGGGACTTGATTGGCAGACCGGTTGATGTTTGAGGTCCTTATGGAGTGGAGTGATGTAATCCCTGCCTTTTAAAACATTTTATGTATGGACAATTTTTTTATGAATTAAAAATTTCTTTTACGAAGTATCCAGTATTCCTATCCATATTTTAAGGAAAAACCATCCGGTTTTTTGAAGTGACCTATGCTGCAGTTATAAAGAAACCTTTGGATGAACATAGGGCCTAGACCAATGGTGAGTTCATTACCATATGCCCTTTTGATGCTGGTTTTTAAACTATAGGAAAAGATACCTTTATATGAGGAAACCTCACCGTACGTCGGTGAGTAAGGTATATCAAATTATCAGTTATTCTCTCTAAATTATTTACAAGGTATAAGAGTTAATGGTTTGCCGACTCCAATCGTACAAGGAAAAGATACCTTTATAAGAGGAAATTCCATTGTACGGCGGTGAGTGAGGTACATCAAACAAGGAACATTTGATTGAAAACATTCCCTGATGGTTGACTGAGGAGTAACATCAGTTGAGAGATATTCGCACATTTACTCGACATTAACAGCGCTGGTGGTCGACTCCATTTTTTTCTGTTGTTCTAAATTTATTCAAGTGTTGGTACCCTTGAGAGGAGACCTCAGCTGCAGTTGTTTCTGGCGCAAAATAACATCATTCACTGAGAATTGTAGACATTAGTTCATACCGTAAATAATAATAATAAATGTTAAAGCGCATAGGACAATCCACATATTAGTGATGGCAAGCTCCACGTCTGACTACACTCCATCTCCTAAATCGGAAAAATACAAAAAACAAGGATGCCTCTTAGTGCAATGGTATGATATCACATATAATGTTTAAAATATCACAAATTTATAATCACATATTACTACAACATAAATTCAGCTGAAGTGCATAGGATGTTAAACCCAAAGACAGATTCCAAATCATGATACATGCCAGGTTCATGTATTACAGTTCATCCTGTGAACAGGTTGCATGTGCGGCCGCATCACGACTGCAACTGGGCACGCCCCGCATATGACCCATTCGTGGTCGTGTATGCACCCATGCAAGCCTATGGATTGCGGGTGCTTACGCAGTGCACGCGTATGGCTGTGGGCACGCTAGGGGGGACTCATCTGTAATTTAGTGATGAGCGGGTTCGGTTTTACTCGGTTTTACTCGGTTTTACTCGGTTCTCAAAACGGCATCTTATTGGCTCACGGATGTCACGTGTTTTGGATAGCCAATAAGATGCCGTTTTGAGAACCGAGTAAAACCGAGTAAAACCGAGTAAAACCGAACCTCGCTCATCACTAATCTGTATATTATGCTGTGTATGAAATGTGTTTTTCTTTTTCTTTCAGATCTTGACATTCTGAAACATTTCCCTATTTCTCAGGAGCTCAATTTATTCTGATTTTTATTGTTAGACTAATTTTCCTTTCTAAAAACATCTGATCTGCTAATGGGTGTTCTGTAATTTTCTAAGGGGTAGCCATATTGTACATAAATAATTCAAAGAATTGAGAGGCCTGTGCTGCTGCAGTTCCAACTTTCCCTGCAGTGCAAGTCTGATGGTATAATCTGGAATGGCATGGCTTCTCTGCTGCTGTAGGAGTTCTCATACTATTAAGCACTGGCCATACCCAAGACTTGGGCTACAGTATTTGATCCCATACATGTTTTTATCTTCTATGAGTTTCTGAGGGGGCAGGTGCTTCATGTCTCATAGAATTGCATGATATTGGCCTGGTCCCCTCTCCATGAACCCATGATTCCCACTATTTCACTCCCCATTCCGCCCGCTTTACTGGGAAGTAGGCAGGATGATGGAGAGCCACCCACTTTTCCAGTCTATCTGAAAATTTGGGAGCCTGTCAGGTATTCAGGAAAGTAAGCAAGTATGATTGATCCTATTATACTTGTACAGACTTTAACCTGAAATTCTCTTAATGAGCAGCTGCTGGCTTGACCAGTTCATACCTGATACATGTTACCTCAATCTTAAACCTATATATAATCCAGCTTCCTGGTTTCACATTGAAGAACATACTACAATCATACAGTATCTCCTTGAATTTAAGTTCCGGAGACTGCACTTTTTGTGTGTGACCTTGGCTTGGTTCAGTAACTGTCTTGACTCCTTGGTTCTGCACTATGGGGTAAATTTACTAAGATGGGCGTTCTATTTAATATGGGATGTTCCCCATAGTAAGTTTACTCCAATTACTCTGTTAACTCTATTAGCTCTTGTTTTACTGTGGCCTTGCTTGTCCTGCTGATTTTCAAGAAGTGAAGGTACAAAGACTTTTCTGCTCTTATATATTGTTCATCATATGCATATTATAAAAAATAAAATTAAAATAAAAGTAATTAAATTACCCAGAATACCAACATAGTCTTCACTGCCATTGGAATCCACCCATAAACACCACAGGAACTTAGAGTCATCCCCATTTTCTCTTACATCCTAGAGGATGCTGGGGACTCCAAAAGGACCATGGGTTATAGACGGATCCGCAGGAGACATGGGCACACTAAAAAGACTTTTACTGGGTGTGAACTGGCTCCTCCCTCTATGCCCCTCCCCCAGACCTCAGTTAGACTCTGTGCCCAGGAGTGACTGGATGCACACTAGGGGAGCTCTCCTGAGTTTCTCTGGAAAAGGCTTATGTTAGGCTTTTTTATTTTCAGGTAGACCTGCTGGCTACAGGCTCCCTGCATCGTGGGACTGAGGGGAGAGAAGTCAGACCTACTTCTTCTTAGTTAAGGGCTCTGCTTCTGAGGCTACTGGACACCATTAGCTCCAGAGGGTTTGATCACTTGGTTAGCCTAGCTGCTTGTTCCCGGAGCTGCGCCGTCACCCCCTCACAGAAGCCAGAAGAAAGAAGCCGGGTGAGTATTAGAAGAACAGAAGACATCAGACGGCAGAAGACTTCAGTAACAGTACAGCGCAGCGGTGGCGCTGCGCTCCATGCTCCCACACACATCACCAACGGCGCTTGCAGGGTGCAGGGCGCTGGGGGGGGAGCGCCCTGGGCAGCAGTTACTGAGGGTCATATTACCTGGCAGAAGGCATATTCGGTGCCCGGGCACCGTATACAATACCCCCGCCAGTATAAAAATTTAAAATTTGAGCGGGACTACAGTGCACCGGGAAGGGGCGGGGCTTAGCTGCACAGCTCACCAGCCGCTGCAGAGACGCTGGCCCGGACATCCAAGCTCCTTCCAAGTAACAAGGGAGCAAAACGGGGGTGGGGATGGGGGGGGGGGGGTAGGGACATGTAATTTGGTGCTTTTTATGGTTATATGGCAGCGCTAATCTCATATATTTTTGCTTTATAGTATATGGGCGCTGGGGTGTGAGCTGGCATACTCCCTCTGTGTTTCTCTCTGCAGGCTTCCCTGTGGGTCTGTCCCCTAGTTTTGGACAGTGTGAGCGTGGGTGTGTCGGTACTACGTGTCGACATGTCTCAGGCTGAGGGTTCCTCCCCGGAGGAAGTTACTGGGGGCGCAGAAAAGGATTTGGGAATGACTCTGTCGGCACTGCCGACTGCTGATTGGGTGAATATGTTAAGTACACTGAATGCAAATGTGGCTTTGTTGTCTAAGAGGCTGGATAAATCTGATTCTCAGACACAAATATGGAGGAAATCCATGGAGGACGCTTTGTCTCAGGTGCAGACCCCCTCTGGGTCACCGAAACGTTCTTTTACCCAGATGGTAGATACAGATGCTGACACGGACTCTGATTCCGATGTCGATTTCAATGAGGCTACTTTACACCATAAGGGTAGTTAGGAGTATTCAGTACATGATTGTGACTATAAAGATATTACATATCTCTGACGAACCTGCTGTTCCAGACACAAGGGTTTGCTTATTTAAAGGGAAAAAGCCTGAGGTGAAGTTTCCCCCCTCTCATGAAATGAATGCTCTTTGTGAAAGGCTTGGGAGTTGCCGGACAAGAGGTGGCAGATTCCCAAGAGAATATTTATTGCATATCCTTTCCCCTCTGATGACAGGGAGAAATGGGAGTCGTCTCCCAATGTCGACAAGGCTCTATCCCGTTTGTCCAAGAAGGTGGTTCTGCCGTCTCCTGACACGGCTGCTCTTAAGGATCCGGCGGATCGCAAGCTGGAGATGACATTGAAGGCCATTTTCATTAATACTGGTGCATTGCTCAGGCCTACTGTGGCGTCGGTACGGGTGAGTAGTGCTATTGCTAAATGGGCTGATAATTTGGCTTCTGATATGGATACCCTTGATAGGTATAATATTCTTTTGACTCTTGGTTATATCAAGGACACTGCAGATTACCTAAAGGATGCAGCGAGGGATGTTGGCCTCTTGGCATCAAGAGCCAATGCCATGGCGGTCTCGGCCAGGAGGGCGCTGTGGACTCATCAATGGAATGCTGATGCCGACTCCAAGAAAAATATGGAAGCTATCCCCTTTAAAGGTAGTGTCTTGTTTGGTGACGGCCTTGCTGACCTGGTGTCTACTGCTACTGCGGGTAAGTCATCTTCGTCCTTCCTCACTTCAAAGGGTAGAGGAAGGGGTCGCCTGCAGTGTCAGGCGCCCAGGACCAAAAGTCCTCCCCCGCCTCTACCAAGTCCGTGCCGGTGGGGGGGCCGTCTCCGATTCTTCAGTCAGGTCTGGTTTCAATCGGCCCTGGATCCTTGGGTTTTAGACATAGTGTCCCAAGGGTACAAACTGGAGTTTCAGGAGTTGCCCCGCTGCCGCTTTTTCAAGTCGGCTCTACCCAGTTTCTCTTCCAGAAAGAGTAGTAGTAAATGCTGCGATATTAAAGCTGTGTCACCAGAGGGTCGTTGTGCCGGTACCCCCGTCCCAACGGGGGGAAAGGTTCTATTCGAGCCTCTTTGTTGTGCCAAAGCCGGATGGCTCGGTCAGACCGATTCTGAACCTAAAATCCCTCAATCCATACTTGAAAACTTTCAAATTCAAGATGGAATCTCTTCGAGCTGTGATCTCCAGCTTAGAAGGGGGGGATTTTATGGCGTCAGTTGACATAAAGGATGCCTACTTACACGTCCCGATATATCCTCCTCATCAGGCCTTCCTGAGATTTGCGGTACAGGATTGTCATTACCAATTTCAGATGTTGCCGTTTGGGCTTTCCACGGCCCGAGGGTTTTCACCAAGGTTATGGCGGAAATGATAGTACTCCTTCGCAAGCAAGGGGTCACAATTATCCCGTACTTGGACGATCTCCTGATAAAGGCGAGATCAAGAGAAAGGTTGCTAGGAAACGTGGAACTCTCCCTGACGGTGCTGCGACATGGAGGTTGGATTCTAAATTTGCCGAAGTCTCAGTTGATCCCGACAACTCGGCTGCCCTTCCTAGACATGATCCTAGACACGGAGCTGCAGAGAGTGTTTCTTCCGGAAGAAAAGGCTCTGGAAATACAGACCATGGTCTAGGAGCTTCTGAGACCAGCAAGAGTGTCGATTCATCAATGCACTCGAGTGCTAGGGAAGATGGTTGCGGCTTACGAAGCCATTCCGTTTGGCAGGTTTCATGCTCGGGTGTTTCAGTGGGATTTGCTGAACAAATGGTCCGGGTCTCACCTGCACATGCACCGGAAAATAAGTCTGTCTTCCAGGGCCAGGATTTCTCTCCTGTGGTGGCTGCAAGGCTCTCACCTTCTAGAGGGACGCCGATTCGGAATCCAGAACTGGGTCCTGCTGACCACAGATGCAAGTCTCCGAGGCTGGGGCGCAGTCACGCAAGGAAGAAGTTTCCACGGAAAATGGTCAAGCCAGGAATCTTGTCTCCACATAAATGTTCTCGAGTTAAAAGCCATTTACAACAGCCTCCTGCAAGCGAAAAACCTTCTTCAGGGTTTCCCTGTCCTGATCCGGTCGGACAACATAACAGCGGTGGCGTACGTAAACCGCCAAGGCGGAACAAGGAGCAGGGTGGCAATGGCGGAAGCCACAAGAATTCTCCGCTGGGCGGAACAGCACGTGAGTGCGCTGTCAGTAGTCTTCCTCCCGGGCGTGGACAACTGGGAAGCAGACTTCCTCAACAAGAAGCTGCCAAAGTATTGCTCCAGGTCGAGGGACCCCAAGCCTGTGCGGTGGACGCCCTGGTGACTCCGTGGGTGTTTCAGTCGGTGTATGTGTTTCCTCCGCTTCCTCTCATTCCAAGGTTGTTGAGGATCATAAGACGAACAAGGGTTCAGGCTATACTCGTCGCTCCAGATTGACCTCGGAGAGCCTGGTATCCGGATCTTCAGGAATTACTTGTGGAAGATCCCTGGCCACTTCCTCTAAGAGAGGACCTGTTACTGCAGGGGCCCTGCGTGTTCCTGGACTTACCGCGGCTGCGTTTGGCGGCGTGGAAGTTGAACGCCAGATCCTAGCCCAGAAGGGTATTCCCGGGGAGGTCATCTCCACTCTCCTTAAGGCTAGGAAGGAGGTCACGGCGAAACATTATCACCGTATTTGGAGAAGGTATGTGTCGTGGTGTGAAACCAAAGCAGCTCCTGCGGAGGAGTTTCACTTGGGTCGTTTCCTCCATTTTTTACAGGCAGGCGTGGATGCTGGCCTGAAATTGGGTTCCATCAAAGTGCAGATTTCGGCTTTATCTATCTTCTTTCAAAAAGAATTCGCCGTCCTTCCTGAGGTTCAGACTTTCGTGAAGGGAGTGCTGCATATCCATCCTCCATTTGTGCCACCCGTGGCACTGTGGGATCTTGAAGTGGTGTTGCAGTTTCTTATGTCTCACTGGTTTGAACCTTTGCGTAAGGTTGAGTTGAAGTTTCTCACTTGGAAAGTGGTCATGCTTTTGGCTTTGGCGTATGCCAGACGAGTGTCCGAGTTGGCGGCTTTGTCTCACAAGAGCCCATATTTGATTTTTCATGTGGATAGGGCGGAATTGAGGACTCGTCAACAATTTCTGCCGAAGGTGGTTTCTTCATTTCACATAAATCAACCTGTTGTGGTACCTGTGGCTACGGATGCTGTGGCAGTCCCAAAATCTCTTGATGTTGTAAGAGCTTTGAAAATTTATGTTGCCAGAACGTCTCTTACTAGAAAAACAGAGGCTCTGTTTGTCCTGTATGCTTCCAACAAGATTGGAAATCCTGCTTCTAAGCAGACTATTGCACGCTGGATTTGTAATACGATTCAGCACGCTCATTCTTCGGCTGGGATACCGTTGCCGAAGTCAGTAAAGGCCCATTCTACCAGGAAGGTGGGTTCATCTTGGGCGGCTGCCCGAGGGGTCTCGGCGCTTCAACTTTGCCGAGCAGCTACATGGTCGGGTTCAAACACTTCTGCTAGATTCTACAAGTTTGATACCCTGGCTGATGAGGACCTTATGTTTGCTCAATCGGTGCTGAAGAGTCGTCCGCACTCTCCCGCCCGGTCTGAAGCTTTGGTATAGACCCCATGGTCCTTTTGGAGTCCCCAGTATCCTCTAGAACGTAAGAGAAAATAGGATTTTAATACCTACCGGTAAATCCTTTTCTCCTAGTCCGTAGAGGATGCTGGGCGCCCATCCCAGTGCGGACTGTTCCTTGCAGTTGTATTGATACTGGTTGTTTTCGGTTACACGAGGTTTGTGTATCAGTTGTTTCAGCTTGTTGCTGTTGTTAGTTCATACTGTTATCTGGTTTCCTGCTGCTCCAGTTGTACGGTATGTTTGTGGTGTGGGCTGGTATGTTTCTCGCCATTAGTTTAACAAAAATCCTTTCCCTCGAAATGTCCGTCTCTCCTGTGCACAGTTCCTATAACTGAGGTCTGGAGGAGGGGCATAGAGGGAGGAGCCAGTTCACACCCAGTAAAAGTCTTTTTAGTGGGCCCATGTCTCCTTCGGATCCGTCTATACCCCATGGTCCTTTTGGAGTCCCCAGCATCCTCTACGGACTAGGAGAAAAGTATTTACCGGTAGGTATTAAAATCCTATTTTTCCTGCTATTACATTAACATAGTATAAACTGCAACAACCTTACTTTCTCTTACATCCTAGAGGATGCTGGGGTCCATTTAGTACCATGGGGGTATAGACGGGTCCTTTGGGAGCCACTGGCACTTTAAGAAATCAATAGTGTGGGCTGGCTCCTCCCTCTATGCCCCTCCTACCAGACTCAGTTTAAAAAATGTGCCGGGAGGGGAGCTCTTAGGAGTTTTTCTAGTTTTATTGTTTTTTTTCAGTTTAGTTAGGTACAGGCAGGCTTGCTTCGTGGGACTTAAGCAGGGGAGTAGGAACCAACTCTAGAAGTTAATGGTTCTCTATCTCTGCTGGACACTGAGCTCCTGAGGGTGCTGATCGCAAGCCCACGAGGCGACCGCTCACTCCTGCAGCATGGCCGCCACCCACTAACAGAGCCAGAAGAAACAAGAGTGGTGAGTATGACGCCGGCGGCCCGGGAAGTGGGTCGCCGGCGGGAATGGCGGCACAAAGGTGGGAGCGTAGCCCTGACAAGCTGCGCTCCAGAAGGCTCAGCGGCACTTGGTGTACGGCGCTTTGAGGGGCATCCTGGCCCAGCGCACATACCCTACACTGGTCAAATATGCTAACAGGGGCTAATCCAGCACAAAACCTCAGGCCAGTATAATCCATTAAGTGCGGGAAGACGTGCCATTAAAGGGGGCGGGGCTTCTCCTCAGAGCGGATCCAGCACTCACCAGCGCCATTTTCTCCCTGCAGATCACACAGATAAGACGCTGACAGGGAGCGCTGCCCTCCTCATAACTCCAGCAACCTCTGCGGTACCAGGGTGTTATAGACCAGGGTGTTATAGACAGGGGGGGGGGGGAATGTTATAACAACTGTTTATCCTATTAAGGTTACTCAGTCAGCGCCGGCTGTGTATTCTATTAACTGCCTACTGGGGCGCTGTGTGGCTGGCTCCTTATACTCTGTGACTCTCTGAAGGTACTCTGGGTAAACTGTGTCTGACATTTTCCTGTGTGTGTGTGTGTGTGTGTGTGTGTGTGTGTGTGTGTGTATGTCTATGTGCATCTATCCACATTACCATGTCTAAGGGCTCTGTATCCTGTGCTGCAGAGTGTGTATCTTCTCCTGAAGAGTTTATCCCATGTACTCGGGACTGCAATGTGCTTTCCCAAACTGTCGAATCTGAGCCTCCATGGGTGGATTCTTTAAGGGGAATGATATCACAGATTTCATCTAAGATGTCACATAATGAGAAAGAGACGCAGTTTTTGAGGAAGTCTGTCGAGGGGTTACAGCATTCTGCTCCTACTCCCTCCCATATCCCACCTACATACCCTAAGAAACGTACACTTGCCCAAATAATGCAAGTTGACACTGATACCGACTCTGATACAGGGGATGGTGATGGGGATATGCAGGAGGGGGGGATGCATCCCTTGCTAAGGTGGTACAGTTGATGATTGAAGCCATTAGGGATGTTTTGCATATTACCGAAATGTATCCGAGCCAGAAGAGGAATCTTATTTTACAGAAAATAAGAAATCCTCCCTCACCTTCCCTGCTTCTAAAGAGCTGAACTCTTTATTTGAAAAATCCTGGGAAAACCCAGAGAGAAAATTCCAGATCCCTAAAAGAATTCTCATTGCTTTTCCTTTCCCTGTAGAGGATAGGAAGAAATGGTAAACACTACCTATAGTAGACGCTTCTGTATCTAGGTTGTCTAAAAAGGTGGTTTTACCTGTCACTGTCCCTTAAAGGAGCCAGGCTAACCGCAAGATTGAGACTACACTCAAATCTATTTACACAGCTACAGGCGTTGCTTTAAGACCCACTATTGCTTGTGCGTGGATTTCTAAAGCCATAGTAAAGTGGTCAAGCACATTACTAGAGGACTTAGATTCTATGGATAGGTGTGACATTGATTTATTTTTGCGTCACATACAGGATTCTGCTGGGTTCATGGTGGAGGCCATGAAAGACCTTGGAATGCTGAATGCAAGGACTACTTCCATGGCGGTATCAGCCTGCTACACCAATGGACTGCGGATGCAGAATCCAAGAAAAGTGTGGAGAACCTACCCTTCACAGGTCAGGCTCTGTTTGAGGATGCATTGGATGCGTGGATTTCCACGGCAACTGCGGGTAAGTCAACGTTTTTACACTTAGCAGCTCCACCGACTAGGAAATCTAATCCTACTTCCACACTGCAGTCCTTTCGGACCTCCCAAAGTCACATCTGGAACCGACAAGGAGACTGCCCTTCCTACTCGACACGGAAGTGCAGAGAGTATTTCTACCGGTGGAGAAAGTGTTGGTGATCCAATCAATGGTACGGGATGTCCTGAAGCCAGCCCGGGTATCAGTTCATCAGTGCATTCGCCTTCTGGGGAAGATGGTAGCCTCCTACGAGGCTCTTCAGTACGGCAGATTCTATGCAAGATCTTTCCAACTGGATCTCCTGGACAAATGGTCAGGATCACATCTTCACATGCACCAGCGGATACGCCTGTTGCCGAATGCCCAAATTTTACTCCTCTGGTTGCTGCAAACTTCTCACCTACTCGAGGGCCGCATGTTCGGGATTCAGAATTGGATCCTTCTAACCATGGATGCAAGTCTCAGAGGTTGGGGAGCAGTCACTCAAGTGGAAACTTTTCAAGGAAAGTGGTCAAGTCTTGCATCCATCCTTCCGATAAACATTCTGGAACTAAGGGCCGTATACAACTGCCTTCTACAAGTGGCACATCTTCTGCAAGGTCAGGCCATTCAGGTTCAGTCGGAAAATGTGACGGAAGTGTCCTACATAAACCGACAGGGTGGAACGAAGAGTAGAGCGGCAATGTCAGAGGTAACAAGAATCCTGCTCTGGGAAGAAAAGCACGCAGTGGCGCTATCAGCAATCTTTATTCTGGGAGTGGACAACTGGGAAGCGGACTTCCTCAGCAGACACAATCTCCATCCAGGAGAATAGGGCCTCCACCCGGAGGTGTTCGCAGAGGTGACAAGCCGTTAGGGTGTACCTCGGGTAGACATGATGGCCTCTCGCCTCAACAAGAAGCTTTGCAGGTACTGCTCCAGCTTGAGGGACCCACAGGCAGTGGCGGTGGATGCACTCATAACTCCGTGATTGTTCCACTCAGTGTATGTGTTCCCTCCACTTCCACTTGTCCCAAGAATTCTCAAACTAATAAAAAGAACAAGAGTTCAGGCGATCCTCGTTGCTCCGGACTGGCCAAGGAGGGCTTAGTACGCGGATCTTCTGGAGTTACTCCTGGAGGATCCAAGGTCTCTTCCTCTTCGCGAGGACCTTCTGCAACAGGGGCAGTTCGTCTTCTAGACTTACCGCAGGTATGTTTGACAGCCTGGAGATTGAACGCCAGCACTTGGCTCGGAAGGGCATTCCGAAAAGGGTCATTCCCACCCTAATTCAGGCTAGGAAGGGAGTTACGTCTAAACATTACCATCAAATTTGGAAAAAGTATGTGTCTTGGTGTGAATCCAAGAAGTATCCAACGGTGGAGTTTCAACTAGGACGTTTTCTCCTCTTTCTGCAGGCTGTGGTGGATGTGGGTCTACGCTTGGGCTCCATTAAAGTCCAGAATTCGGCCTTGTCCATTTTCTTCCAGAAACAATTGGCTGCCCTTCCCTGAGGTTCAGACTTTCTTAAAAGGGGTTCTGCACATCCAACCTCCTTTTGTGCTTCCTACAGCACTTTGGGATATTAATGTGGTGCTGCAGTTCCTGCAATCGGATTGGTTCGAACCTTTGCAGGAGGTGGACGTAAAGTTTCTTACTTGGAAGGCAGTCACACTGTTGGCATTGGCATCTGCTAGACGTGTGTCTGAATTGGGGGCTTTGTCTTACAAGAGCTCCTATTTGATTTTCCATGAAGATAGAGTTGAGCTCAGAACGCGTCAGCAATTTCCTCCTAAGGTTGTGTCTGTTTTTCTTATCAACCAACCTATTGTGGTGCCAGTGGCTACTGACTCCTCAATTACCTCAAAGTCCTTGGATGTGGTGAGGGCTTTGAAGATTTATGTGAAGAGAACCTCTCATCACAGGAAGTCGGACGCTCGGTTCGTCCTTTATGATCCCGACAAGGTTGGGTGTCCTGCTTCTAAGCAGACAATTTCTCATTGGATCAGGATTACTATCCAGCACGCTTATTCTACTGCAGGCTTGCCGTGTCCAAAATCTGTTAAGGCCCACTCTACTCGTAAAGTGGATTCTTCCTGGGCGGCTGCCCGGGGTGTCTCAGCTTTACAGCTTTGCCGAGCAGCTACTTGGTCTGGGTCGTACACGTTTGCTATAAGTTCTACAAGTTCGATACTTTGGCCTCTGAGGACCTAAAGTTTGGTTAATCTGTTCTGCAGGAACCTCAGCACTCTCCTTCCCGTACTGGGAGCTTTGGTACATCCCCATGGTACTAAATGGACCCCAGCATCCTCTAGGATGTAAGAGAAAATAGAATTTTAATTACCTGCCGGTAAATCCTTTTCTCGTAGTCCGTAGAGGATGCTGGGGGCCCGCCCAATGCTTCGTATTCCTGCTTTGTTACTTGGTTCAGTATTGTTGTTTCAGCCGTTACTGAATTGTTCCAAGTTGGTTAGCTTGGCTTTTTTTGTTATGTGTGAGCTGGTGTGAATCTCACCACTATCTGTGTATTTCCTTCCCTCGAAGTATGTCCGTCTCCTCGGGCACAGTTTCTAGACTGAGTCTGGTAGGAGGGGCATAGAGGGAGGAGCCAGCTGCGCGGGCCGCAGGCGTCTTACTCACCACTCTTGTTCCTCCTGGCTCTGATAGGGGGTGGCGGCCGTGCTGCGGGAGTGAGCGGTCGCCTCGTGGGCTTGCGATGAGCACCCTCAGGAGCTCAGTGTCCTGTCAGCGGAGAAAGAGAATTATTAACTTCTAGAGTTGGTTCCTACTTTCCCCCCTAAGTCCCACGAAGCAGGGAGGCTGTTGCCAGCAGCCTGCCTGTACCTAACTAAACTAAAAAAAACCCCAATAAAACTAGAAAAACTCCTAAGAGCTCCCCTAGCTGTGACAGGCTCCTCAGGGCACATTTTCTAAACTGAGTCTGGTAGGAGGGGCATAGAGGGAGGAGTCTGCTCACACTATTGATTTCTTAAAGTTCCAGTGGCTCCCAAAGGACCCATCTATACCTCATGGTACTAAATGGACCCCAGCATCCTCTACGGACTACGAAAAAAGGATTTACCAGTAGGTAATTAAAATCATATTTTAACGTTCTCTACAAGAGTTGTGTTTGTACATAGTATTTTTTTTTAGAAATATTTATAGGTACTGTGGAGATGAAAAATGATTTTTTGTCTGTTTGTCTGTTCGTGCTGACTAGTGATGTGCACCAGAAATTTTTCGGGTTTTGTGTTTTGGTTTTGGATTCGGTTCCGCGGCCGTGTTTTGGATTCGGCAAAACCTCCCTGAAATTTTTTTGTCGGATTCGGGTGTGTTTTGGATTTGGGTGTTTTTTTACAAAAAACCCTCAAAAACAGCTTAAATCATAGAATTTGGGGGTCATTTTGATCCCATAGTATTATTAACCTCAATAACCAGAATTTCCACTCATTTTCAGTCTATTCTGAACACCTCACACCTCACAATATTATTTTTAGTCCTAAAATTTGCACTGAGGTCGCTGGATGACTAAGCTAAGTGACCCAAGTGGCTGACACAAACACCTGGCCCATCTAGGAGTGGCACTGCAGTGTCAGACAGGATGGCACTTCAAAAAAATAGTCCCCAAACAGCACATGATGCAAAGAAAAAAAGAGGCGCAATGAGGTAGCTGTGTGACTAAGCTAAGCGACCCAATTGGCCGACACAAACACCTGGCCCATCTAGGAGTGGCACTGCAGTGTCAGACAGGATGGCACTTCAAAAAAATAGTCCCCAAACAGCACATGATGCAAACAAAAAAAGAGGCGCAATGAGGTAGCTGTGTGACTAAGCTAAGCGACACAAGTGGCCGACACAAACACCTGGCCCATCTAGGAGTGGCACTGCAGTGTCAGACAGGATGGCAGATTTAAAAAAAAGTCCCCAAACAGCACATGATGCAAAGAAATAAAGAGGTGTACCAAGGTCGCTGGATGGCTAAGCTAAGCGACACAAGTGGCCGACACAAACACCTGGCCCATCTAGGAGTGGCACTGCAGTGTCAGACAGGATGGCACTTCAAAAAATAGTCCCCAAACAGCACATGATGCAAAGAAACATGAAAGAAAAAAGAGATGCAAGATGGAATTGTCCTTGGGCCCTCCCACCCACCCTTATGTTGTATAAACAGGACATGCACACTTTAACGAACCCATCATTTCAGCGACAGGGTCTGCCACACGACTGTGACTGAAATGACTGGTTGGTTTGGGCCCCCACCAAAAAAAGAAGTAATCAATCTCTCCTTGCACAAACTGGCTCTACAGAGGCAAGATGTCCACCTCCTCCTCTTCCTCTGATTCCTCACCCCTTTCACTGTGTACATCCCCCTCCTCACAGATTATTAATTCGTCCCCACTGGAATCCACCATCTCAGGTCCCTGTGTACTTTCAGGAGGCAATTGCTGGTGAATGTCTCCACGGAGGAATTGATTATAATTCATTTTGATGAACATCATCTTCTCCACATTTTCTGGAAGTAACCTCGTACGCCGATTGCTGACAAGGTGAGCGGCTGCACTAAACACTCTTTCGGAGTACACACTGGAGGTGGGGCAACTTAGGTAAAATAAAGCCAGTTTGTGCAAGGGCCTCCAAATTGCCTCTTTTTCCTGCCAGTATACGTACGGACTGTCTGACGTGCCTACTTGGATGCGGTCACTCATATAATCCTCCACCATTCTTTCAATGGTGACAGAATCATATGCAGTGACAGTAGACGACATGTCAGTAATCGTTGGCAGGTCCTTCAGTCCGGACCAGATGTCGCTCCAGACTGCCCTGCATCACTGCCAGCGGGTGGGCTCGGAATTCTTAGCCTTTTCCTCGCACCCCCAGTTGCGGGAGAATGTTAAGGAGGAGCTGTTGACGGGTCACGTTCCGCTTGACTTGACAATTTTCTCACCAGCAGGTCTTTGAACCTCTGCAGACTTGTGTCTGCCGGAAAGAGAGATACAACGTAGATTTTAAATCTAGGATGGAGCACGGTGGCCAAAATGCAGTGCTCTGATTTCAACAGATTGACCACCCGTGAATCCTGGTTAAGCGAATTAAGGGCTCCATCCACAAGTCCCACATGCCTAGCGGAATCGCTCTGTTTTAGCTCCTCCTTCAATGTCTCCAGCTTCTTCTGCAAAAGCCTGATGAGGAGAATGACCTGACTCAGGCTGGCAGTGTCTGAACTGACTTCACGTGTGGCAAGTTCAAAGGGTTGCAGAACCTTGCACAACGTTGAAATCATTCTCCACTGCGCTTGAGTCAGGTGCATTCCCCCTCCTTTGCCTATATGGTAGGCAGATGTATAGGCTTGAATGGCCTTTTGCTGCTCCTCCATCCTCTGAAGCATATAGAGGGTTGAATTCCACCTCGTTACCACCTCTTGCTTCAGATGATGGCTCAGGACTGTTTGCTGGTGCTCCAGTCTTCGGCACGCGGTGGCTGAATGCCGAAAGTGGCCCGCAATTCTTCGGGCCACCGACAGCATCTCTTGCACGCCCCTGTCGTTTTTTAAATAATTCTGCACCACCAAATTTAATGTATGTGCAAAACATGGGACGTGCTGGAATTTGCCCAGATGTAATGCACGCACAACATTGGTGGCATTGTCCAATGTCACAAATCCCCAGGAGAGTCCAATTGGGGTAAGCCATTCTGCGATGATGTTCCTCAGTTTCCATAAGAGGTTGTCAGCTGTGTGCCTCTTATGCAGAGCCGGCCCTAACCAATCTGATGCCCTAGGCAAAATTTTGGCTGGTGCCCCCTAGCACCACCACTGGTTCCGCCTCTGACCTTGCACTTCTTTCCCAGCACCATCACCCCTCGCCCATAGCAGTCCATATTTTGGTGTTTGTACCCCCTATATTTTAAATAGGAACAGTTCGCACATTTGGCGCACTGCCCAAAAAGGGGGGTGTTTTTGCTGGCAAGGGGCATGGCCACACAATAGTAACCCCAATTCCAATTACGCCACACAGTACTGCACGTTCACATTTGATCATGCGATAGTTTCCATAATTCATATTACATCCCACAGTAGTATCACTTTACCTTATAAACGTTACTCCTCACAGTAGAGCCCCTTATTCACATTACATCACACTGAATTGCTCCTTATTCACATTACACCACACCCTATTGCTCTTTATTCACATTAGACGACACAGTAGTGCCCTTTCTATACGCAACGCCACATAGTAGAGCACCTTAAACACATAATGCCACACAGTAATGCCCCTAACACACATGAGAAACATTATTAATGTCCTTATAAACGGGTTCACTACGGCTGGCTGGCGGTCGGGCTCCCGGCGACCAGCATCCCGGCGCCGGGAGCCCGACCGCCGGCTTACCGACAGCGTGGCGAGCGCAAATGAGCCCCTTGCGGGCTCGCTGCGCTCGCCACGCTACGGGCAAGGTGGCGCGCTACGCGCGCCACACTATTTTATTCTCCCTCTAAGGGGGTCGTGGACCCCCACGAGGGAAAATAAGTGTCGGTATGCCGGCTGTCAGGCTCCCGGCGCCGGTATACTGAGCGCCGGGAGCCCGACCGCCGGCATACAGAAGACCACCCCTTATAAACATAATGTGCCTTACACATTATGACAACCATTATTAATGCCCTTTTACACATAATGTCCCTTACACATATGCCGCACATTATTAATGCCCTTATACACATAATGACACACATCGTGCCCCCTACACATTTGCTGCACATTATTAGTGCCCCTATACACATAATGACACATACAGTAGTACCCTGTTACACATATGCTGCATATTATTAATGCCCTTATACACATAATGACACACATAGTGCCCCTTACACATATGTTGCACATTATTAATACATTTTTACATGACACACATAATGCTCCTTACACATATTCCGAACACTACTGCACAACCAACCCACTCACATGCACACAGCACTCACACTTCCACTAACACTGTGACCTCTGCCTCTGCTTGGATACAGATGTGTCCTCATAAATCTTGCCTCAATGCTAACGTCGGGAACATTTTTTTAATGAAAATGCAACTTATTTGCATTGCTATGTGGCAAGGGTGCACAAGCAGCTTCTGCTGATTAAAATGATATGCAGCATGCCTATATACTGTGTGAGGCTGTGGCTGTATCTGCATATGAAATGCTAAACACAGAATATAGGCATGCCGCATATCATTTTAATCAGCAGAAGCTGCTGATGCCCCTAGGCATATCAAATGCCCTAGGCAATTGCCTAGTTTGCCTATGCCTATGGCCGGCTCTGCTCTTATGGAAAACGGTGATACAAAGCGTAGCCTGCCTAGGTATGAGTTGGCGTTTGCGAGATGCTGCTACTGGTGCCGCCGCTGCTGTTCTTGCTGCGGGAGGCAATACATCTACCCAGTGGTCTGTCACAGTAATATAGGCCTGAGTCTGCCCTGCTCCACTTGTCCACATGTCCGTGGTTAAGTGGACATTGGGTACAACTGCATTTTTTAGGACACTGGTGACTCTTTTTCTGATGTCTGTGTACATTTTCGGTATCGCCTGCCTAGAGAAATGGAACCTAGATGGTATTTGGTACCGGGGACACAGTACCTCAATCAAGTCTCTAGTTCCCTGTGAATTAACGGTGGATACCGGAAACACGTTTCTCACCACCCAGGCTGCAAAGGCCTGAGTTATCCGCTTTGCAGCAGGATGACTGCTGTGATATTTCATCTTCCTCGCAAAGGACTGTTGGACAGTCAATTGCTTACTGGAAGTAGTACAAGTGGTCTTCCGACTTCCCCTCTGGGATGACGATCGACTCCCAGCAGCAACAACAGCAGCTCCAGCAGCAGTAGGCGTTACACTCAAGGATGCATCGGAGGAATCCCAGGCAGGAGAGGACTCGTCAGACTTGACAGTGACATGGCCTGCTGGACTATTGGCTTTCCTGTGTAAGGAGGAAATTGACACTGAGGGAGTTGGTGGTGTGGTTTGCAGGAGCTTGGTTACAAGAGGAAGGGATTTAGTGGTCAGTGGACTGCTTCCGCTGTCATCCAAAGTTTTTGAACTTGTCACTGACTTCTGATGAATGCGGTGCAGGTGACGTATAAGGATGTTCCTAGGTGGTTAACGTCCTTACCCCTACTTATTACAGCTTGACAAAGGCAACACACGGCTTGACACCAGTTGTCCGCATTTCTGTTGAAATAATTCCACACCGAAGAGGTGATTTTTTTTGTATTTTGACCAGGCATGTCAATGGCCATATTCGTCCCACGGACAACAGGTGTCTCCCCGGGTGCCTGACTTAAACAAACCACCTCACCATCAGAATCCTCCTTGTCAATTTCCTCCCCAGTGCCAGCAACACCCATATCCTCATCCTGGTGTACTTCAACAGTGACATCTTCAATTTGACTATCAGGAACTGGACTGCGGGTGCTCCTTCCAGCACTTGCAGGGGGCGTGCAAATGGTGGAAGGCGCAACCTCTTCCCGTCCAGTGTTGGGAAGGTCAGGCATCGCAACCGACACAATTGCACTCTCCTTGGGGATTTGTGATTTAGAAGAACGCACAGTTCTTTGCTGTGCTTTTGCCATCTTAACTCTTTAAAAGTTTTCTAGCAGGAGGATGAGTGCTTCCATCCTCATGTGAAGCTGAACCACTAGCCATGAACATAGGCCAGGCCCTCAGCCGTTCCTTGCCGCTCTGTGTCGTAAATGGCACATTGGCAAGTTTACGCTTCTCCTCAGACGATTTTGATTTAGATTTTTGGGTCATTTTACTGAGCTTTATTTTTTTTTATTTTACATGCTCTCTACTATGACATTGGGCATCGGCCTTGGCAGACGACGTTGATGGCATTTCATCGTCTCGGCCATGACTAGTAGCAGCAGCTTCAGCACGAGGTGGAAGTGGATCTTGATCTTTCCCTATTTTACCCTCCACATTTTTGTTCTCCATTTTTTAATGTGTGGAATTATATGCCAGTAATATATCAATAGCAATAGCCTACTACTATATATACTGCGCACAACTGAAATGCACCAAAGGTATGGATGGATAGTATACTTGACGACACAGAGGTAGGTAGAGCAGTGGCCTACTGTACTGTACTGCTATATATTATATACTGGTGGTCAGTAAACTGTACAAAACTGAAATGCACCACAGGTATGGATGGATAGTATACTTGACGACACAGAGGTAGGTAGAGCAGTGGCCTACTGTACCGTACTGCTATATATTATATACTGGTGGTCAGCAAATTGTGCAAAACTGAAATGCACCACAGGTATGGATGGATAGTATACTTGACGACACAGAGGTAGGTAGAGCAGTGGCCTACTGTACCGTACTGCTATATATTATATACTGGTGGTCAGCAAACTGTGCAAAACTGAAATGCACCACAGGTATGGATGGATAGTATGGATAGTATACTTGACGACACAGAGGTAGGTAGAGCAGTAGCCTTCTTTACCATACTGCTATATATTATATACTGGTGGTCAGCAAACTGTGCAAAACTGAAATGCACCACAGGTATGGATGGATAGTATACTTGACGACACAGAGGTAGATAGAGCAGTGGCCTACTGTACCGTACAGCTATATATTATATACTGGTGGTCAGCAAACTGTGCAAAACTGAAATGCACCACAGGTATGGATGGATAGTATACTTGACGACACAGAGGTAGGTAGAGCAGTGGCCTACTGTACCGTATTGCTATATATTATATACTGGTGGTCAACAAATTGTGCAAAACTGAAATGCACCACAGGTATGGATGGATAGTATACTTGACGACACAGAGGTAGGTAGAGCAGTGGCCTTCTGTACCGTACTGCTATATATTATATACTGGTGGTCAGCAAACTGTGCAAAACTGAAATGCACCACAGGTATGGATGGATAGTATACTTGACGACACAGAGGTAGGTAGAGCAGTGGCCTACTGTACCGTATTGCTATATATTATATACTGGTGGTCAACAAATTGTGCAAAACTGAAATGCACCACAGGTATGGATGGATAGTATACTTGACGACACAGAGGTAGGTAGAGCAGTGGCCTTCTGTACCGTACTGCTATATATTATATACTGGTGGTCAGCAAACTGTGCAAAACTGAAATGCACCACAGGTATGGATGGATAGTATACTTGACGACACAGAGGTAGGTAGAGCAGTGGCCTACTGTACCGTATTGCTATATATTATATACTGGTGGTCAGTGCCGTAACTAGGCATTTTAGCGCTGTGTGCAAGAAACGACAGTGGCGCCCCCCCCCCATGTAAGACAGGGGCAGTGCGCGCCGGGGGCATGGCTTCACGGGAAAGGGGCGTGGCCACAAAATAATAGCAATTCATACTACGGTGCACAGTAGTCTAGATTATTTAAATTACGCTGCACAGTAGCGCCACTACACCAGGTAGAGCCCCTTTTATACATTACAGCAGACAGTGTCCCCCTTTTTACACATTACAGCAGACAGTCCCCCTTTTTACACATTGCGGCAGCCAGTCCCCCTTTTTTCACATTGCGGCAGCCAGGCCCCCTTTTTACACATTGCGGCAGCCAGGCCCCCTCTTTACACATTGCGGCAGCCAGGCCCCCTCTTTACACATTGCGGCAGCCAGTCCCCCCTTTTACACATTGCGGCAGCCAGGCCCCCTCTTTACACATTGCGGCAGCCAGTACCCCTTTTTACACATTGCGGCAGCCAGGCACCCTTTTTACACATTGCGGCAGCCAGTCCCCCTTTTTACACATTGCGGCAGCCAGGCCCCCTTTTTACACATTGCGGCAGCCAGGCCCCCTTTTTACAGCCAGTCCCCCTTTTTACACATTGCGGCAGACGGTGACCCCCTGAGAGAGAGAGAGAGAGAGAGAGAGAGATATACTTACCATCTCCCTGCTGGCAGTCAGGCTCCTCGTGCAGCTCCCTCGGTGCAGGCAGTGAGGTGAGAAGGAGGAGGAGGGAGGGGGAGCAGGGAGCCACAGCAGCGCTATATCATTGGTAGTAAGCGCCGCTGCAGCATCCCCCTCTCCTTCCGTATTGGCTGCCCGGCGCTGCTGTGGATGCTGGGATGGAGGAACCGCATCCCAGCATCCACAGCAGCGCCGGGCAGCCAATACAGAAGGAGAGGGGGATGCTGCAGCGGCGCTTACTACCAATGACATAGCGCTGCTGCGGCTCCCTGCTCCCCTTCCCTCCTCCTCCTTCTCCGCTGCCCGGCGCTGGTCCTCTTCTCCCTCCACAGCGCGGCGCACACAGCAGAGGCGGCATGTAATGAGTCAATTTGACTCATAACATGCCGCTGGCCGTGCGCCCTCAGGGCAACTGCGCTGTGTGCCAAGCCCACTTGGCACACACGTAGTTACGGCCCTGCTGGTGGTCAGCAAACTGTGCAAAACTGAAATGCACCACAGGTATGGATGGATCGTATACTTGACGACACAGAGGTAGGTAGAGCAGTGGCCTACTGTACCGTACTGCTATATATTATATACTGGTGGTCAGCAAACTGTGCAAAACTGAAATGCACCACAGGTATGGATGGATAGTATACTTGACGACACAGAGGTAGGTAGAGCAGTGGCCTTCTGTACCGTACTGCTATATATTATATACTGGTGGTCAGCAAACTGTGCAAAACTGAAATGCACCACAGGTATGGATGGATAGTATACTTGACGACACAGAGGTAGGTAGAGCAGTGGACTACTGTACCGTACTGCTATATATATAGTTATACTGGTGGTCAGCAAAATTCTGCACTGTCCTCCTACTATATACTACAATGCAGCACAGATATGGAGCGTTTTTCAGGCAGAGAACGTATAATACTGGTGGTCACTGGTCAGCAAAACTCTGCACTGTCCTCCTACTTTATAATTCTGCTGGTCCCCAGTCCCCACAATAAAGCAATTAGCACACTGATGATAAAGCTAAATATTTATCGTGTATATAACCCTTTATGAGGTCTAAGAACACGGTACGCTATCTACGTAAGAAGTACCGTAAGGGTACGCAAGTTGCGTATCGATCGCTTAGCCGTGATCGAGACGCTCAGGCGTCACGTTCACTCACGGCCAAGTGATCGCAGGCAGGCAGATTATTGGCTGTTGACTTATCGTAATGATTCGCTATAGCGTAGCAGCGCTCGGGACCACGAGGAGATCACCAGCGATGCAGACGCTCACAACGTTAAACCTTTATATCTATACCTTTAGTAATGAAATACACAGCAAACCTTAATGTAGAGACAAAGTGTAAGTGCAACCTTGTGTAACCTGATTAACTACAAAGCTGCTTGAGTGTCACCGATGCTCAGGGAGTACTTAACACTATAAAGAATACACAGATACCTGGGCTTAGGGTCCGAAACCTATTATGTGTATTATGACTATTATACTTGCAAAAGGAATCACAGTACAAAGCATACACTACAATATAACATAAACCAACTAACCAGATAACTACACAGGAAATACAATACAATACAATTCAAGTCTAATCAAGGAAAAATACGAGAGAAAGAGAAGAGAGGGAGAGAGAGAAATGGCTCACAGTAAGACAATATGATTACGGAGAGAACTTACGCACAAGGGGAACGATCGCATGCGCCTCGATATCCAGCTCCCGATTATCAGCAATGAGAACCGTTGAAGAGAGTGAAGTTGGATATGGTCGGCCTGCTATTTATGCCCCACACACAATACAATTCAATGGTCCCTACAATCTCATTGTTCATTGGACACAGGAATTCGGCTTCGCATTATAACAAAAGGTCATAGGTTGATTCATACAGGTGGGCTGTGACTATTTCCAACTGCTCAGGTGGGAGGGAAACTGGGTTTCCCGCCGCATGGGTAATAAAGTGCAAATAAAGTAAATGTTCATAAACTTCTTATGTCCATAACTATTCGCACGAGCGATTGATCTGCTTCAAACCAACACCGGAATATTTCTAATTAAATATTCTTCCGATGGATACTAAACACCACTGTATTACTCCTATCTGACCCTTCGTATCAAACAAAGAGGGATTCCTCTGTTCATAAACATTCTATATTAACCAAACTTTCAGAATCTATCAAAGGGACCATGATCTACAAAATACATTATTAGTGAAAATATGTAATGATTGAGTCGCACGCTATGATCGCATAAACTCTACCGTAAATACGCATACCATGCGCCTGCGGGTGCCCGCGACTGTGAGTATGCGCACGTACGGGAGAGCGTACGCACGCGCAGCACGGACCTGTGTGAGGTGCAAATATGGTAGTGTGCATAGAGATATTTTTCTGACTTTGACAGTCCACCCTTTGGTAGTCAATAATAACTGCCACTTCCTGAAAACATTTCAAAAGGAGAAAAATATATGTCAGGGGTTAATTCATTTCCATGGTTGGGTAAGGGAGGAGAGAGGAGTAGGTGGGAAGAGGGTATGACCTAGTGAGATAGCAGAAGCATGTGTGTATGAGTCCATGTTTGGGGGGTCATGTATCATCGTGCCGTACGTGTTGTAAATCAAGCTTCGAGGTATTGCGAAGTATACATTTGAATTCCTTCTTATCCCGTGGTACAGGTCTGTGGATGGGCTGTCAAACTTTACCGAGCTCTTTTCGGATTTTGAACAAAATGGGGAGCACATTTTAGTTGATGATACATGAATGGGGGAATATGTGATTGCTGATATCTGTGCCTGTATTCCCTATACTATGTGTGTCATTACCTGAGGGTTGTAGAAATGAAGAAAAGACATAATTACGGTAAATGCGGTGGTATTCTATGTCAGGTTAATGTACATCTGTCGGTTGAAGTTTTGTTCGGTATCAGTTGAAAGTCGTCTTCTTTGCGCTGTTTTGCTCATTAAGCGTGAGCAATAAGCTTTGTCAATGCCATTAGATTTACAAAAAATGTTGGGCTAGCGTAATTTTAAGAATTCTAGGGAAACTGGGGATCCATGGCAAAGTTCATCAAGTGTCCATATCTCAAGTGGTCAAAACTCCTTCTTTGGTCCATCCGGTGTCTGTATAGCGTCTCATCAACTTCCTCGTCCAAGGGGGTCTTGTTATCTTGGAGAAAAACCAGAAAAACAGGTGAAAAGAAACGGACCGTAGAAATCGCATTTTCATCACATCATTGTTTCTATCGTTGGGTCGTAAATCAAATCCAGGTTAATTACAGTTTCCTCACTCCTCAAACTCATCACTCTGGTACTTTGTTTGCACCTCATTAAAGCCTGCCCGCATCTAAATATCAATCCAATCGATATAACGACACCTAAGATACATAGTAGAAACTTCCCAACATCCATTATGACTCCTTGAGCCCAGTCTCCTAAACCAGAGAACCAATTTCGCGGGTTCAACCATGACACCCAACCAGTCAGCTCATTACCTACAGCAGCAAGAGTGAGATTGTGTTTTCGGCGAAATTCCCACTTTAATTGGAGAATATCGTCCATCTTTTGGTCTATGACCTCTACCGGATCCTCGGTGCTATTTGTGATATACGTGCAACACTTCACGCCGTACTGTGTTGCCAATGTAACACAATATCCGCCTGTCACTGCTGTGAGGTAATTAAGAACCATTCTATGCTGTACCAGTTCTGTTTTATAAGCTTGAAGTTCTCTTCCAGTGTATCTAAACGTGTCATCATACATTTCAGTGATATTATCTAACAAATTGGCGAGTGCGGAAATGTATCTATAATTCATCACTCCTCGAGCGGTGCGAGTGAAATCTAACGCCACCAGAACCTGAATCCCGGTGGATTCATGGATCAGATCAGAGGCCGGATGCTCTAACCTTTCTGACAGTTGTCTTTTAACGAGGTGCTCGTAATGAGTGTGAGTATAAGGAGCTTGGGCACCACGGTGTATGTCTTTCATTTTATCATGAGTTACAGTCATTACTTCAGGCAATACTCTTCCAATATAACACAATCCTTCAGAGTTTGGGGCAAGCCACTTGTACGCCTTTCTCCCGCATATGAAATATGCATCATCGGGGAGAACATATGGGACGGAGAAAGACATTACCATATTACACACCTTCCAGGTGAAATCTCCTAGCCCTAATTCTTCCATCTGCTTAATGCACGTATCAGGTTGTACGATATGTGCACAGTATCCTGGTGATACTTCTCCAACTCTAGTAATCCTATTTCCTAAGGTGTATCTATACCGGAAAGATTTTCCTCTACTGGCTATGTGGCGTACAAGCTCTGTATCTGTAGGCATTCTATCTGCTCTATGTGAAAAGGTCATGGTGTGGTTACTCCATGATACTTCCCAATTTCCCGGCTTTCTGGGATTGGAGATGTTAAAACATAATAGGGACCTATCCACGTGGTATTGGTGGAGCTTCAAACTAGGAGGGCTGGAGATATTAAACCTCTGGTCCACCGGTCTCCCACCATTTAACTCAAGTACCTCTCCTATCGTTAAAGGAAATGGTACTAGCCCTGATTTGCTATGACCCTGAGGTACTTGAGAGCATACCCAACAATCTGTTTTGTTTAATACATTACCCACTAAGGAGTGATAATCACTCAATGGATGCCGGTCCATATGGATATTAAAACTGGATTGGCATTTCTTAATGCACCCATCTTCAATGACATTGTTACAGAGCCTACAGATACAGTTTTCTTCAGCTAACAATCCGTCACAATTTCTTCTATGGTCAATGCTATCGGATCGTTTTCTGATACTCGCCTTTGCTTGTTGGTTAGGTTGATCTTGGAAAACTACGCCTCCATCTTTATCATCAGAACCCATTCCAGAACCTCTATCGACCTCCATGGTACTCTCGCCGGAACAGACTGCTCTGGTCAACATCATGGTCAACAGGAAAATCCGGATCACAGTCTCTTGGGGCAAGTCCATCTTTGAGGAGGAGACGAAGAAGAATGAGAAGGAGGAAAAATACATTTGAGGGAGAGGGGATGGGAAGTGGAAAAAAAACAATAAAAGGGAGTGGGGAGTCGACAACAGCTCTCGGTGTTCAAGGCTCAGGTGCCGCCTCAGTCCTCCTGGAACAGACACTCCAGTGATACAACCTCTACCGTCTGTTCCTTATCACGGGACTTCTCTGGATCAGCAACCTTCTTGCAGTGGGATGAATGGACCCAAGTCTCTCTCTCAGCAACCTTCAATGCTGTCGTGCTAGTCAATAAGACCTGGTATGGTCCTTCCCATCTGTCAATAAGGCAACCTGAGCGTAGAAAATTTCGTATCATTACATAATCCCCAGGTTCAATGTCATGACAACTACTATCAGGTAGATCAGGAATCACCAACTTTAGATTATCATTTTGATTCCTTAACTGTTTACTCATGTTAATCAAGTACTTTACAGTTACTTCATTGTTACATTTCAAATCATCCTGAGGGTTAATCATGACATGCGGTTGTCGACCAAATAAGATTTCAAAGGGGGACAGATTAAGAGGGGACCTGGGAGTGGTTCTGATACTGTACAATACAATGGGTAAAGCTTCTGGCCATGTCAATCCTGTCTCTGCCATCACTTTACTCAATTTATTTTTAATAGTGCTGTTCACTCTTTCGACCTTCGCACTCGCCTGTGGACGGTACGGAGTGTGCAGCTTGCTATCAATTCCCATCAACTTACACATTCCTTGAAAGACATCACCTGTAAAATGGGTACCCCTATCACTTTCGATTATTCTAGGGATACCATATCTACATACAAATTCCTGCACAATTTTCTTAGCTGTAAACATAGCGGTATTTGTAGCTGCAGGAAATGCTTCGACCCAATTTGAGAAAACATCTATACAAACAAGTACATATTTCAAATTCCGACAAGGGGGTAATTGAATGAAGTCAATTTGTATTACCTGGAAAGGGCCGCCGGCAGGTGGGATATGGGATGGTTCTGTAGGTATTGCCTTTCCAATATTCTTTCTCAGACAGGTAAGGCATGACATTGCTCTTTTACTCGCATGAGAGGAGAATCCTGGGGCGCACCAATAGGCTCTTACCAATTTGCACATTCCCTCCTTGCCTAGATGAGTCAGCCCGTGAGCTGCTTCAGCCAGACATGGAAGATATGCTCTGGGGGCCACTGGTTTACCATGTCCATCCGTCCAGAGTCCTGAGGACTCTTGGCCACATCCCTTTGCCTTCCAGACTGCCTTTTCCTGTGTGGAACACAAATTTTGCATTTTACACAACTTCTGTGTGTTGATGGTATTGAATACCATCAGTTGTGTGGTGTCTGTCTGTATGGGGGTAGCAGCTGCTAACTTAGCAGCTTCGTCTGCTCGGCTGTTACCAAGTGATACCGGGTCTTGGCTATATGTGTGTGCTTTACATTTGATAACAGCCACTCTGTCGGGTTCCTGTATCGCTGTTAGAAGCCTTTTTATGTGAGCTGCATGCGCTACCGGTGTACCAGCTGCCGTCATGAAATTTCTGAGGCGCCATAGGGCTCCGAAATCATGGACTACCCCGAATGCGTATCTAGAATCGGTGTAGATATTGGCTGACTTACCCTTAGCCAATTCACATGCTCTGGTTAGGGCGACCAGTTCAGCAACCTGGGCTGAGTGAGGTGGGCCTAGCGGTTCCGCTTCTATGGTGTCTTGGTCATCTACGACTGCGTATCCAGTACACAAGTCTCCCGAGTCTGACTGTCTGTGACAACTACCGTCCGTGTAGAACGTGAGTTCTGCATCTTCCAGTGGGTTGTCACTGATGTCAGGCCTTGCTGTAAAATTTTGGGTCAAATATTCCATACAATCATGTGTATCTTCCTTTGTATTAAATCCTCCTTCCCCAGCACTCTCACCTTCCACCCTTTGTGCCTGACCAGGCACACCTGGGAGATATGTTGCAGGGTTTAATGCACTGCATCTCCTTATGGTGATGTTTACGGGGGCCATTAGTGCTAATTCCCATCTTGTAAACCTCGCTGATGAGACGTGTCTGGTTTGGGCAGAATTCAATAAGGCTGATACCGCATGTGGCGTATGGATTGTGAGGTTGTGGCCTAGCACGACATCTTCGCTTTTTGTCACTAGCAATGCTATCGCAGCAACGCTTCGCAAGCATGTGGGGAGGGATCGCGCTACCGTATCTAGCTGAGCGCTGTAGTATGCAACTGGCCTGCTGGCATCACCGTGTTTTTGGGTTAGTACGCCTGCCGCGCAACCAGCACTTTCTGTTCCGTATAGTTCAAAGGGTTTCCCATAGTCTGGCATACCTAGTGCTGGTGCCTGCGTTAGGCACTGTTTGAGTCTCTCAAATGCTGTTTCGGACTCGTCTGTATGCGAAATCCTATCAGGTTTGTTCGAGGAGACCATTTCCTGCAAAGGTAACGCTAAAATGGAAAACCCTGGGATCCAATTACCGCAATACCCACACATTCCTAAAAACGTTCTGATCTGTTGCTGGGTTTGTGGCAGGGTCATGTCTCTAATTGCTTGGATTCTATCAGCGGTCAGGTGTCTCAGTCCTTGTGTTAGACAGTGTCCCAAATATTTTACCTTAGTTTGGCATAATTGCAACTTGTCTTTGGACACCTTGTGTCCGGTGTCTGAAAGATGAAACAGGAGCTGTTTCGTATCCTTCAGAGATGCTTCCAGTGAATCTGAACACAGTAATAAATCGTCCACATACTGTATCAATACTGATCCACTGTCTGGTTGGAAAGACTGTAAACAATCATGCAAAGCCTGAGAAAATATACTTGGACTATCTATGAAACCTTGGGGCAATCGAGTCCACGTGTATTGGACTCCTCTGTATGTGAATGCAAACAAATATTGGCTGTCAGGGTGCAGAGGTACCGAAAAGAAAGCGGAGCAGAGGTCAATAACAGTGAAAAATTTGGCAGTGGGAGGGATTTGCATTAGGATGACAGCTGGATTTGGCACTACGGGGAACTGACTCTCAACTATTTTGTTAATCCCCCTTAGATCCTGCACTAGCCTGTAACCCCTCCCCCCACTCTTCTTAACAGGGAAGATGGGACTATTGGCAGTGCTGGACGTTCTTACCAGAATGCCCTGTTGTAGCAAGCGCTCTATTACTGGGTAAACTCCTAACTCCACCTCTGGCTTCAGAGGATACTGTGGGATTTTTGGAGCTATCCTACCATCTTTTACTTGTACAACTACTGGAGCTACGTTTGCCATTAATCCAGTGTCCTGTCCGTCTTTTGTCCAAAGTGACTCTGGTATCTGAGATGTCATCTCTTCTACTTGGGATGGATTCCTATTTGTCATAATGGTATGTGACATTAATTTTGATGGGGAGTCTAACATGTCTCGCACTTCCTGAGCGTGATTCTCAGGTATGTCCAAGAATACACCTTCAGGAGTACAATAAATGACGCACCCCATTTTACACAGTAAGTCTCTTCCCAGGAGATTGGTTGGTGCCGATGCAGCCAGCAAAAAGGAATGCTTGGTATGCAAAGGCCCTATTGTAATCTCGGCTGGTTTGCTAACAGGGTAGTGCTGGACTACTCCTGTTACTCCCATGGCTGGAATTGTCCTACCAGTGGTCCTCATGCCCACTGTCGAATTTATCACTGACTTGGCCGCCCCTGTGTCTACAAGAAAGTTTAAAGTTTTACCAGCTACATTAATTGCGACCTCGGGTTCACTTTCAAGGTTGGCAATCAATTTCACTGGCTGCAGATTACAGGTATGGCCACACCCCTATTGGGTATGGTGACCTCCCTGAATCCCGCTGGCAGCAATTATTTGTGAGGGAGATAGTTGGGAACTACCAGAGGCATGCCAGTCTCTGTTTGGGGGATATATTTTTGTTTCCCCTGTATGTGGCTCATAACTCCGTTTCTGCGGACCTTGCTCCCAATGTCGTGTGTCGTGTCGTTGTCTAGGGGGTTGGTATGATCTTTGCGAATTTTTCGCTCTACAGTCTCGTGCATAGTGTCCCTGTCTTTGACAAGAATAACATGTTATCATAGTTGACTTACCCACAGGGTTGGATGGTACATACGCAGGCTGCTTTGTGGTCAGAGCCTGTATACTTACTGACATTAGCTTATCACTCTGCGACTCCCTGTGTCTGGTGATGTTTCGGTCGTGATCAATAGCAGCCTCTCTCAAAGTGGACACTGACAGACCTCGCCAACATGGTTGCGTGGTCTGTACCCTTGCCTTTAATGTTTCCTTCAAACCATCCATTAGTACAGATACTGCTACTTCTCGATGGTTTGGATTTGTCCTAATGTCCTCTATACCAGTGTACTTTGCCATTTCTAATAGTGCCCGGTGAAAATATTCTGCAGCTGTTTCTGACTGTTTTTGTTTAATGGAAAATATTTTGTTCCATTTAACAACTGCTGGGAAATGCTCCTTTAACTGTAAGTTTATCCTTCTTACGTTATCTTTGTTGTACACATCTGTAAGAGGTACATCCAGATCTAGTCCACAATCAGCTAAAAATTGAGCTGAGTCGACATTGGAGGGTAAACAAGCTTTTAGCAATATCTGCCAATCTTTATTATTGGGCTCTAAAGTGTTTCCTAAGTCTGTGATGTATTTTTGGCTGGCAACTAAATCTTTTCTAGGGTCAGGGAATTCAGACACTATGGTCCTTAATTCCATTCGGGAAAATGGGCTGTACATGGCAATGTTCCTTATGGGAGTGGCTCCTGATACATCTGTTTTCCCATTGGGAACTGCTATTACCCTAACAGGAGTAATTCTAACAACCTCATTCTGTGTAGATTCTACAGCTTGTGGTGAAATAGTCTCAGCATAATGCATGGTGCCGTACTTACCAGTTGATACGACCTCACCTATCCCTCCGCTAGGGGCCTTTACTAATCTCGTGGGTGTTGCTGTGCCTACTGTGGTCTCTGCTATGGTGGCTGCTAGAGAGAGCGCTGAAATCGTTGTCGCTTCGTCCTCTTGATCACACTCCTGAGGAAAGTTCAAAACAGGGTACAACTTGCACGGGTTAATACTTGCATGGGTTAATGGGTTAACATTATCATTAACATTTACACAGTTACTAAGTGATTTTGTGTTACACCTTAGTGCGTCTTTCTCCGTAATCAACTTCTCTCCTGATATATATGGTGGCGGCGGGGCCGTGGCAATCAGTTTTCTGTTAGAGCCAGATCCCGCCGCCTGAGCCAAACCTCTCTGTATCTCACCTTCCTGTTGCCACAACTGTAAATAATCATAATGCTGAACTCGTCTCTTTGTTGATTTTATGAGACATATCCTCCTCCTTAAATTTTGTAACACCTCTGGGCTGAAGCTACCTATTCTTGGGAATTTCTCCCGGTCTTGTACCGTCATTCTCTCCCATTCATCACATAAAACCTCTGTGTGACTTCCATATTTCTCACACATGATATACCTGGCCGACCCAATTGGTCGGACCACTGAATCAACCCGAACCGAGGTTGATCGCCCCCTACCTGAACAACTGGCCCCCATAACTCTGCAGGTGTTGCTTGCTCTACCTCTGATCTCTATATCAAGGTCTTCAGCGAACCCTTACAGAAAACCAGATTGTTCACAATAGGCTGACGGTGGCGGTTTACCGAGTACCCCACTCACTCGCCCACGCCGACCAATGCGACCTGATCACACCGATATGGTGCTGGCGCACTCGACCCAGGGCACCTATAAAAACCGTTGTTTACTGGAACATGCGAGGGTTATCCGCAGAACACTTACTCTTTCCAGTAAAGGTGAGGTTTGTCAGATAGTTCCTGAGTGACCAGCGAACTTCCCTTCTTGAAAAATAAAAAATTACACAAATCACGTCAGAATGTACAAATAGCGTTTGTGACCCCTTTACTCTAATGGTACTAGGTCAGATTACTAACTACTGTACACAATTACGTGCGGTCCAGTCGTTCAGTACACAAACAACTAAGCTTGTGTACGGAAAGACCAATGGAATCGAAACTTACGACTGCGAATTCCTTCAGCCAGAGCTTGTACGGCCTATATGGGTCTTGCACCAACCCTTCTCTTGGTGTTGTGCCTCTGAACTGTATAGCGGACTTCCCTGTTTACTGTACCTGGACCTGCTGGTCTACTATGACCTCCTGGTCTTGTTCTGTACGACCTCCTGGTCTGACCTCCTGGTCTTGTTCTATACTGGTCCGCTATACTCTAATGCTCAAATATTATGTTTAACCAAGGATGCCTCCCTAGCCACCGTGCACGTCACTTACACGCGTGTACCTCACGAGTACTCGACTTTTCTTGTGGTTCAACCTTTAAGTTATATAAACTTATGTGATACAAAAACACTCACTCATCACATGTACACTTTTGCTTCTATTTCTATTTCTGCGCAGAAATTTTTCTTTAGCCCAGCTGTGTTACCAATTAGGAGCAGGATCTGTTAATTTAAATTTTGGATTTCCAAAAATAGACTTGCGTTATTTATCGCCTGTGGCGCTATTTACCGCTTTGCGTTACTTATCGCGTTGCGTTAAAAATCAACTTATCGTGACTTGAGCTACGTGGGCGTAACCGGACGCTCCGTTGCGTAATGTACGCTGCGTGCGTCTGCCTTTGGATTGCGTACACAAGTCTTTTGTTAGGGACACGTGTACGCAAAGCAAAGATCCACCGTAACACAATTTATATTTTTATCAATGTAGATGATCCCTGATCATCTACCACACAACACACTGACTTCGCCTTCTCTCCCAGGCAAAACTGTGTGTTTGTCTATCTTTTAACTATATTACCTTTACTCTTAAACTATGAAATAACAGCAAATCTCTTTTGGCACTTTTTTTATCAACTATAAAACTGGCAGACAGGAGAATGATATACGAAAATGAAACGGAAATGCAGATATATATGTGTGCGTGCGTGTGTACGCAAGACAGAAAAATAAACAGTTTTAAAAGACACTAGCGTTTTGTTCTTACCTCCGGTTCCCGGATTCCTTCAGCACTCTTTTATCTAAGCGAAGCAGACGCTTATCCCGTCAGCACTACGAGACAACCTCCCGCCCTTTGCTGAGGGATAATGTCTGCTGATCTACCTAGTGCAGATATGTGAAGGACAGGACGAGCCGCCAATTGATAAAGCTAAATATTTATCGTGTATATAACCCTTTATGAGGTCTAAGAACACGGTACGCTATCTACGTAAGAAGTACCGTAAGGGTACGCAAGTTGCGTATCGATCGCTTAGCCGTGATCGAGACGCTCAGGCGTCACGTTCACTCACGGCCAAGTGATCGCAGGCAGGCAGATTATTGGCTGTTGACTTATCGTAATGATTCGCTATAGCGTAGCAGCGCTCGGGACCACGAGGAGATCACCAGCGATGCAGACGCTCACAACGTTAAACCTTTATATCTATACCTTTAGTAATGAAATACACAGCAAACCTTAATGTAGAGACAAAGTGTAAGTGCAACCTTGTGTAACCTGATTAACTACAAAGCTGCTTGAGTGTCACCGATGCTCAGGGAGTACTTAACACTATAAAGAATACACAGATACCTGGGCTTAGGGTCCGAAACCTATTATGTGTATTATGACTATTATACTTGCAAAAGGAATCACAGTACAAAGCATACACTACAATATAACATAAACCAACTAACCAGATAACTACACAGGAAATACAATACAATACAATTCAAGTCTAATCAAGGAAAAATACGAGAGAAAGAGAAGAGAGGGAGAGAGAGAAATAGCTCACAGTAAGACAATATGATTACGGAGAGAACTTACGCACAAGGGGAACGATCGCATGCGCCTCGATATCCAGCTCCCGATTATCAGCAATGAGAACCGTTGAAGAGAGTGAAGTTGGATATGGTCGGCCTGCTATTTATGCCCCACACACAATACAATTCAATGGTCCCTACAATCTCATTGTTCATTGGACACAGGAATTCGGCTTCGCATTATAACAAAAGGTCATAGGTTGATTCATACAGGTGGGCTGTGACTATTTCCAACTGCTCAGGTGGGAGGGAAACTGGGTTTCCCGCCGCATGGGTAATAAAGTGCAAATAAAGTAAATGTTCATAAACTTCTTATGTCCATAATTATTCGCACGAGCGATTGATCTGCTTCAAACCAACACCGGAATATTTCTAATTAAATATTCTTCCGATGGATACTAAACACCACTGTATTACTCCTATCTGACCCTTCGTATCAAACAAAGAGGGATTCCTCTGTTCATAAACATTCTATATTAACCAAACTTTCAGAATCTATCAAAGGGACCATGATCTACAAAATACATTATTAGTGAAAATATGTAATGATTGAGTCGCACGCTATGATCGCATAAACTCTACCGTAAATATGCATACCATGCGCCTGCGGGTGCCCGCGACTGTGAGTATGCGCACGTACGGGAGAGCGTACGCACGCGCAGCACGGACCTGTGTGAGGTGCAAATATGGTAGTGTGCATAGAGATATTTTTCTGACTTTGACACTGAGCACAGATATTTGCAGCACACTGAGCACAGTCAGATATGGAGCGTTTTTCAGGCAGAGAAAGTAGATATTTGCACTTGCAGCACACTGAGCACAGATATTTGCAGCACACTGAGCACAGATATTTGCAGCACACTGAGCACAGATATTTGCAGCCCACTGAACATAGAAACTGAGAGGACGCCAGCTGTGTCCTCTCACGATCATCTCCAATGCACGAGTGAAAAATGGCGGCGACGCGCGGCTCCTTATATAGAATATAGATCCCGAGGATCCGAACCCGCTCATCACTAGTGCTGACATGACAAAAAGTTACTGGATGAATTTGGATCACTTTTTCACTATTGTATAGCTTAGTGACCAAGAAGGAGACTGAGGTATGCATGGTCTCTATGTGACATCAGGCAGATGAGCAATTAAGGAAAACCCAGACAATTGACACTGGGCGCGCTGAAAGTTTGTGTTCCGCTCATGCTTCTGCGGAACTTGACTCCACTCAAATTACTGTATGCAACAGAACTCGAAAGAGTGACTGCTCTGTAAAGAAACCTAAGGGGATGTGGTGCAGGTGAGACTGTGTTCATACCTCGTATACCCCTTATCTAAAACTATTTTTCTTTCCTATTCAAGCATCTATAGTTATCTAAGCTTCTGCTTCGCTATGATGATCAACAGGTTGCAGGGGCAAACACTCAGGGTTGCAGGACCAGCTCTCCCATGGGCAGCTTTACGTGGCTTGCTCACGAGTTAGTAGCCCCAAACATCTTTTTTCCCTGAAGGTAAAACTGCAAATATTGTTAACAAAGAAATTTTATGATCAATGTGTACAAAATAAAATAAACATCGCAATATTAGATGGCACCACTGAACAATAACAGACATCCATGCTAGCGAAGCCGCGGACAAACGCTAGTACAGTGTATAATTACATTTCTACTCAATGAAAAAATATATAAACCAAACAAATCACATGCACCTGTTTCCTAAAATCAAAAATATAATGTGTTTATTTTGTGTATTTATCAGTTTTAATTTCACATAATAAAAAAAATATTTTCTGTTACAGTTCTTTATACTTGTTTTGGTTTTCTTCACTGTGGAACTTGTTGGTGTTATTCTGGCCTTGAGTTATCAGAACATGGTAAGTATTCAGTGAATAATGGGACAACTCTGCCTTTAGAAGTACGGATTTAAATCTTTAATTTATATCTAAAGCTTTATAATTTGATATTGGGGGCCGAATTCAGCATGGATCGGTAAATTGCAAAAATGCAAATCGACCGATTATCAGCAGACTGCACATGCACTCAGATGCGATCGCAAATTGATTGACAGGAAGTGACAACTTGTGGGAGGCAACATGGCGTTTGGGGGGAGTGGCTTGGAAAAGAAGGTGTGCCATGGCCATTTTCGTGGTGTATATGTGACGTCAGCTGTGATAGCTTGCAATTAAAAACATGGCGCCGGTGCAGCTGCATCCCCATTATGCTGAGTAGGGTCAACCGCAACTGTTGATATTACTCGGTTTCTGCATATGGATTGTAGATCTGCGAGTTGCGATCACATCGGTGGGCGTCTTTTACCATTTCAGGGTGGCTCATCACATGTGATTTGTAGCAGTTACAGTTTTGCGACAATTCCAATTTCACTCTCAATAGCGATCCATGCTGAATTAGGCCCTGAATACTCTAATCCATAACTTTCATTTTGGTTACCATATTAACAGGTCAAAGAAGAACATTTCCTGCATGAGTTGCAGATATATTACAACGGAGACAACTCTTCTGAAGTTTTCAGCCAGTCCTGGAACACCATTATGATTGCTGTAAGGTTTATTGAGATCTGTGAATAAACCTGTATGTTATTTAATGCTGGCTTACATCAGATCTACAGTCTCAGGTTTTACATACTGGGAGCTGCCATACTGATATCTCTATTAATGTAATTGAATGGCTTTGACTTATACATGTTACGTTGTATGGTAAGTGAACAGGCAAATGAGGGTACATGTTTTCTGTTGCATATACAATATATAACAATATGGGGGGGAATTCCAAGTTGATGGCAGCAAGAAATTTTTTAGCAGTTGGGCAAAACCATGTGCACTGCAGGGGTGGCAGATATAACATGTGCAGAGAGAGTTAGATTTGGGTGGGTTATTTTGTTTCTGTGCAGGGTAAATACTGGCTGCTTTATTTTTACACTGCAATTTAGATTGCAGATTGAACTCACCACACCCAAATCTAACTCTCTCTGCACATGTTATATCTGTCCCCCCTGCAGTGCACATGGTTTTGCCCAACTGCTAAAATATTTGCTGCTGCGATCAACTCAGAATTAGGCCCATGATGCAGTACTGTAAGATCAGATTCTTGCAACCCATTTTTTTTCAAGTGTTGAGTAGTAAATGTAAGCAATCATCTGATGGTTGCACTGTTTTTTTTTTCAGGCATATTGCACTATTTTATTAATCAAGTTGCTAAAGTAGCTTCATGACTGGCACACTGCCTTTCTCTCCCATCACAGTGCAGTAGCAGGAGCTTATGTCAGTTCTTGACCACTCAATTGCTTAAACGTAGCTTGAAGATATGCAAGCTGTTTTCAAAATGCAAACAGCAGAGAAGAGGTAGAAGGGAGAGGTTTGGGGGCATGGTCATGATCTGCAGCGAGAGGGCAATGGTGTTGTGATTGGCCTCTCTACACCGCAAACTTTAGTGGCAGTATCTGTGAGGGTGGCCTATTCTGCTAGGAGTGCATAAGAACTAAAAATTGTGAGTCTCCTGCACATTCTGGAGAATATTGGAATATTAAATTTGTATAGTAAGTGTAGTATAGCATAAGCACATCTTTTGTATTAGCATGTAGTTTATGATGTTACTGTGATTGTCCTAAGGGGAGTACACATGGGGAGATGGGTGCTGGGAAAGAGAGGGGGGGGGGGGGGGGGGTAGGGGGCTGGGAGGGGTACGCTCACTTCACCCAGTGGTGAAATGAGCGACCTGGCTAGATTGTTCCTACTCCCCCCCTAAGTCCCACGAAGCAGGGAGGCCAATCTTGTGTCAGCAATAGCGACGCGTGGGGTGTTTTCTGATGATCACCTGTGATCAACAGGCAGTATTGCCTCATACTATGGAAAACATATGTTTTCCAAGCATATAATAGGATGGCACTACATCCACGCTCTACCCTTTATAATGACAACTCCACACGTTGGGACACTCACATTTGACGGAGGGGGGTCCCTGCCAAAATTTCAACCTGCTGTAGCTCAAATAAAAAACACTAAAAGTGCTGCAGAATAAATTTATTGAGAAAAAATGAACTTGTATCCAGCTCTACATGAGCCCAGTATGCAAGATATATTACACCTAGAAGGGCAATACATGTGTTAACAGAGAATGCCAGAAGCAGTATAAAAGATTTAGTCAGTGTGCTCTTTTGGCTTGCTGGACATCTATAACAACTGAGAGAGGAAATTGTATTATTTAGCTTTTTTGTTCTTCTTTAATTACTAAGTATTGCTATACTGTATCTTTCTATTTGGTTTAGCTGTCCTGTTGTGGTATATCTGGATTGAATGATTTTGATAACAGATCCCATTTCCATGACCTCTATCCTATGGCTCCATGGCCGGAAGCGTGCTGCAAGCGTGACAACCCAATGTTATCTGGAGAAATCAAGGACAAGCAGAAGTGCATGGAAAATACTCCAGACTACACCAATAATCAGGTAACCTACCTGTCTGGTAGTGCCACTCTGTTTCTCAATTTCACATCTTCTTCACAAATATAAAAAGAAATAAACACATTAAAGTAAATATAATTATTTTGTATTGCAAGGGCATGGGATTGACAGGATTAAAAAATGGCTTTTAGTTTTAATGTCATCTTCACTGAAATCCTCAGTGTCATCTATACAGTGCCTTCAGAATGCTGTGCAGAAGGCCAGACTGCAGCACCTTGCCAAATTCATACATGGTCAGTTTTTCCTCACACTCCTAAGAGATGCACAGGAAAATGAGCAATGTTGGGTTGCTGTAATTAATGGAGATGTGGACAGTCACACAGTTTAACCAGACATGGCTGAGAATTGAACTGCCCCTTAATGGTTTCAACTTTATATTATATACGGACGAGTCACATTATTATGACCACCAGCTAATAGCCAGAGTAACCTCCATGTGCAGCACGGACAGCAGCTAGATGGGCCGAACTGTTATTATCATCCCTTTTTGCAACTCGGATAAATTGCCCCTTTTACCCATGACAGCAATGAGTGAAATATGTGCAGACAGCCTATCGCACACTTCATAAACCCACCAAGCCAGTGCACGACACGTGATGTGCTTCATGGTCTACGCGCTGCCGACGTCAAATGTAGGAGGTGGTCATTATAATGTGACTTGACCATGTATTATTATTTATATTTAATTACGCAGTGCTATACAGAGATTATTTGTCATTCACACAAGCCATTGGCCAATTCAGCTACAGTACCACTATATTTTTTGACTGTGGGAGAAAACCGAGAGCAACCGGAGAAATTCTACACAAGACATGGAGAATATATAAACTCCACACCAGTTGGGCCATGGCTGGAAAACAAGCTTATGAGTACAGCACTGTGAGGTAGCAATGCTAACTAATTTGCCACCATGTTTTAATCAAAACAATGTTTAAATGTCACAAGCTCTAATGACCCTATCAAATTAATGGAGGGGAGGGTATTGGCTCTGCACAAACCCCAATCTTTGCAATGCAGTGTCTGCTATTTATGGACAAATACCAGAGACGTGCACTGCTGTGAGCTAAATGGCTCAGGAGGCACTGGCTGGCCCCAGAGCCAGATTTACACACAATATATTAGCCAAAGCGTACATCTGAGCATTATACACAGTCGCAGCAGTATAAACTCCTGGAAATTTTGTGAGCTTTAATCAGAGATGTGAGGGAAAGGTAGGCAGGGAAGGCACTGCCTCACCTGTCATAGACTTTTTACTCCAGAGTTTTGGCTCTAAAAATTATTAGAATAATGCAAAGGAAATATTTCTAACATTGTTTTGTTGTATTTCTATTGTATTTTTCATATGCTTTACACAGTCAAAACTCTGGCACAAACATTAGTATGACAGGAAAGGCTCTGCCTCACCTGCCTCACCCCACTGCACGTCATTGACAGAGACATATATATATATATATATAGCTGCAAACATTATATACTAATATGCTTTCACTACAATACACAGAATTCAAGCAGCCAGAATTGCAATATAGGGTTACAGCTAGGGCCTTTGGGCAGCTGTCTAGGGTGTCGGTCACTGGAGGGCGCCACATTATCACTTCAGCAAAATAAAAGATGTCCTTCTTTCACCTTACATTGGAAACTGCTGATCCTGTCAGCCTCAGATGCCGCTATGCCCGACCACACTGTGACCCACCACCCCACACTGTAACAGTGCTGACATCTGCTGTGATATCAGCATAGCACCCTTCCCAGATGGCAGGCAACTAAGGGATATGTGCACATGATGAAGTGCATGTCCAATCCTTGCTCCTCTATCTGCTTCTCCTCCACCCAACCCTCTCACACACAAAGCGAGGTCTGCTGTCTCTGGTCTGGAGGAGGAGGGAGCTGTGTATGCAGGCTCAACCAACAAACTGCAGCCAGAGGTTGCCTGGTCCTATGTTCAGCAATAACTTGTTGAGTTGTGGTGGGCCTATGGCATGCTCCAGAGGTTTACCTGAGAGGGAAGTATTGTGTGATGGGATGTGTTCTAAATGTCATGCACCTCCCAGTCAGCCTGCAGCTCCGGTCACTACAATGGAGCCACCCTGGGCTATGTTCACCACCCTCCCGGGGAATCTGGTGGACTATTTAGTCCCCCTATGGGACCTCTGCCACCACAAGTTGTCCCTACTGTAAATCCGCCTTGGGTGGAAAATTTGTCTACCCAGCTGCAACAGTTAAATCAGTCTTTGATTAGACAGAAATCTACTCCCGATCACTCCCGTGTCCCTGGGTCATTTAAGCGGGCTGCTTCCTGCTCACAATCCACTAACCTCTCTGATGTTTCATCTGATGAGGAGGGGGAGTATACGGTCCTGTCAGACTCTGAATCATGTATTACTGACAAGGATTCTACTTTACAGGTTGATGTCCCTGGCCTGGTGGATGCTATTAAGCAGATCCTTCAAATCAGTGAGGATGAGGATTCCACTACAGTGACCAAGGAAACTGATATGTTTAAACAACAGAAGGTGGTTAAAACTGTATTACCCCATTCTGATCATCTTGCGGACATCAGGAAGGTACCCTGGTCTACCGCAGGTAAGAAATTCCCGCTCCCCAAACGGGCTTTGGCTCACTATCCTCTCCCTACAGAGTTATGTAATAAATGGGAAAATCCACCGGTGGTGGATTCTCACGTTACCCGTCTCGTGGTGTCGTCTACTCTGCCTGTCACCACTGTCACCTCCCTGAAGGAACCGACAGATAAGCATTTGGAGGGATGCCTAAAGTCTATAAATTCCCTCACAGGGGCCATCTATAGGCCCACCATAGCTGCCTCTTGGGCCACAACGGGTATTGAGGCGTGGGTTCAGGCGTTAGAGGATGAGCTGCCTGAAGATATTTCTGACAAAGCCAGACAATACCTGCCTCACATATGCATCGCCACCTACTACATGCAGGAGGCGTCCTCTGAGGCGGGGGTACTGGCAGCCAAAGCGTCATCCACGTCTGTTCTGGCTCGCCGCATACTGTGGTTAAGGTCGTGGAAAGTGGATTTGGACTCCAAGAAGACTTTGGAGGTACTCTCCATCACTGGGGACATTTTATTTGGAGAGGACATGAATAAAATAGTGTCTGAATTAGCAACAAGACTGCTTTTCTGCCTCCTACTAATACTTCTGCTACCACTTTTCATTCCTTTCAACCTTGAGGAAAAGCCAAGGGTCAGTTTTATCCCAAGACAATCTTGTGCTCCCAAGACCACCAAGTCCAAGAGAAAGCAGTCCTGGGCAGCCCTTCAGCCTGCTTCAAAACAAGACAAGCCTGCCACATGGCATGCTCCAGAGGTTTACCTGAGAGGGAAGTATTGTATGATGGGATGTGTTCTAAATGTCATGCGCCTCCCAGTCAGCCTGCAGCTCCGGTCACTACAATGGAGCCACCCTGGGCTATGTTCACCACCCTCCCGGGGAATCTGGTGGACTGTTTAGTCCCCCTATGGGACCTCTGCCACCACAAGTTGTCCCTACTGTAAATCCGCCTTGGGTGGAAAATTTGTCTACCCAGCTGCAACAGTTAAATCAGTCTTTGATTAGACAGAAATCTACTCCCAATCACTCCTGTGTCCCTGGGTCATTTAAGCGGGCTGCTTCCTGCTCACAATCTACTAACCTCTCTGATGTTTCATCTGATGAGGAGGGGGAGTATACGGTCCTGTCAGACTCTGAATCATGTATTACTGACAAGGATTCTACTTTACAGGTTGATGTCCCTGGCCTGGTGGATGCTATTAAGCAGATCCTTCAAATCAGTGAGGATGAGGATTCCACTACAGTGACCAAGGAAACTGATATGTTTAAACAACAGAAGGTGGTTAAAACTGTATTACCCCATTCTGATCATCTTGCGGACATCAGGAAGGTACCCTGGTCTACCGCAGGTAAGAAATTCCCGCTCCCCAAACGGGCTTTGGCTCACTATCCTCTCCCTACAGAGTTATGTAATAAATGGGAAAATCCACCGGTGGTGGATTCTCACGTTACCCGTCTCGTGGTGTCGTCTACTCTGCCTGTCACCACTGTCACCTCCCTGAAGGAACCGACAGATAAGCATTTGGAGGGATGCCTAAAGTCTATAAATTCCCTCACAGGGGCCATCCATAGGCCCACCATAGCTGCCTCTTGGGCCACAACGGGTATTGAGGCGTGGGTTCAGGCGTTAGAGGATGAGCTGCCTGAAGATATTTCTGACAAAGCCAGACAATACCTGCCTCACATATGCATCGCCACCTACTACATGCAGGAGGCGTCCTCTGAGGCGGGGGTACTGGCAGCCAAAGCGTCATCCACGTCTGTTCTGGCTCGCCGCATACTGTGGTTAAGGTCGTGGAAAGTGGATTTGGACTCCAAGAAGACTTTGGAGGTACTCTCCTTCACTGGGGACATTTTATTTGGAGAGGACATGAATAAAATAGTGTCTGAATTAGCAACAAGACTGCTTTTCTGCCTCCTACTAATACTTCTGCTACCACTTTTAGTTCCTTTCAACCTTGAGGAAAAGCCAAGGGTCAGTTTTATCCCCAGACAATCTTGTGCTCCCAAGACCACCAAGTCCAAGAGAAAGCAGTCCTGGGCAGCCCTTCAGCCTGCTTCAAAACAAGACAAGCCTGCCACATGACGGGGCGGGCCTCCCCCGGGGGAACCCCTGGGTGGGAGGCCGAATTCTACAGTTCGTCCAGGTGTGGTTAAAGACCACTTCAGATGCGTGGGTACTGGAAGTTGTCTATCACGGGTGCGCTGTCTCCTTCAAGAGACGTCCCCCTCACCAGTTCTGCACTACAGTGCTCCCTTCGAATCCGTTGAAAGCACAGGCTCTGCAAACAGTGGTAGGTTCTCTTCTGAGTACAGGAGTGGTTGTGCCGGTACCTCAGTCCCAGCGTGACAGAGGCTATTATTAGACCCTGTCTCTTGTGTAGAAACCCAGTGGGTCTTTTTGGCCTATTCTCAACCTCAAGTCACCGAACAAGTTTGTGAGGGTCACCAAGTTTTGTATGGAAATATTGCGCTCTATTGTGCTGGTGATGGAACCCGGAGATTACATGGTATCTCTGGATATACAGGATGCTTATCTGCATATTCCTATTGCCATATCATATCAGCAGTTCCTGCGGTTTGCTATTGGCGACAGCCACTACCAATTTCAGGTTCTGCCGTTCGGACTGGCCGCGGCTCCTCGGATCTCCACCAAGGTTGTGGCCGTGATGACTGCACACCTCTGTTGCCAGGGAGTCAGAATCCTGCCATACTTAGACGACCTGCTGATTCTGGCGAGTTCCCACAATGTCCTCCTCAGTCATCTAAAATTGACGATGAGTTCCTTACAAGCCCACGGATGGCTGATCAACTGGAAGAAGTCCTTGCTAGTCCCAGCTCAGAGCATGGTGCACCTAGGAGCGCTCCTAGACACACACAGTCAGAGACTGTTCCTGTCTCCAGACAAGTACTGAAAATCCAGAACAGGATAAGACACTTCATCCATCACCCCAAAGTGTTGATTCACTCGGCTATGCAGGTACTTGGCCTGATGGTGTCGACGTTGGACATGGTGGCGTACGCTCAATTTCATTCCTGCCCTCTGCAACGATTAACTCTTGCGAGTAGGTGGGCCTGTCTCATCGGATCAGATCCCAAAGGATCTTGTTGAGTCTGAAGGTTCGTTTGTCGCTGACCTGGTGGCTCCAGGACCAGCAATTGAGCTGGTCTTTCCCTTCTGGATCCCAGACTGGGTCCTCCTGACAACGGATGCCAGTCTAAGGGGATGGGGAGTGGTATTAGAGCAACACTCTTTTCAGGGTCGGTGGACCGAGGAAGAATCACTCATCCCGATAAACATCCTAGAGCTGAGGGCGGTGTACAATGAATTATCACTTGCCCTGCCTCTGGTACGGAACAGACCGGTTCAGGTACGGTCAGACAACGCCATGACAGGGGCATACATAAACCATTAAGGCAGCACTCGAAGCCGCATGGCTATGACGGAAGTGTCAAAAATCCTTTGTTGGGCAGAAAGTCATCTGCCAAGTATACAGGCAGTGTTCATTCCGGGTGTCCTGAACTGGGAAGCGGACTACCTCAGCCACCAGGACGTACATGCCAGAGAGTGGAGTCTTCATCCAGAAGTTTTTCAACTCCTAGTGGACAGGTGGGGTCTACCGGATGTAGACCTAATGGCATCTTGACACAACCACAAGGTTCCGGTCTTTGGATCAAGGACAAGGGATCCTCAAGCAGTGTTTGTGGATGCGCTGGCAATTCCATGGGTCTTTTGGCTGCTTTACATGTTCCTCCAGTGTCACTCCCGCCCAGGGTTCTACGGAAGTTCAAACAGGAAGGAGGAATGCTGCTTTTAGTTGCTCCAGCATGGCCAAGATGGCATTGGTTCTCAGACATGCAGGGTCTATCGATGGGGCATCCCCTTCTACTTTCTCAATGACCAGACCTCCTCATACAGGGCCCTTGTGTTTACTCAGACCTGGCCAGACTGGCTTTGACAGCGTGGCTCTTGAAGCATCAGCTTTGAGAGCCAAAGGATTTTCCGAGGCGGTTATTCAAACGATGTTGAAAGCCCGCAAACCTGCATCTACCCGGATTTATTACAAGGTCTAAAATTCTTACTTCACCTGGTGTGCTGAGAAGAATTACGATGTCCATGGATTCAGTACTTCCAGGATACTGGCTTTTCTGCAGAGAGGCTTGGCCTTAAGTCGTCGTCTGGCCTCCCTCAAGGTTCATATATCTGCCGTGTCGGTTTGGTTTCAGAGAAAAATTGCCTCTATCCCTGATGTTCAGATGTTCATTCAGGGCGTTATTCAGATTCAGCCTCCCTATGTCCCTCCTGTGGATCCATGGGATCTGTCTGTTGTGCTGAATGCTCTGGAAGAGTCTCCAATTGAACCTCTTCAATAGGTGGGCCTTAAAAGGCTCACAGCCAAGGTCTTGTTCTTGCTGGCTATTGCCTATGTAAGGTGGGTGTCGGACTTAGGTGCTTTGTCCTGTCGTCCACCCTTTCTCATATTCCACCAGGACCAACAGTTCTTCAAACTCGCCCAGGTTATCTGCCTAAAGTGGTTTCATATTTTCACCTTAACCAAGAGATTGTGGTTCCGGCCTCTATCTCTTCGGATTTGTCTCCCAAAGAACATTCTTGGATGTGATTTGGGTTCTCCATATCTATGTGGAGAGGACTGCCTCTATCAGAAGGTCAGACTCCCTTTTTGTTTGGTTTGGTTTTCACAAATGTGGCTGGCCTGCAAATAAGCAAACCATGGCTAGATGGATTAGAATGGTGATTGCACAAGCTCCTGCTGCAGTTAAAGCCCATTCTACTCTGTCTGTTGAATCTTCTTGGGTGGGCCGCTGTGGCACGTCCCCAGAACAATTGTGCAAGGCGGCTACATGGTCCTCAGTGAACACATTCATTAGATTCTATACCTTTGTTACTTCCGCCTCCCAGGATGCTTCCTTTGGACGCCGGGTTCTCTTACCCACTAAGGCGCATCCTCTCCCTAGAGGAACTGCTTTAGGACACAGTGTACCCCGCTGCAGAAAAGAAGATTTATGGTAGATTTACCATGGTTAACTCTCTTTCTGCGAGGTTCCACAGGGCACCCACCCTGACGCACCTAACTTCTTTGGGTTGTATGGCATTAGCTGCTGGTACCCTTTCCTGTCGTGAGGATTGTGGTTCTATGTGACTAGCATCTGCCTTTTCTTTTACCTGCTCCTGCATTGGACTTGTTAACAAAACTGAGCTCACAGTGCCTGGAGGCGGGGTTATAGAGGAGGCCATGCAATGCATCCTGGGACAGTCAAAGCTTTGCCTGATGATGCCTCTGGATTCAAGATCTCGCTCTACACCCTGATGTATTCCCTGTGGAACCCAGTGTACCTCGCAGAAAGAGAGTTAACCATAGTAAGTCTACCTTAATTTTCCGTATTCGACTCCAAAGGTTCAACATAGAGACAGCACCTTCACAGTACTACTACTATTGTTTCTTGTGATAAATCACTGATGGTGTGGTGGCACCATTGTTTGTAAGTCTGATGGTAGTCAGTCTCTTTGTGCAAGGTGTGTCCCTCTCCATAGTCATGCAGAAGGAGTGGGAGATACAGTTTTATTTGTGTGGTGTGGGATATGGGATGTATAACTATAGCACATGGACTGGGCTAAGAAAGGGCAGCAGAGTGAAGGTTTGCTTAGGTCGCCTAGAAACCTAGCTCTGGCCCTGATAACAGCTAGATAGGCTACAGTAGTTGTTGTTTTTGTTTTTTTAAACTGTTTATTAGATTTTCAAATAAACAATATAAACATTGGACAAATGGTCTCAAGTCTAATATCTTGTAGTATGACATTTCACATACAAAAACATCTGAGTCAAATATATAAGAAGCAATATGACATACAAGTGTAATAAAGAACCTTACAATTACCTATCAAGAGGACGGAATAGACACTGTATCTATTCCAGATAGGAAGTATTGTATTTATGTGGTTAAATTGAATCAGAGAGACCGTATATCAAACAAAGAAGTACAAAAGTAGCAGATACTAATAGAAAAATATAATAATAGTGAAAATAATGAAAATAAAGAAAGGGAACGGAATGACACATCGGGAGAAGGAGGGAAGACAAGACTGGGTTACACATTCCATATATAGCAATATGACCAAACAAGGTTCAACAATTTATCTATGGTTTATATAAGGCATATAGAAACCACTAATCTGGGAAGTGAGAAGTAAATAAAACTGATTTTATATGTAAATGCCACGAAGATTATTCGAAAAGTGCATATATATAAGACTGGGTATCAACATCTAAACTTGCAATATACATTCCCCATTTCTTATAGAAACGAGATATTCCTCTCTCTACATTAGAGATAGTAGCACGTCTTTCAAAATAAATGCTGCTTAATAGCATATTTTGAACCTCAGTCAGTGAAGGAGACACCCTCTTTTTCCAATATTTCAGAATTTGTTTTTTTGCCACAGTAAATATAACCGAAAGAACCGGAATCAGTTCCTTCTGTTTATTATCAAAGTTCCAAATAGAGAAATTTAATATCAAACACGCTAAAGGGTGTTTTACAACTTGTAGAGAGAATATTTTATTGACAAAATGAATAATCTTATTCTAAAATAAGGCTATATTTCCACACTACTAAAAATCGAGAAAGAATGTAGCTCCATTCATACAGTACTACACTTTGAACAAATACCTAGCTCTTCAGGGACCATATGTGACATCTGGGCTTGCGATATATATGCTCAATGTACCGATTTCAAGTGAACCTCTTGTACTGCAGCAGAGTGTAGAAATTTAAAGGACCTTTAGCTGCTCTTACATAACATGTTAAAATCAGTAAATTCCGGGACATCGCAAGCCCAATTATGAAAGGAGCGCAGCCAAAGTTTACTCGTATTGGTAACTCTAAGGAGATGATAATTATGGTGTAATTTATATACCTTAAATCTAGATATAGAGAAAAGAGGCAGCATAGGATCTGAGGTGTCATCTTTCAGCCTGGGTTTTGCAATGTGTTCACAAAGTGGCGTATATGAAGAAACATAAAAAATTGACAGTTAGAAATTTGATATTTGTTTTTAATCTCATCAAAGGAAAGCATAACAGAGCCCCCTGGATCAAACACATTCGTATCCAGCATCTCTCCATTGATAGAACAGAGTAGGGTTTTGTAGAGCTAGGATAAACATCGGGTTCCCCCAGAAAGTGTTAAAAGGAGAAGATTGAGGATTTCTCAGTATCAATAGAGTTGGTGTATCTCCATGCTTTATAAGTGTCCCTGAATAGAGTATTAGAGATAATCTCAGGTTGGATCTCTTTTTTCGGGGAGTGAAGTAAGGCACTGGGAGAGAAGAAATAGAATAGTGCTAGTTCCAATTCGTAATTTATAAAAGTAGAACGTTTCCAAAACCAATCAAGAATATATCTAAATGAAATAGCTCTACTAAAAACATTCAAATCAGTGATATTTAGACCTCCGTCAGCACAAGATAATTGTAACTTAGAGTAAGCTATTTTTGTTTTTTTAGAACTCCATAACAATTTTTAAAAAATAGAATTGACCTGCGTCACATCGTTTTTTGATAAATATAAGAAGCATTTGTAACAAATTAAAAAGCTTAGGAAAAGCTATACTCCTAATTACAGCTGTCCTCCCCAACAAAGACAGCGGAAGCTGCGACCATCCAGATAATAAATTAGAAATATTCATTATTACTGGTTTAAAGTTTACAGAATATAAGTTATGCAGTGACTCAGGAATTTTGATACCGAAATATTTTAGGGATGCTTTAACTAATGGAAATTGAGACAATATAGGATGTAGGCTAAATTGTGATACATCTCCTGACAAAGGCAGCATCTCCGATTTTGTATAATTAACCTGCAAATAAGCCAAAGGTATCAATCAAAGACATTATCGATGGGATAGAGGACAAGGAATTAGAAATAAAAAGCAGCATATCATCTGCAAATAATGTGAGTTTAGTTTCCATAGTGTCCACTTTAAATTTAGAGAAATACGAAGAACGTAAGACAATAGCCAATGGCTCTAACACCAAGCCCAAAAGTAGGGGAGACAGAGGACACCCCTCATGAGTGCCCCTCTGAATAATGAATTATGATGATAACATACCGTTACCCATAACTTGTATGGCTGGATTGGAATGCAAATTAGTAGTCAGTTGGATGAAGTCCTCCGGTGCACCAAAACCACGTAACGTCTCAAATAAATGGTCACTAAATCAAATACTTTTTCGGCGTCTAATGATAAAATCACATTAGAATCTGATACATCCAAGGACTGCAACCACTGTAAAACCACAAAACTTTACGAATGTTCACAACGGACTGACGACCATGTATAAATCCCGATTTATCCATATGCACAATGCTTGGTAGAATTATTTTTAACCTATTGGCTAATATTTTGGGGAAAATTTTGTAATCAGTATTTAATAAAGAAATTGGCTGATAAGAGCTGGGCAGATCTAAGTCGCGTCCAGGTTTGGGCAAGACCCGTATTGCAGCTGAGTTAAAATATAGTGGGGGCTTGGAACCAGAAAGGAGTTTATTAAAAACTATCATAAGAGGCTTCGATATTTTATTAATTACAATTTTATAATAGTCATTAGTAAGCCCATCTGGCCCGGCGCTTTACCAGATTTTAAAGACTTGATGACTGATATAACTTATTCCTTAGTAATTGGAGAAGTTAGAGATTGTGCTTGTACTTCCGACATACTTGGTACATGAATGGAAGACCAGAATGCTCTCTTTCTAATGTTATCAATGTCAGGATAGAATATAGGTGGGAATAAAAATATTTAAATATGTCTATATTTTGAGCATTAGAGGTAACCAATGATCCATCTGGACCCCTAATTCTTTTAATAATGACCCTTCATCAAGTTGGATAAGAGTTTGCCACTTTTGTTACCAAATCTATAATACATGTAGTCTCTACAGAAAGTATATTTTTCCTCCAGCTGAGATAAAACACTATCAAACAGGGTTTTTTGATGATAATAGCTTTAGTGGAAGGAGTAGGATTATTTTTAAAATCGGAGTATGCTGCTGTCAATTTCGATTGTGAGGCTAAATAGTCAGATCCCTGAAGGACGTCTCTATATTTACTATAAGAGGTAATCATGCCACACATAACTGGCTTAGAAGCTTGCCAGTATATTAATGTGTCATCGCTTTCACATCCCATATTATCCTGTGCATAAGTTTCCCAAGCATCTACTATCATCTGTTAAAAGTTAGAAGATGTAATGAGATGGGAGGGGAACCGCCATTGTTCAATAGATCCCTTATCAGTTGCTACAGAAAGTTTCAGCCAGCAAAGGGCATGATCTGATAGATGTACAGTATAGGCTCTATTATAGTTTCCTGAACTCTGGAAAAAAGACGACCCGAGAGCAGAAGGTAGTCGATGCACGAGAGCATGCCATGAGCTGCCGATAGGCACGTATAATCACATTCCAGAGGATGACAGGCTCTCCACGCATCAACCACCCCCAACTCGCGAGAAATAAAAGGTATATTTACTGTACTATCGAAGGGGCAGAATGCACAGAAATCGTGTTTCTGTCCATTATGTTAGATGACGCAATGTTAAAATCACCACCTATTACTAAGGAGGCATCAGCATGTGGGTATAACTTAACTAATAATTGTAAATCTTTAGAATGCTGATTCAGTGCATATATGTTACACAAAACACAACGCATCTTGTTTAAAGTCACATCTACAATAATATATCGACCCTGAGAGTCTGAAATAGTCAAGTGTACTATAAAAGGAGGAGATTGCATGATTAATATAACAACGCCCCTGGCTTTAGATGTAAACGTTCAGGATGCCATAACTGACCAATGTAACACATTTGGTTGCAATACTTCTTGGGGTAGGAGATGCATCTCCTGCAAAAATATGATGTCTAGTTTGAGCTTACTAAGATACAATAAGATCTTCTTTCTCTTAGCAGGGGAGTTTATACCCACAACATTCCATGTTACATAGGTAATGCTAGAAATATCTCAATAAATGCAAACTTATATTTGCCAACCTTGCAGGCAAAAGTGGTCCAGCCACTACAGAAAAAAATCCACAAATGTGTAACAGGGAATATTGTGTAGACAAGAAAAAAGAGGGAAGGAATGGAGGGAGGAAAAAATAAAGAACATAAAATGGAAACATAACAAAAATGAGAGTAATAACATAGCAATAGTACCCCAGCAAATTTGCCGTAAGGGACCTCCAGCAAAATTAAACATGTTACCCTTACTATTAATGGCCATGCTCCTAGCACACCCCGGCAGTTCAGATACAAAGAAACACAAAACTCTGAATCAGCTCAACACAACTATAAAGGGAAGTTTGTCCCAAGAGGAAGCATACAAAGCAGGAAATACATTCCACCATCATCTATACATCATTATCACATAGAAGTAGGAAATAGGAAAAATAAAAAAAATAGAAAAAACAGCATACAAACGGCTGCCCGACATAGTGTAGTGAGGACTAAGTAATGGCAGAAAACTGACATATATTCAGTAAAGAAACATTAAATTCCTGGAGGAGAGGAGAGAGTGGGCACCAGAGAGATAATTTTCTGCATCCGCAGCAGAGGTGAAGTCCTTGAAAGTGTCCCTCTCGAATATACTCAGCCTGGCGGGATAGAGAAGGGCAAATTTGTTGTTCGCCTTGAACAGATTAATGCAGATGGGAGAAAAGTCTTTCCTCGCCCTAATAACGTCTGTCGAGTAATCCTGGAATATCCGGATGGGTACATCATTCCATTTGAAATCTGGATGTCTAAGTGAGGCATTACAAATAATGTCTTTATGCAGGAAATTAAGACATTGAAATATGACTACACGTGGTCTACAATCTTTGGAATTCCGTACAGGTCCTAGGCAATGGGCCCTCTCCACCTCTATACCAGTGCACTCCTCTGTGATATTAAGCATCTCAGGAAGCGAGGACTGTAGGAAACGTATCAACTCTGTCCCTTTAAGAGATTCAGCCAAACCAGTAACACGAAAGTTATTGTAGCGGGATCTATTCTCAAGGTCATCTTATTTATTCAGAGCCTGATGATAAGACTTCTGTAAGGAGGAGGCAGTGACCTTTAATTCTTACACATCCTGAAAATTAGCTCCCAGTCTATTTTCATTAGAATGCACATTTTGGGACAATTGCTTAATTTGAGATTTGATATCTTAAACAGCTTGAGATAGCTTAGCTGAATGGGCTTCCATTATAGGTCCCATAGTTTCTTGTATGGCTTTAACTACGTCATTAATATTGGAGTCAGCCTGCATCTTTGGGGAGTGCGCCCTTTGCTGTTTAGGCTGCTTCTGCGGAGGGAAAAACTTCTCCATCAGATGTGCTCTATGCTCCCCAACCTCCAGTGTACAGTGAGCCGTGTTTCCAGCTGCGTACGCGGCTGTGCGATGCTGTGGCGCCGGGATGTGAATGGAGCTCTCCCACTAAGCATCCATCAGCTCAGGAGCCGGAACTGGAAGTCCAGGCTACAGTAATTGTTATAGGTGCTCTTTTTGTTAAAAGAAAACAGACGTGTGCTGTGTAATAATGTTAGAGATTAAGCAATGTAGAAGGTAATGTGGAAGGATGGAAGGAAGAGAAACATGCAAGCAGGACGAGCAAAGGTTGTTGATGCCAGTGACCTAGACATCATATAATGAAGGCCTTTGTGCTTATTTAAATATAAACAAAATTGCATGTTCTTCTCTGACTCTGGCCCTAAAGGTACTTTTATAAACAGCAGTTTTGATGCAGTTGACTTGTGTTGTTTGTTCAACAGTACTTTATAATAGAATTAAATTGTACTAAATGTCTGACAGTTCACAAATATGTGGTCATTTTTAAATAAACATACATGGAATATAAATGGTCATGACAACAATACCACTGTTTTATTTGTTAATTCGTGAGCAATGGAAAAATACAAAAGTATATAGAGTTCCAGTCTTTTAAAAACTATTATGAATGAACTATTTACAGAGAGAATATAGTACAGTAAATGATGATGAAACTAATATGACTATTATGACTTTAAATTATTAATGTATCACTTGATAGATGATATTGCATTTTATAGTACTATTTCCTGATTTTATACCTTTTGCACTAGGGCTGTTTTATTACCATTGCAAGAAGTTTGAAGAAATACATTTCTGTATCTGCAGCTGTAGGCTTTGGAGTACTTGGAATTGAGGTAAAATGTAAAATATATTTGCTACAAACCAGACAATGTCTTTACTTGGTAGTACTCCCAGGGTCGGACTGACTCACAGGTGTACATGGGATATACTGTATCCACACGCTTTCTGAGAAGAGCCCAATAGAGCAGATGGACCAGTGTTGCCAGATCATCCTCACCACCAGGCCCCATTACAAGAGCCTGACAGCAGGCACCCCACCAATAGTTAGTGTATCTTGTCTTTCAATAATGAGGGCAAAAATCTAATCCTTCTCATTGAAGTGCTCTGTGAAAACGCCCAGAATTCACAGTACAGATATATATGTTGGTGCCTTCTTGCAGACTTTCATTTTGTGTCAGTAAAAATTTTGCTATGCGAGAAATGATCATGATTAAGTTAAACGTAGTCATCTTTACTAATTTACTGGCACTTGTGAAAATCAAGTAATATGTACTGTAAAAAATATATGGGATGTAGTCAGGTGACCGGCGGTCATGATCCCGGTGTTCAGCATACTGACGTTAGGACTCCGGTCACCAGGATGCTGGCAGGGGGCCCAGGGCTATTCCCACTCGTGGATGTCCACTACAACCACGCAGTGGGAATAGAACCTGTGGCAAGCGCAGCGAGCCCTCAAGGTGCTTAGTTGCGCTCGCCCCCCTGCCGGCATCCTGGTGGCTGGGATCCCGGCATCGGTATGCTGACCGCAGGGATCCTTACTGGTGGTCACCAGACTCCAACCCAAATAAATGGTTTATCCTGCTGTTGGGAAATGCACTGAATGCTGCTGTTATATGGAGACTATCACTTTTTTCTCATGAGCCTTTAAAGCAGGGGTGGGCAATTATTTCAGCTGGGGGGCCACTTAACACTTTCAGTGAATATTCGAGGGCCGCTGCAGTTGGGCCGGTGCTCCATTGAAATCCTGTTTGTCACTGGCCGGATCCTGTTCTGCGGCATCCCGCAGATCAGGATCCGTGTGCACACAGAACCCCCCTCCCGGCCGAGCCGGTCCCGTTCAGCGGGACCCGCTTGGTCGCTATGTGTGGCCCCAGCCTTATCAATTGTATTTACAGCTCCTCTTTTTCCCCTGGCATGGGTACCAGCTCCTCTTCCCCCCTCTCCTCTGGACCCACATAGTAGCTTCTATCACCCCTCTCTCCATATAGCAGTTTATGTCCTCCCTTTCCCCATATAGCAGCTTCTATCCCCCCTCTCCCCACTTAGCAGTTTCTATCCTCCCTCCCCCCATATAGCAGCTTCTATCCCCCCTCTCGCCATATAGCAGCTTCTACCCCCCCCCCTCCCCTGGACCCATATAGTAGCTTTTAAACAACCCCCCAACAGAAACACAGATACTACCTTCTCCTTCCACTGCCCCCCACCCCCACCTTAGGGCACAGTTAGCAGCTTTTAACCATCTGACTCCCTCCCTCCTTCCCTAGACACAGATAGCAACTTCCTCCCCATACTTGGCACCCCTCGCCTGGCAGCTCTTGCTGCCTGCCGCCAGCTATTCATTTACTACCAACCTCAGGTGGTGTTTCTTTCTTCAGCGTTCAGAACATCAAATGTGCTGCGCGGATAAACGCTCTTGCATTGACTCCGCCCCCACGCCTCCCAGTGCCTGACGTCACAGAAGAAATCCCGGCCAGCTGCCTTTGCCTGTGACGCGATCAGGCTTTCCTCAGCAGTCTAGGAGTGAGCTGCTGTAGCGCAATGAGAAGCAGCTCAGCCGCTCGGGCCGCTTGTCATTGTGCACTGGTATGGGGCAGCGGCCCAAGCAGGATCGGATTAAAGTGGAATACAGCCCAGCTACTAGTATAATACACTTATTTTATTCTAATTATAAACTTTGGTAACTTAAAACTATCAAAGACTGATTTTTGGAGCTGATGCTGAGTTGGATGTATGCCAGTTTGCATTGCATAAAACACACAACTGGTTCTGCTCGTGTACAGTATATACAAAATTTGCTTGCATCTGAGTGGAGCAGTTGTGGGAAGGGTCATTCCATGGTAGACTAAGTACAGTAACAGCACACATAAAATGGAACAGGTGTAGACCCATAAATAGATGCATACACTCCAGTCAAAGACAAGTGCAAATATACAATGAAAATGATGGTCGCCAGCTCTAGCTCACTGATTGGCTGATTCTGGATTTCACAGGAAGCTAATTAGGTGCTTTTTCATTGACTGTGCATGTATTATTTTTCATGGATACTTTTAGTAAAAGTACATATGAAAAAGAGTTATTACAGCTGCATTACTAAAGTTGTTTTTGTTATTTAAACATACAGTCACAGTGAATGTGTATTTAACTATCAAAATAAAAGTTCAAATAATTGGATGTATCTGATGTATGCTTGATATAAACTTGGCTCATATGTTACTGGTTACAGGCCTGCATGCATGTTGCAATTGTTCAGCCGTGCATGTGCATGCAAGTGTTTTTGCAATTTATTTACTGAATGAATTTGGGTTATTTTTATGTAAAGGTGCTGAAACTCAGCATGAGCTCCTCTCTGGCCATGCATACTGCAGTGCATACTCTCCAGTAGATGTACAAATGGTACAAACTGGTTATCAATATGTAACCAGCATGTGCAGCACATTATACAGTTAATAAGATTCTAAAACTGTCACAGGTGGTAATTCAGGGTTGATCGCAGTAGCAAATTTGGTAGCAAAACCATGGCCCTCATTCCGAGTTGTTCGCTCACTAGCAGATTTTAGCAGCATTGCACACGCTAGGCCGCCGCCCTCTGGGAGTGTATCTTAGCATAGCAGAATTGCGAACGAAAGATTAGCAGAATTGCGAATAGAAATTTCTTAGAAGTTTCTGAGTAGCTCCAGACTTACTCAGCCATTGTGTCCTTTTCGTTCCTGGTTTGACGTCACAAACACACCCAGCGTTTGCCCAACCACTCCCCCGTTTCTCCAGCCACTCCTGTGTTTTACAACTCGAACGCCTGCGTTTTTCCGCACACTCCCATAAAATGGCCAGTTTCCGCCCAGAAACACCCACTTCATGTCAATCACACTCCGATCAGCACAGCGATGAAAAAGCTTCGTTATGCCATGAGTAAAATACCTAACTTTTGTGTAAAATAACTAAGAGCATGCGCTCTGCGAACCTTGCGCATGCGCAGTAAGCGACTAATCGCAGTATAGCAAAAATCAGCAACGGGCGAACAACTCGGAATGACCCCCATGTGCATTGCAGGTGGGGCAGATGTAACGCGCAGAACGAGTTAGATTTGGGTGAGTTATATTGTTTCTGTGCAGGGTAAATACTGGCTGCTTTATTTTTACACTGCAATTTAGATTTCAGTTTGAACTCACCCCACCCAAATCTAACTCTCTCTGCACATGTTACATCTTCACCCGCTGCAGTGCGCATGGTTTTGCCCAACTGCTAACAAATTTGCTGCTACAGTAAACTCTGAATTAGGCCCATAGGCCCTCATTCCGAGTTGATCGCTTGCTAGCTGCTTTTAGCAGCAGTGCAAATGCTAAGCCACCGCCCTCTGGGAGTGTATCTTAGCTTAGCAGAAGTGCGACCAAAAAGGATCGCAGAACGGCGTCTACATTTTTTCAAGCAGTTTCTGAGTAGCTGCAGACCTACTCCTACCTTGCGATCACTTCAGACTATTTAGTTCCTGTTTTGACGTCACAAACATGCCCTGCGTTCGGCCAGCCACTCCCCCGTTTCCCCAGGCACGCCTGCATTTGTATCTGACACGCCTGCATTTTTCAGCACACTCCCGGAAAACGGTCAGTTACCTCCCAGAAACGCCCCATTCCTGTGAATCACTCAGCGGTCAACAGTGCGACTGAAAAGCGTTGCTAGACCTTGTGTGAAACTGCATCGGCTTTTGTGAAAGTATATCGCACGTGCGCAGTGTGCATCATACGCATGCGCAGAAGTGCCGATTTTTTACCTGATCGCTGCCCTGAGAACAACGGCAGCTAGCGATCAACTCGGAATGAGGGCCATGGGGGGTCATTCAGAGTTGATCGTAGCTGTGTTAAATTTAGCACAGCTACGATCGTTAACTCAGACATGCGGGGGGACGCCCAGCACAGGGCTAGTCCGCCCCGCATGTAAGTGCCGGCCCCCCCGCACAAATACAAAAGCATCGCACAGAGGCAATGCCTTCGTATTTGAGGAGTAACTCCCGGCCAGCGCAGCTCCTGTGGCTGGCCGGGAGTTGCTCTTCGCTCCCGCTGGCCGCAGCGGCTGCGTGACACGTCACGCAGCCGCCGTGGCTCGCCCCCCCCCCAACGGTCCGGCCCCGCCTGCGTTGGCCGGACCGCTCCCTAAACGGCGGCTTAACGCCGCCGTTCAGCCCCCTCCCGCCTAGCGACCGCCTCTGTCTCAGAGGCAATCGCTAGGTAACAAAAGCTGCTATGCGCCGGCGCACTGCGGCGCCGGCGCATGCGCAGTTCCGCCCCGACCGATGCGACAAACTGCAGCGAGCGATCGGGTCGGAATGACCCCCATAGTCACTACTATATAATGTTAGTGTATATACTGTTAATAACAATACTCTTTCCTTAATCTTAAATGGGTGGATAGATAGATAGATAGATAGATAGATAGATAGATAGATAGATAGATAGATAGATAGATAGATAGATAGATAGATAGACCAACAGAATACGTTACGAGACTGACTTTAATATGCTTTATCCACAGATGTTTGCCATGTTCTTTGCTCTGTGTCTTTATTACAACTTTGACTAAGAGACCAGGCTGGATGAAGATGTCACAGGTTAATCATGTCTGGATATCTGCTGAGAGATCATATTCATACAATTTGGACATTTCCCTTTCCAATTACAATTGTTAAGCTGGTCAGAGGCAAATATCACTGTTCCAGCTCAGAGTGTAGAATTATTAGGTGCAGTGCCCAGTTATCATTACTTGTAGATTTTCTTTATCCTACTCACTGTAATCAATAACTTGCTACATCTGCAGCAATTAATCAGACAGATACAGTAATGTAATTGCAGTTGGTTAAGAAGCACAATGGGCAATCAGAAGATTAATAGTTTATCTATATTTTTCAGGAACGCTCAGTACTTCATTTTATACAATGGTGAGCAATGTGAATGCTATTACCTATGTCCTTTTATAAGGGAACGTTTGGCAGTTTAGTTGTTACTATAAGAATTACTACTGTAAAATTATACATGAAGCACACTAGATTATTTCCACAGATCTATGCACACATTAATATTCTATAAATTGATACCGGATAAGTTATAAATTCACTCTGGGGAGATGTGAGGAATTGGGCACATACTGTACAAGTAAATGGATGTCAGTAAATAAACGGGTTCACTACGGCTGGCCGGCGGTCGGGCTCCCGGCGACCAGCATCCCGGCGCCGGGAGCCCGACCGCCGGCTTACCGACAGCTTGGCGAGCGCAAATGAGCCCCTTGCGGGCTCGCTGCGCTCGCCACGCTACGGGCACGGTGGCGCGCTACGCGCGCCACACTATTTTATTCTCCCTCTATGGGGGTCGTGGACCCCCACGAGGGAAAATAATTGTCGGTATGCCGGCTGTCGGGCTCCCGGCGCCGGTATACTGAGCGCCGGTAGCCAGACCGCCGGCAAACAGAAGACCACCCAAATAAACACCACACCACTTACCAGGGCACAATTTGTGATGTTCTCCATTCCATGGAAAGTATCTTGTTTTGTGAAGCATGATCATGAAACACACCTAGCATTAAATTCTTCAGGAGGTCATCTGTGAACATTGAAATGAGATTGTGGTGAAGATTGTGCATTTTAGGGTCCTTGCCAGTGGTAAAACTACAGGGTTGCTAGCAGGGGTGTAAAGTGGCCCTGTAAAAATGTATAGAAGTGGCCTCACATGGGCAGCACCAGAGGTATACAACATAACAGGCCCCACATGCACATTGGCTCACCGGGGATATTCTCTGTGAACCCCATGGCCTATCCGCCCCTGGTTGCTAAACTAGCAAATGTCCACAGGGGACCTTAAGGTGAAGGAGGCCCATCCCAAATCAGTCACTAAATACTGTAGTGCTTTGTGTTTCACAGCCACTGCTGCACTCGGGATGCAGCAGCAGTCAGCTTCTCTTTCCTGTATAAGCCCGCCTCCAGACTCCTGTGTAACGAGCCAATGGGAGTCTGGGGGCAGGCTTATACAGGATGGAGAACTGACTCTGAATGCTGCATCTGCAGCTGTGAAACACAATGCTGCTGATCCCAGGGTCAAATAGGAGGCCCACCTTTAGAGTTTTCCAGGGGCCTACAAGCCTCTATTTAAGCTACGCTCATAGCAATGCCTCTCTGAGTTCACTGGCATGCATATTCCAGTATCCCGCTTAACCTCAGCAAAAAAATGGATGAAAGAGGAGCTATTCCAGGTTCAGAAAGTAGATGAGCACATATATATATAAATATTTGTGCAACGTAAACAAATACTGTAGATGCATGCATTCAAAATAAAATAGTTGTGCTCTCACATATTTTGTAGTTAGTAATCTTAACTTTTCTAATCATATATGTCCAGCTGATGGTTTCCTCAGGCATAACTGCATGAAAACAGAAAAAACTCTCTTCTGCTTATCGTTAAAATTGCGAGAGAAAAACGTCCATGTGCCTAATATGTTACATAGCAAATGTACAATGTTTTTGTGTAAAAGCCAATATTTATCATCTGTTGGGTACCGTTATCAAAATGTTTTCATTGTATAATTGTAGCTTTATTAAAACCTAGCATACTTAAGAGAAGAAAAATGTTTACAAAGAAAATGAGTACATGAGTAATAAATAAATCCAGAATATATCATAAAAGTATACTGTATCAGCTATTCTACTCACAAATTCATTGTAGGTCAGCATCAGGACTTGGAACAATACAGAAAGCTACCTACTCTGGATGTTGTTAAGCAGGGCCTGATTACAAGTTCTGGACGTACTAGGGTATTAAACCTGTAACACAGCTAACACAAAGAACTGTGCGTATACATGCTCAGGGAAATAGCCATTCTTACTGTGTAAACATATAGGGAGGAATTCAACTGCTCGTGGTTATTTTTTCGGGTGGTAAAAACTGGACTTTTCGGCTATTTTTTTTTTCAGGCAATCCAATTAGAGCACATTTTTACCATCTGAAAAATTAAGGCCACAATTACAAGAACAGGGCATTAATCAGGCTTTTAATCAGGTCCCAAAAAAAAAAAATCCCTAATAAGTGTCGGAATCTGGTTGCCTTCAGGGTTTATTGGAGTGCCCCAGATTGAATTACCGTGGGCAATTGACTTTCCCCCTTAATATGTTAGTCCATTGTTTAAAATACATGTGGGTAGCATTGTCAGTGAGGTAACATCTGCTTAGACATGAATGAAGATTAGAGATGAGCCCACCAGAACTTCCGGGATCCCAGGGAATCCAAGCGCCAGGTTGGATTTTCCCACCTTGCTCGAATTTCAGAACGAGGCAAAACATCATCTTCCCGGCGTCAGATCTTGCATGTTTTGTATTCGATAAAAGTCCCTCCTGCTGTGATTTGGGTGCCATTCACACAGGATGCTGGAGAGAGAGCACACTAGAGACTGCCAGGGCAGCAAATTATCGTTGATGATCAATCTACTGGTGCAAACAGCAGTGGCACTGGCAACCACATGTCCCTTACTAAATTAATGTCTTTTAGTGTTAATACTAGGCGAGCTAGTTTTGATCTGTAGGCAGTTAGCAAGGCATGCAGGAAGTTACATCTATTGTCTAAATGTGTCACAATGGTGCTGCCTGTAACCCTGAGTGTGCCACACTGGTGCTGCCTGTAACCCTTAGTGTGTCACACTGGTGCTGCCTGCAACCCTAAATATGTCACACTGTGGCTGAGAATTACCCCTTGGTACAACTGCACACTGGTTTTTTTTATGCCAGTGCCCACAGTGCAGCCCAGAGCTCCTAATACAGGGCAGCATTAACCCTTTATTGGTGCACAGTAAAAGTTTTTATTGCAATTATTTTATTGCCATTATTATTTTATTGCAATTATTTTATTGCCATTATTTTGTTGCACAACTTGAGCATTCAAAAAAAAAAAAAAAAAAACAGTAGGTGTATGCCACTGCGTTCATACATATAAGCACCATAAGTCCACAGTGTGAGTTGTCATTTGTGAAAAAAAACAAAAAAGTTTATTTTCATTTTTTTTATAAGCTGTGTGTGTTCAATAAAACTCAATAGGTGTGTGCCCGACTGCATTCAACATCATACATACTGTAATATATATAAGCACTGAGTTGTTTGTGAAAAAAAATATTTTTTTGTATAACTTGTGTGTGCTGTACGTGCCATGCTGCACTGAGCTCCTAAATATAAGCACTGTGAGTCTGCAGTGTGAGTTGTCCTTTGTGAAAAAACAAAGAAGTATTTTTTTTAACAACTTGTGTGTGTTCATCGATATGGATCATGATCAATCAACAGAAGAGCAGGAACAGCAACCAAATATTAGCACTACAGCTGCTGCCACTAGTCATGGTAATATTTGTCCTTTAACATTATCTACTAAAGTCGATGCTTAAGGACATAGAGGGTTTAAATCAGGGCATCTTAAAAACAAACAAACAATATTTTACATTGGTAAAAAAAAAACACCTCAAATAAAGGAAAAGTTTACTGCAGGAAAACACAAAAACGTAGTAGCACTCTCCTAATTGGCTGTGTGCTCACCTTTCACTCAAGTGAATCCCATAAAGTTCAATGGGGACAAAAATATCCATTGAAGTCTATGGTTGGGAAGTTTAATTGAGGTAATTTGGGAAAAGGGGATCCCCGTGTATACATATAGATCCCTTTACCCGGTTGGATTGCGTTACACTTTTTAACCTTGTGGATGCTTACATGGACAAAAGAAGACCGACCTACACCAGATTTACAGATACAGTAGAACTACAAATACCAGTGGGCCCTTTAATGCACCACATGCTGGTACTTATGGTTCCCCAAGTACCAGCATATGCATCATGCTTGCTGGGACCTATAGTTCCAATGTAAAAGACAATATTAATTCTTCATGGGTGGCAGCCATAGCCCTGGACTTCAGCCCTGGGTGGACTTTATCGGGTTGTTCCTACACCCCCAGGGAATCCCAGCCATGGCTGACTAGTTGAGGATTTAATGTTATGGTCACAGGGACCTGTATAAATGTGTCCCCAAGCTGTGGTATTATCTCCTTGACTAGTGGAGCCCGGTTCTGGTTCCAAAAATACGGGGGAACTGTACGTCTTTTTCCCCCCTATTTTTGTAACCAGTCCAAGAGCTCAGTGCTAGGGGGACACCTACTCAATTTTTCACTGTATGTTAGCAACCAGGACCGCCTTAATGATCCCAGGGCTGGTTATGCTTTGGGAGGGGTGGGGGGAGGACTGCACGTCCGGTTTTTTTTCTTTCACTTTTTTAAAAACTATTTCAGTACTTTTCCTGACAGAAACATGAACGGATTTCAATGAATTGGACATGCTTCTGTTAAACTTGCACAATGTAACGAAACTCACATTACAATGTGTGGGTTTTCATTTGAGAAAACCCGTATACACTCACACAATGCAATATCCTCAAATTTAAAAACTTGCAGGCTATTAGATTGGGTGCATTTTACAACATACTTGCACCTAATGTGTGAGAAGGTGCGCATTTGTACTGCATGAATAACTCGCACCCCATGACATCCCACCAATCAAGTCCATTATTGAAAACATTGACACCATATCAGCCTCTCTTGTCTTTGTGGATGTGATAGTCTACTGTATAACATTTCCCCTCCATTTGTGAATAAGGAAGAAGCAAGCATTATATTATTCAGGTTACCCCAAGAAAATTTTTGGTAGATGCTTGTTTGTCTATACCTAATGTGACAAGAACACTGGGATAGTGTTTGAGGGCAGGTATATTTGTCCCAGGTTCTTGTCTTACATGTTTTAGAAAATGTTAACTTCTAGGAAAAATGCTTTTTGTTTTGTCTGAACCTTTTCAGTTTGCTGTAAAAGCTGGGTAAAGGCTCTGAGAGAGAGATAAGGCGAGTTCTAGACATTGGGCCCAGTTCGGGTCTTTGGCCTCACAGAGGGCTAATCAGGGTTTCAGCTGTGTAAGAGTGTTATAGTGCTTCTAACCTGATTAGTATGGGCAGACTGCCTGGGAAGGCTGCAGGATCTGTGTGTGAGAGACACGCTTTCTGATGCAAGTAAGCTATACAGTATGTACTGAAGAACTCTGTGTTTTGTTTAGTGACAGTTAGGAACATCTTATGTTTAGTTAGTGCCGGACAGGCAAGGTATTTTTATTTTGGGGTTTGTTTTATTTTCTGTTTCAATAAAACTGGCCGGGGTCAGTTGTACCAGAAACTGGACTTGTGTTGTTCCTCAGCTGCTGCGGGCTGCCATATTCCCCGGGAAAAGGCACCTTGCACCCCTACAGTGTTACAACTTGGTGGAATGCGAGCAGGCCGTTCTGCGCATAAGTGAAAGCAGCAGCTTTGTGAGGCCTGCAGAAAACGGTGGTTTATGCAGATACAGCCCAGTGTGAAGTTACTGAGACTCACCCCTGAGGGTTTGATATATGTCCTGGGTGAAAGCAGCTGCAAAGCCGCCTGAAAAATCTGTTGACATGGAGGATCTGCTTAAAGCCTTGCTGCAAGCTACAGCGGCTCAGCAGGAGGCCAACCGACAGCAGCAGGTGGCAATGGAGGAAAATAAGAGACAACAGCAGGCAGTTGTTGATGAACTTTACAGGCAACAGCGTCAGGATAGAGAGGCCTTAACAGAAGTGGTGCAGAGGCTTGCAGCTCGGGTTGGAGATGTGGCCGTCAGTGCTCCAACCAGCTCTAGTTCTATACGAGCCAGTCACTTCCTGCAGAAAATGACAGAGGCTGATGATGTGGAGGCCTATCTGACCACGTTTGAAAGGACTGCCGAGCGTGAGAACTGGCCGAAAGCACAGTGGGCCAGTCTGCTGGCACCTTTCCTGTCAGGTGAGCCCCAAAAAGCTTACTTTGATTTAAGCCCTGCTGAGGCTCGGGACTATGATAAACTAAAGACTGAGATCCTGACCCGCCTGGGAGTCACGCTGTCAGTACGAGCACAACGGGTGCACCGTTGGCTGTACGCCATGGAGAAGCCTCCGCGCTCCCAGATGCACGACCTTATTCAGCTAACAAAAAAATGGCTGCAGCCAGAGACATTAACTGGTCCCCAGATGGTGGAAAGAGTCGTCATGGACCGCTACTTGAGATCTTTGCCCATGGTCCTGCGCAAGTGGGTGAGCCATGGAAACCCGGGTACTGCTGACCAATTAGTGGACATGGTAGAGAGGTATTTGGCAGCAGAGGAACTACTGATGACCACCCAGCAACCCATAGGTCCTCGACAGCGCCCTTCAGTAAAGACTGGTAAGACTGTTCCGTGGGAAAACGTTGCTGGGCGGTTAAGAGAACGCAAGGCTGGAGAGACTGTAAACACTGGCCCTGGAAACAGGCCAATGGGGCTAGAACGGTCTATGCTGCCCAAATGGGTTGATAATCGTGTGGTTAAATGTTTTAGGTGTGGTATGCCAGGTCATGTTATTGCCAATTGCCCAGTCACGCAAGAACCCATGCAATGTGATGCTGCCTTTGAATGTCGCAGAATGTCTTTCTTTGCTAGGTTAGCTTGTACTGTGGTACCTTCACCTGAGCTGGAAAAACAAATGTGTGATGTGTTCTTAGAAGGTAACCGGGTAGAGGCCTTGCTAGATTCAGGAAGTTTAGTTACCCTCGTGAAAGCAGGGTTAGTGAACCCCTTAAAGGTCCAGCAAATACCTATTGGGGTAACTTGCATACATGGGGATACCCAACATTATGCCACTGCTGAGGTGAATATAGAAACTTGTTGTGGGTCAGCAATGGTTAAAGTGGGACTGGTCCCTACCTTGGTGCATGAGGCCATAATAGGGAGGGATTTTCCTCATTTTTGGAAACTGTGGGAATCACGGTTATCAACAGATGTGAGAAGTAAAAAGCCAGTTGATAATACCGGTGATTTTATGGATGTACGTGGGTCTTCGGAACTTTCTGGCCCTTTGCCTTTTGCTAGTTTGGCTGGGGAAGTGACAGATGGGGAGTCCAGTGAGGACCCTCTTGCCGGGAACAGAGACATAGTAGTTAGAACTGAAAGCGTGCCTGACCTGGAGGTAAAGAAGGATCTGTTTGCGTCTGAACAGTTAAAGGATCCTACCTTAATAAAGGCTAGAGAGAATGTTAAGATTGTTAATGGGGAACCTGTGGTACCAGGTGACAGGGTTACGTATCCCCACATGGCCATCTGTAATGAGCTCTTGTACCACATTGTCAAAAGGGGTGAGGATGTGGTGGAACAGCTGGTAGTTCCCCAGCCTTATCGGAGAACGGTACTAGATTTAGCTCATAGTCACGTTACCGCAGGACATTTAGGGGCAGAAAAAACCACTGAAAGAGTTTTACAAAGGTTCTTTTGGCCAGGGGTTTATAAAGAAGTGTCTGAATATTGTTCTTCCTGTCCTGAATGCCAGTATCATGCCCCTAGACCCCATTTCAGGAGCCCACTAGTTCCCATGCCTATTATAGAGGTCCCGTTTGACAGAATAGCCATGGATCTCGTGGGGCCCTTGTTAAAGTCTGCTCGGGGCCATCAGTATATCCTGGTAATTATGGACTATGCCACTCGATATCCTGAGGCTGTCCCTTTACGCACTATCACAACCAAGGCGATAGCTAGGGAGCTGGTGCAGGTATTTAGTAGAGTGGGAATACCAAAAGAAATTTTGACTGACCAAGGTACTCCATTTATGTCAAGGATCATGAAAGAATTGTGCAAGTTATTTAAGGTCACTCACCTCAGGACGTCCATCTACCATCCCCAAACTGACGGGTTGGTGGAAAGGTTTAATAAAACATTAAAAAGTATGTTAAAAAAGGTTGTTGAGAGAGATGGGAAAAACTGGGATTGTTTGTTGCCCTACTTGTTAAAGTCCCTCAGTCCTCTACGGGGTTTTCTCCATTTGATTTGTTGTATGGTAGACACCCCAGAGGGCTGTTGGATATTGCCAAAGAGACGTGGGAAGGACAGCCCACTCCTTATAGAAGCGTTATTGAGCATGTAACACAAATGCAGGATAGGATTGCAGCCGTGGTACCTGTTGTCAGAGAGCACATGGAACAGGCCCAAAGTGCTCAACAGAGGGTCTATAACCGGAGTGCCAAGATACGGGAATTTGCTCCTGGAGATAGAGTTCTTGTTTTGGTACCCACTGTGGAAAGCAAATTCCTAGCTAAATGGCAGGGTCCATTTGAGATTAGGGAAAAAGTGAATGAGGTTAATTACAAAGTATACCAGCCGGGAAAGAGAAAACCCGAACAGATCTACCATGTTAACTTAATCAAACCCTGGAAAGATAGGTTGTCTCTGTCAGCGGAGCCTTGCCCTTCGGTGTCTTCACCCCGGTTGCTTCCCGCAGTGAAGGTGTCAGAGACATTATCAGCTGATCAGAACAATCAGGTTAAAGAATTTCTCATCCAAAATAGGGAGGTATTTTCAGAGCTGCCTGGCCGAACGACCATAATAAAACATGACATTGTCACAGAACCAGGGGTCAGGGTTCATTTAAAGCCATATAGGATTCCTGAAGCTCAGCGAGAAGCTATTTCTAAGGAAGTTAAAACCATGTTAGAACTTGGAGTCATAGAGGAGTCTAACAGTGAGTGGTCCAGTCCCATAGTGCTCATCCCGAAGCCCGACGGTAGCATACGCTTCTGTAATGACTTTCGTAAGTTAAATGAGGTGTCCAAGTTTGACGCATACCCCATGCCCCGTGTGGATGAGCTTGTAGAAAGGCTGGGAACAGCCAGGTTTCTCACCACATTGGACCTGACCAAAGGTTACTGGCAAATACCTTTATCTGATAGCGCCAAAGAAAAAACAGCCTTTTCGGTTCCGGAGGGGCTGTACCAGTATAAGATGTTACCCTTTGGGTTGCATGGGGCTCCAGCAACCTTTCAACGGGCGATGGATAAAATTTTGAGGCCCCATAGAAAATATGCAGCTGCCTATTTGGATGATGTGGTAATTCACAGTACAGACTGGGGGTCCCATTTGGTTAAAGTACAAGCAGTACTGGACTCAATCAGAGAGGCAGGGTTAACTGCTAACCCAAAGAAGTGCTGCCTCGCAATGGAGGAGGTCAAATACTTGGGCTTCACCATAGGCAGAGGTCTGATTAGGCCCCAATTGAATAAAGTTGATGCTATTCAAAACTGGCCTCGTCCAGTGAATAAAAAACAGGTAAGGGCTTTTTTGGGAATTACTGGGTACTATAGACGGTTTATTCCTAATTTTGCGACCACAGCGGTGCCGTTGTCAGACCTTACCAAAGGGAAGCAGTCAAATGTGGTGAAATGGAACCCTGATGCAGAAAAGGCGTTCCAAGCATTAAAAGTGGCTTTGTGTTCACAACCGGTGTTGATAACACCAGATTTTTCAAAAGAATTTGTGGTACAGACAGATGCCTCAGAGGTAGGGATAGGTGCTGTGCTGTCCCAAACCAGAGATGGGGACGAACACCCTATCATTTATTTGAGTAGGAAACTCAATGAGCATGAAAAAAAGTATGCCATTGTGGAAAAGGAGGCTTTGGCCATTAAGTGGGCACTAGATACCTTGAGATATTACCTCTTGGGTAGACAATTCAGACTAGTGACAGACCATGCCCCTTTAAAATGGATGTATGTAAATAGAGGCAAGAATGCTCGTGTAACTAGATGGTTTCTAGCGTTGCAGGACTTTAAGTTTACTGTCGAACATAGACCGGGAACACAATTGGCCAACGCAGATGCATTGTCTCGCATCTTCTGTTTGGGGGCTACAAGTGTTCCGGCCCCTAGGTCGAAACAGGGGAGGGGGATATGTGACAAGAACACTGGGATAGTGTTTGAGGGCAGGTATATTTGTCCCAGGTTCTTGTCTTACATGTTTTAGAAAATGTTAACTTCTAGGAAAAATGCTTTTTGTTTTGTCTGAACCTTTTCAGTTTGCTGTAAAAGCTGGGTAAAGGCTCTGAGAGAGAGATAAGGCGAGTTCTAGACATTGGGCCCAGTTCGGGTCTTTGGCCTCACAGAGGGCTAATCAGGGTTTCAGCTGTGTAAGAGTGTTATAGTGCTTCTAACCTGATTAGTATGGGCAGACTGCCTGGGAAGGCTGCAGGATCTGTGTGTGAGAGACACGCTTTCTGATGCAAGTAAGCTATACAGTATGTACTGAAGAACTCTGTGTTTTGTTTAGTGACAGTTAGGAACATCTTATGTTTAGTTAGTGCCGGACAGGCAAGGTATTTTTATTTTGGGGTTTGTTTTATTTTCTGTTTCAATAAAACTGGCCGGGGTCAGTTGTACCAGAAACTGGACTTGTGTTGTTCCTCAGCTGCTGCGGGCTGCCATATTCCCCGGGAAAAGGCACCTTGCACCCCTACAGTGTTACACTAACATAAAGTCATAAATAGTCTAGATGAGTTAAGTGCAGGCATCAGGTATGAGATGAAGTCAGTGAGCTCTATGCTGGAGAAACAGGAAAATGATTTTCTCGTGCTCAATACCTAGCAGTAGAGCAGACTACAAGACTTCTGTATATGAATGGTTTACATATCAAAGTTATTTTTTTTTTATTAAGGTACATAATTATATAAATATTTGAATGTGTCTGTCACTAACAGTTTGCATGACTTCCAACTCGTACAGCATACTGTTTCAGAAACCTGTAATTTGTGGATTTATGAAATAATAATAATAATAATAATAATAATAATAATTATATAGCTCTTTACTCCCAGCATTGCTTGAAGTGTTTTACTTTTTATTTAAATAATACAAGACACAAAATAGATTTAACAGAAAAGAGATCTAAGCATTTGGCTTTTATTTTCTTTAGAAACTAAAGGGACATTAATGAAATGCGTGAGTAAACCAGAAAGTCTTGAGGTTGTTTATGAAGGTTTCTAGAGTAGAGTCCTCTCGGGGTGGTTGAGGAACCGAGTTTCATAGAGCTAGAGCCACAAAGCTAAAAGTTTGACCCCAAATTAATTAATGGAGATTCTAGGTACTGCTAATAGTCCATCATCTACAGATTGCAGTAAACAGTTGAAGTGTTAAGGGCCCCATACACTACAGCGACATGTCGGATCCTCATGTCACAGGTGTTCACCCTTGAACTGCCCGGCAGCCTCCCGGGTGGCAGGATCGCATAGGATACATCGTATGAGGTCCTTTAGCATATGATGTATCATATGTGATCCCAGCCATGCCTGCGGGAACCCAGTGATCGCGCTGAGGCCAAAAAAAAGTGGGTCCCAGGGACCCCTCACTTTTAAAAATTGGGGTCCTACCGGTCCTTTTCTGGGTCCCATCGGAATGAAGGTTTTTATTAATCTTAATCTTGTTGTAAGGTGGTGGGATGGGGGTGACTGCTGCTGGGCTGTGTAGCATGCAGGACACCCTGCACCAGAGCTGTAACTAGACATTTTGGTGCCCCTTGGCAGAAAGTGAATCGGTTCTCCATCTCCCAGAACACTAAGTATAGGCAGTGCGCGCCGAAGGCGCGCGAAAAAAATTAGGGGCATTGCTTAATGGAGAAGGGGCGTGGCCACATAATAGTACCAATTCACATTATACCACACAGTAGTGCCGCTTATACACATTGCACCAGGTAGAACCTCCTATACACACTGCACCAGGTAGAGCACGTTATACATATTGCTCCAGGCACAGCACGTTATTAGCGCCAGGCAGAGCACGTTATTAGTGCCAGGCAGAGCACGTTATATACTTAGCGCCAGGCAGAGCATATTATACATATTGCACCAGGTAGCTGACAATATGCACATTGCACCAGGTAGAGCACGTTATACACACTGAGCCAGGTAGAGCACGTTACACACACCGTGCCAGGTAGAGCACGTTTCACACACTGAGCCAGGTAGAGCATGTTACACACAATGCGCAAGGTAGAGCATGTTGCACACACTGAGCCAGGTAGAGTACGTTATACACACTGCGCCAGGCAGAGCACGTTATACACACTGCGCCAGGTAGAGCACGTTATACACACTGCGCCAGGCAGAGCACGTTATACACACTGCGCCAGGCAGAGCACGTTATACACACTGCGCCAGGTAGAGCACGTTATACACACTGCGCCAGGCAGAGCACGTTATACACACTGCGCCAGGCAGAGCACGTTATACACACTGCGCCAGGTAGAGCACGTTATACACACTGCGCCAGGCAGAGCACGTTATACACACTGCGCCAGGCAGAGCACGTTATACACACTGCGCCAGGTAGAGCACGTTATACACATTGCGCCAGGTAGAGCACGTTATACACATTGCGCCAGGCAGAGCACGTTATACACATTGCGCCAGGCAGAGCACGTTATACACATTGCGCCAGGCACAGCAGGTTATACACATTGCGCCAGGCACAGCAGGTTATACACATTGCGCCAGGCACAGCAGGTTATACACATTGCGCCAGGCACAGCACGTTATACACATTGCACTGGGTACAGCGCGTTATACACATTGCACCAGGTGACCATTTAGACACATTGTAGCCACAATCTCTGATCCCCCCATTGTCATCCCCAGACACAGTGATCGTGAGTGTCAGTGGAGGGGGTGTCTACAGTTAATGTGGGTGTCAGTGGTGGAGGGTGGTGTCCACTGATTGTGGGTGTCAGCGGTGGAGGGTGGTGTCCACTGTGATTGTGGGTGTCAGCGGTGGAGGGTGGTGTCCACTGATTGTGGGTGTCAGCGGTGGAGGGTGGTGTCCACTGATTGTGGGTGTCAGCGGTGGAGGGTGGTGTCCACTGATTGTGGGTGTCAGCGGTGGAGGGTGGTGTCCACTGATTGTGGGTGTCAGCGGTGGAGGATGGTGTCCACTGATTGTGGGTGTCAGCGGTGGAGGGTGGTGTCCACTGTGATTGTGGGTGTCAGCGGTGGAGGGTGGTGTCCACTGTGATTGTGGGTGTCAGCGGTGGAGGGTGGTGTCCACTGATTGTGGGTGTTAGCGGTGGAGGGTGGTGTCCACTGATTGTGGGTGTCAGCGGTGGAGGGTGGTGTCCACTGTGATTGTGGGTGTCAGCGGTGGAGGGTGGTGTCCACTGTGATTGCGCGGGAAGGGGCGTGTCCATAGTCATCACGGGTGTCAGTGGGGGTGCCGAGGGGAGGAGTGATGACTGACATGTAGTCCAGCAGCTCTGGTCCTCTTCCTGCGCTGGTGCTGCAGCGAAGGCCACTGAGCCCTGTGTGACATATGTAGGAGCCTGCTCTAAACCTCCCACCCAGCACATATAAAGCAACCAGCTCTCACCTCTGCCCCCGCACAACACACAAACAGTCACCGGCGCTCACTCCCCCCTTCCCCGCAGCACATACATAGGCACCAGCTCTCAACCCTGACATCCCCTGCCGGAGAGCACATATAGTCTGCTGCGCTCCGCCGCCCGCCCCCCCCCCCCCCTATAGTCTGCTGTACTCCGCTCCTCCGCCGCCCGCCCCCCCCCCCCCCCCAGCACATTGTCACCGGCGCTCCCCCACAGCACACACAATCACTAGTGCCCCTTCCCCCTGCAGCGCTCCCATCTTACCATGCAGGGGCACGGTCTATAGGTAGGAGAAGCATGCCGGCCGGGACAGTGCAAAAGCACAGAGTATCATGCTGTCTCTCAGCATGGACACAGCACAGCATGGAGCAGTGACAGACTCGAGCGGCACTCACCGTTGCAGAGGAGGAGGGCGCTGGTGACACTGCTGGGTGAGCGGGGCCAGTCTCTGCCAGTGCTGCAGCACAGATACATGCCGGCAGTGGTGCCTAGGATCAGCGCGCAGCGGGAGGAGGATTCAAAGCTGCAGCAGCGTGCTGGACTGGCGGCCAATGAGGAGGAGACACCGCAGGCTCTGGAGACTACAGGAGGTGACTGGCTGGGGAAGCAGCCAGTCACCTCCTGTGTGCCGCTGATTGGCTAGGGCGCTGACACACAGATCTTTACAATGAGCGCGTCTTATGGGACCCGCTCATTTTCTAAAAGTGGGTCCCAAGTGACAGTTTCAGGGTAAAATACGCGCTATAGCGCGTTTTTGCGATCACTGGGAACCGATACATCACGATTGCAGCACTAACGACCTAGGGGCTCCGATCCGATGCTCACGGGACCGTGCATCCGATTTGCCACTTTCCATCTGATTTATCGACCCGAAAAGTCGAAAACGGATTAAATCGGGCATTATCGTTATAGTGTATGGGGCCCTTAAGGAATGAGAAGCTGCTTCAGGTACCCTGGATCTTAGTTATGCAGGGTTTTGGAAGTCACTAAGATAATCTTGAAATAGATTTCTGATCTTACAGGCAGCCAGTGGAGGGAGTAGTGTATGGGTGTTATGTGGCAGGAATGGAGCTGGTAATTTAACAGCCTGGCAGCTGAATTTTGTACCAGTTGCAAGTAGTGCAATTATTTTGTTGGGAGACCAGGGTAGAGAGCATTGTAGTAGTCCAAACACCTCCTAACTGTCCTGAATCCAGCGGGACAGTCCCGCTATTCGGACACTGTCTCGCCCGTGGGCCACAGTGTCCCAAAGTGACGTAGATGGGGGTCGGGGGTCTGCCCCCTTTATTGTAGACCCCACCCCTTTTATATGAGGCCCTGCCCCCCTTTTCGGGCACGGAGGTGCCAGAGGTGCGCTATGTCCTGATTCTCAAGTTGTTGAGGTTGGGAAGTATGCAAACATGATGATACAAATGCATGTATGACTGTAGGCACTGATATTTCTAAAAGTGCTAGTTGATCATCAACATGATCATCAGTGAGTCTTGTTGCACTAGCCCTCCGGCACCCTCAAGAGATTTCCCTCCTAACATGCATATTGAATGCGCATTGTCTTCTATCTCAATTATACTCTTACTATATTCGTCCTATGTTTGCCCCCATTTCCTCCCTCGTTTACTTAGCCAGTCATAAGGTGTACCAATTCTGTGTACAGATGTATTTTGCTGTGCATGTGCAGTACAAAAGTGCATACTGTAAGCAAGCAAACTTGATGTATGAGCAACTCAGTCACTATGCCATACTTTCATCATTAAGCAGAATTAGCAGTTCCCAAAGTAATATGTTAAAAAAAATATGTTTAACATATCACCTCCCAACCACTACCACCACATTATCCCCTGGTAACATGTATCATTGTTTATTGGACATACTGTACACTAGTTCCCCCTCCATGTTACCTTGCAGGGGACACATCCTAACTATCCAGTGGTAGTACTAGATTACAAAACCATCACCTTCAATTCCCTTCATTTCCTCTCCAATGTAATTCATTTTCTCACTGCCCTGTAAATTATTCACTACCCAGCCTATCCCTGGAAATTGATTACTACTCCCCATCAGTCACCCTTTTACCCTTTTGGAGTTCATTACTCTCTATCGCTATTATTTCTAAAATATCACTATACATCATCCTTTGTTAGCCTGTATTATATATATATATATATATATATATATATATATATATATATATATATATATATATATAAAACCCCAAAATTACATGGTATCAGTTAATACCCAGGGCCGGTGCTAGGGTATTCGGCACCCCTCTGCAATCTATAAATTTGCGCCCTTCTATACTTTACAAAGGGACAGTGCACATAATGCCCCCTGTAGCAGTGATGCTTGCACACATAACGCCCCCGGTAGCAGTGACGCTTACACATGTAACACTCCTCGTAACAGTGATACTTAAACATGTAACAGCCCCCTGTACCAGTGATGCTTACACATGTAACGCCCCCCATACCAGTGACGCTTACACATGTAACACCTACCGTACCAGTGATGCTTACATACGGAACACACCCATACCAGTGATGCTTACACACGTAACTCCTCCTGTACTAGTGACACTTACACACATAACGCCCCCTGTACCAGTGACACTTACACATGTAACGCCCCCCGTAGCAGTGATGCTTACACACATAACGCCCCCTGTAGCAGTGATGTTTTTGCACACGTAACGCCTCCATAGCAGTGACGCTTACCTACGTAACGCCCCCGTAGCAGTGATGCTTACACAAGTAAAGCCCCCTGTACCAGTGAGGCTTACACACGTAAAGCCCCCCATAAAAGTGATGCTTAAACACGTAGTGCCCATCTGTACCAGTGACGCTTACACACATCACACCCCCCCTGTACCAGTAACGCTTACACACATAACGCCCCCTGTACCAGTGATGATTACACACGTAACGTCCCCTTACCAGTGATGCTAACACACGTAACGCCCCCGTGGCAGTGACGGTACACATGTAACGCTTCCTGTGCCAGTGACGCTTACACATTTAACGCCCCCTTACCAGTGACGCTTACACACGTAACGCCCCATAGCAGTGACGCTTACACATGTAACGCCCCCTGTACCAGTGACGCTTACACACATAACGCCTCCTGTACCAGTGATGCTTACACACGTAACACCCCCTGTACCAGTGACGCTTACACACGTAGCGCCGCCTGTAGCAGTTGTCGAAGTCGAAAATATTTCAGTACACACATCACGTACAAACTACACACAGATGGCCTCCGTGTGTGTACTTGTTCTGCTGTGCGTGCACATATTCGCAATTTGCGTATGATCGCTCCTACGGTCCTGCGTATTAGCGCGTGGTATGAGTAATTACGGTAGTGTTTGTGATCGCATGGAAAAGCCATAAAAATACATGACATATTTAATCCAAATAGTGCACAATGTACACATAGTCCACATGCACCGCACCAGCAAATTACACTTGTTTAAAATGGTACAGCAACAAAGGGATTCACCTTTACAGGATAGGAGGGGACAGAACTAGGTTATAAGGTGGTGTTTGGTATCCAGCTGTAGGGTATTTTAAGAGCAATATTTCGGTGTTGGTTTGCAGAAGATCGCACGCTCCTGCGAATAGTGATGCGCAGGAGCAGAATATAAATATTAACTGTATTTACTGTGCTCTTGATATGCGGCGGGAACCCAGAGGAGAACATCTGCAAGTGCACCTGGACCAGACATCGCCCACCTATTCAAACTGACCTATGACCTCTCCTGTACTGTAAACGACCATCCCAGTGTCCAATGGACAAAGAGATTACAGTTTCCATTGTGTTAGGTTTTGGACAAATGTATAAAAAGCCAGCTGCAGGCCAGGTCACTCTCTCTCAATCTCTGAAGGTCTTCTACCTTGATGACTGAGGACCGGACCGGGAAGCGCAGGTGAAACCAAACGTATGTACCATTGAATGTAGCCTCTTTTCTGTTATTGTAATTGTATCTTTGTTGTAACCCCCTTTTATCAATTATATGTTGGCGGGTCGGATCCCAACTTCCTAAATACAATTGGTGTTGTGTCTCTTTCTCTGCTAGATTTGTAAGTGTATTACAGACACACGTGAAGCTGCATAGTGCTCACGGCGTGTCGTTGTGTGTGTATGCACCGCGTGTACTTTGTACGTCCGTCACGGTGTTAGTACGCAAAGTGCGTACACGGTATGGGACTTTGTACGCAAACTGAGTTATAAGTACAATGGTTAAGGACTGCATACAGCGGCCGCAGCGGCTCGATTTTAAAGTGTATTAAGTGTGGTTTTAAGTATTGCTTTTAGACCTGTAAGTAAATCAGCATTGCCACAGCTGCTCGAATTTCAGTGTAAAAGGTATAGCTTTTTGTCCTGTATGCAAATCAGCATTCACACAGTACCGCTTACACATGTAACTCCCTCTGTAGCAGTGATGCTTACACACGTAACGGCCCCCCGTACCAGTGAAGCTCACACATGTAACGCCCCCCTGTAGCAGTGATTATTACACACGCAATGCCCCCACTAGCAGTGACACTTACACACGTAATGCCCCCTGTAGCAGTGACGTTTACACACATAATGCCCCCAGTAGCAGTGATTCATACACATGTAACGCCCCCTGTACCAGTGATGCTTACACACACAACGTCCTCCCGTAGCAGTGGCGCTTACACACGTAACACCCCCTGTACCAGTGACACTTACACACGTAATGCCCCCGTGTAGCAGTGACGCTTACACATGTAACGCCCCCCATAGCAGCGGTGCTTATACACGTAAAGCCCCCTTTAACAGTGACGCTTACATGCGTAACACCCACCGTAGCAGTAATGCTTACACACATTATGCTGCACAGTCACACATACGCACACCATATACACATATACACACACACACACACACACACACACACACATACAAACTTTACATACATTACACACATACACAATCCCACATACATATACACAGATACTGGATACGCACACACACACACACATACACACTTTCACTCACATACTCCCTTACCTAAGGAAGTCTGGCAGGCCGGAGTTGTAGCAGCTGATCCTCCTGTGTTGCAGGCTACTGCCTGGTCCCGTGCAGCTCCACCCCTAATTCCCATGTAGCTCTGCACCCTTTTGGATCCCGCACACTGACTGCACTGTCACAGGGGAGGGGAGAGGACTGAAAGCTTCATGCTGCCAGCACCGCTCCCAGTCAGAGTGACAGGCGCAGCAGCAGCCGGCAGCAGCAGGGATATCAGCTCAGTACAGGGATGCAGAGCAGGGTGAGCACCTCTCCAGCCTGGTGCCTCCCTGCTTTGCATCCCTTTGCTGAGCGGCTAGCATCGGGCCTGACCATACCCCTCTTTGCAGACTATTACTTTACATATGACTCTGATGATGGCCATCTCATAAAACTGAGTACACACTGAGTGATATTTTGTGTGATCTGGCTGTTTGGACCGACATATAGCTCACATTGGCAGACATCGGGCAGTGCGTCTGCCCGGTATGCGGGTGCCCTCGGTCACTAGCAACGTCGGCAGGATTGATGTGCTGCACATTAATCCTGACGATATCGCTAGTGATAACATGTATGCTAATGAAGAACGTAAGAGTGATCATTCCAACCTTAATTAGCATCGCTCAATGCACCTAATTCAGACCTGATTGCTAGGGTGCTTTTTTCGCATCCCTGCGATCAGGAAGGTGCCGCCTACAGGGGGAGGGGGAAATCGCTGTGCAGGGGTGCGTTTGCATGTGCAGGAGAGCTGCACAAACAGAAGTTTGTGCAGTCTCTGCACAGACCAGGACTTACTCAGCCACTGCGACGATCAGGGCCGGAGCTAACGTCAGAAACCCTCCCTTCAGGCTCCTGGTCCCTCCTGCGTTTCTCTGGACACTCCCTAACAACGGTCAGTTGCCATCCACAAACGGCCTCTTCCTGTCAGTCACCTTGTGATCACCCATGTGATTGCTTTTTCTCGCACCATCCCGTCGCTGCTCGACGATCCCCGTCATTGCGGACTGACGTGCCTGCGCATTGCGGTGCATATATGCCTGCGCAGTTCAGACCTGATCGCAGACTGTATAAAAATGCTGCCTGGCGATCAGTTCTGAATTAGGCCTAATGTGTACCCAGGGTCTAATATGTTGACCTGTCAGACTGACACATTGGATGGGTACACATTGCGCCAGTATGTACCCAGCTTAAGAGAAGAGATCCCACTGGAATAAGTTCATTTCAGAAAAGCAAGTAGTGGTGGCATTTTAAATAAAGTTTATTTAAAAAAAAAATGACAGTTGGAAAGAGGAGAGAGGAAGGGCAGTTACTGCCAGCATGCTGAGGGGCGGCTCCCTTATACTGAAACAGCAGTTGGAGGAGAAGCTGGCAGAGGCGGCCATACACATAATGGGTGTGTACTGAGAGTGTGGCTTTTGTGTAGAAGCAGAGGAAACAAGCTGCAGCAAAAGAGTGGCTGGAACTTACTGAGCCACTCTCTGTTTCACTATTTTTAGCTCTACGCAAACATGTTCCAGTAAGCTGTACCTACCTTCTAGAGGGGTGTAGTATGTTATGCCGGCGGTCGGGATCCGGGCGCCCAGCAGACCGGCTCAGGGATCCCGACCGCGTGCATGCCGGCAACTGGGCGAGTGCAAATGAGCACCTTGCAGGCACGGTGGCACGCTATGCGCGCCACACTATTTATTCTCCCTCCAGGGAGGTCGTGTACCCCCAAGAGGGAGAATAGTTGTCGGTATGCCAGGTGTCGGGATTCTGGCGCCAGTATACTGAGCGTCGGGATCCCAACAGCCGGCATACTGAATACCACCCTTTCTGGAGGGAAAGCTGCATCCTAAAATACTTCATCAGATTTGGTGAGAGGAAGCCAAGTATTACACACACAAAAGTCTTCTTTTCTTTAGACTTGTTCATAGACACTTTTCAGAATCAGGGCGCACCACCTATAAGACACAGCTAGGGACTTTTTCCCATGATATTGTCAAATTTCGTTCATAACTATTATTTGGATGATAATCCTTCTGACTTGTGTGAAATTACAAACCGATATTTATCCTAAAGTACTGCATCAGGTTTGGTAAGAGTAAGCCACGTATCACACACAAAATCAGTTGCTTTGTGGCATTGACATACAGCAGCTGCTATTATTTCTACAACAGCACTGCAACAATACTTTTTAACAAAAATGTATTTTGTGCATTCAATCAAGGCCCCCCCAGCGTGTAGCGAACAGATTTCAAATGTGACCTAGGACTGCAGGTATTATAGTCAATGTTAATTAAGTCTATAGGAATATTATTATTTTAGATTGATTGTGCAGAATCATATAATTCAGAATGAATTCATAATTAAGTCATATTGTACGTATTGAAAATTGTATTAAACATGTGTGACTATGGGGGTAATTCAGAATTGATCACAGCAGCAAATTTGTTAGCAGTTGGGCAAAACCATGGCCCTCATTCCGAGTTGATCGGTCGCAAGGCGAATTTAGCAGAGTTACACACGCTAAGCCGCCGCCTACTGGGAGTGAATCTTAGCTTCTTAAAATTGCGACCGATGTATTCGCAATATTGCGATTACTAACTACTTAGCAGTTTCAGAGTAGCTTCAGACTTACTCTGCCTGTGCGATCAGTTCAGTGCTTGTCGTTCCTGGTTGACGTCACAAACACACCCAGCGTTCGCCCAGGCACTCCCACCGTTTCTCCGGCCACTCCTGCGTTTTTTCCGGAAACGGTAGCGTTTTCAGCCACACGCCCCTGAAACGCCGTGTTTCCGCCCAGTAACACCCATTTCCTGTCAATCACATTACGATCGCCGGAGCGAAGAAAAAGCCATGAGTAAAAATACTTTCTTCATAGTAAAGTTACTTGGCGCAGTCGCAGTGCGAACATTGCGCATGCTTACTAAGCGGATTTTCACTGCGATGCGATGAAAAATACCGAGCGAACAACTCGGAATGAGGGCCCATGTGCACTGCAGGGGGGGCAGATATAACATTTGCAGAGAGAGTTAGATTTCGGTGGGGTATATTGTTTCTGTGCAGGGTAAATACCGGCTGCTTTATTTTTACACTGCAATTTAGATATCAGTTTGAACACACCCCACCTGAATCTCTCTCTCTGCAAATGTTATATCTGCCCCCCTGCAGTGCACATAGATTTGCCCAACTGCTAACAAATTGGCTGCTGAGATCAACTCTGAATTAGGCCCTTTGGGGGGCATTCAGACCCATTCACTCGCTGCTTTTTAACGCAGCAGAGCGAACGGGTCCCTACTGCGCATGCGCCGGCGCCATAGTGCGCCTGCGCATGCCAGACGGCCGAAGGCCGTAGCAGGGATGCGATCGCCTCTGCCTGATTGACAGGCAGAGGCGATCACTGAGTGGGAGGGGTCGGAACGGCGGCGTTTGGTCGCCGTTTCGTGGGTGTGGTCTGGCCAACGCAGGCATGGCCAGACCGAACGGGGGCGGGCCGCAGCGGCTGCGTGACATCACATGCAGCCGCGGTGGGCCGGGGAGCAATGAGTAGCTCCCGGCCAGCACACTAAAGCTGCGCTGGCCGGGAGCTACTCTTGAAGTGCAAAAGCATCACCGCTGTGCGATGCCTTTGCACTTCTGCGGGGGGGCCGGACTGACATGCGGGGGGACTAGCCCTGTGCTGGGCGTCCCCCCGCATGTCAGGGAAGATGATCGTAGCTGTGCTAAATTTAGCACAGCTACGATCAACTCGGAATGACCCCCTTTGTGCAGTAACATTATCATAGCCTGTGAGGTCCAACCGAGGTGTGATTGTTGATGGTTGAAAAAAAACAAACAAACCATGTGTGAACTAATTATAATTGATTCATTTAAGTGAAACTGACCCATTTCAGTCATCATTTAGTGGCATCCTATATAATAAAAGGCTAACGCTACTCTTCACCTCTAATGGGGAATACAAGTGTTTTGCGCACTGGCAGCCACTAGATGGTGCCCAACGGAGCAATTCAATTATTGCTCTATTCGGGCACTGATATTAGTGTTATGTTGTTTCATCATATTGATGGGCTGGTAACTACAGTAGTTATCATTAAATAAATCCTTTGCATAAATTCTGTCTGTGTGTGTGGGAATAATCCTGTCACAATCCGGGTAACTAGACACCATTTTCTGCCTGTTACGTGCCTCCTGAGATTGGCTCAGCGTTCCAGGGCCGGGGGTTCAGCTTGCTAGGTAGTGTATTGTTTACATTACCTTCTTTGTTGTTCCACAGCGCTGGCTCAGCGGCCTTCTCAGTGATGTGATACTATCAGTATGGTGTTCTCAGTCCCGCCGCAGCTAGCGCCGCCGTGCGCGCGATCTTACGGCTTTGGAGCAGAAGGTGACGTTCTCTCTGCACTGCGGCTGCCGCCGCCGTCCCTGTGCCGCTGTGTGTGTGGAGGAGTGTGGAGTCTTCTGTTGCCATGGCCTTTGCTGCCATTGTAGTTTGGCACATGGTTCTTTTCCCCTTCAAACTCTGTCATGGGTGCAGCCATATTGGATGTAATCACATGTTACTCTTTCCACCAATCTGCTGTGCTGCTGGAGCCTGGGGTAATTGTCAACCAATGCCTGCTTCCCAGCAGGTATAAATATCCTGTCCCAGCAACCAGGAAGCTGTCAGTGCTTCGTTTGTCCAGTGATTCCAGTCTCTCCTCTGCTGTGAATGTTCCAGTCTTCAGTTCTCCAGAGACCAGCACCAGTTTAACACCTTGCGGTGCAGCCTGACTTCCCTGCCTTTGCATTCTGTTCTGTTACCAGCTCCCACCAGCAGCTTCCAGCGGTGCCTGGTTTATATTTCCTATCAGGACTTTGCTACTAATACCATGTTATCCAATGTCTCCAGGACCTTTCCTCCCGGCTGGATGAAATTCAAACTACCCTCGTTGGGTCAGGGCCGTCTAGTGTACCAGCTACAGTACCAACGGTGGTAACCCCACCCACCGTACCCATTCCTGCTCCACGTCTACACTTGCCGACACCTGCTAAATTTGATGGGTCCCCAAAAGCCTGCAGGGGCTTTCTAAACCAGTGCGAAATTCACTTTGAGTTGTTACCTGGCAGTTTTCCTACAGACCGTACCAAAGTTGCCTATATTATCTCCCTCCTCAGTGGCTCTGCCCTCGACTGGGCATCACCTTTATGGGAGAGATCTGATCTTCTGTTGTCATCCTAATCCAACTCTGTGGCAACATTTAGACGCATCTTTGATGAGCCAGGTCGTGTAACATCAGCCTCTTCTGAAATCCTCCGGCTACGCCAGGGAACACGAACTGTCGGCTAGTATCTAGTTCAGTTCCAGATCCTGGCATCTGAAGTTTCCTGGAATGAGGAAGTCCTTTATGCAGCTTTTTGGCAAAGCCTGTCTGAACGTATTAAAGATGAGCTCGCTACTAGAGACTTGCCTTCAAGATTAAATTAGCTCATATCGCTCTGCACTAAAGTTGACCTACGGTTCCGTGAAAGGGCTATAGAGCGAGGCAGGTCAACAGTTCCTAAGACTCCATCTGCTCCTCCTCCTCATCAGTCATCTCCGCCCAAAGACGAACCTATGCAGATAGGTAATTCACGAGCATAGAAGACGTCTATCTAATCGCCTCTGCCTGTATTGTGCTGCACCTTCCCATCTCATTAACGCCTGTCCTGAGCATCCGGGAAACTCCAAGTCCTAGCCCGCCAAGGAGAGGGTCGGCTAGGAGTAATGAATTCCTCTCCGTCTTCAAATGATTGCAACCTCTCAGATTCTCTTCAAGTGGCTCAACGTGCCAAGAATCTGATTGCCTTGTTGGATTCTGGAGCAGCCGGGAACTTTATAGGCTCATTAAGCAGTATACCCACCCACTGAGAGACTGCCATCTCCTATATCTTTAACTGCTGTGGATGGTAGTAAAATTTCCGATGCAGTGATTACCTCCAAGACCCTACCTATCCGCCTGAAGGTAGGGGTTCTGCATACAGAACTGATTTCCTTTCTGGTAATCCCAAGGGCCACTCATCCTGTGGTTTTAGGCCTTCCATGGCTTCGACTTCATAATCCTCAAGTTGATTGGAAGACTACCCATATCCTGGCATGGGGTCCTTCCTGTTCTGAGACTTGTCTATGTAAAGTGCTTCCAGTTTGCAAATCTTCCTCTAAATCTCCTGATGTTCCACCTTTTCCATATCAAGATTTCACTGATGTATTCAGCAAATCCTCAACCGATATTCTTCCTCCCCATAGAGAATGGGATTGCGTTATTGATCTCATTCCAGGGAAAACTCCTCCTCGTGGACGCACGTATCCATTGTCGTTGCCTGAGACCCACTCCATGGAAGAGTATATTAAGGAGAATCTGGCTAAGGGGTTCATCCGGCCCTCATCTTCTCCAGCTGGTGCAGGCTTCTTCTTCGTAAAGAAAGATGGCAGCCTGCGGCCTTGTATTGACTACCGGGGGTTGAATGACATCACAGTGAAAAATCGGTACCCTCTGCCGCTTATCACCGAGCTATTTGACCGTGTCAGTGGAGCCACTATTTTTACAAAATTAGATTTGAGGGGTGCTTATAATCTCATCCGAATCCGGAAGGGTGACGAGTGGAAGACCGCTTTTAACACCTGTGACGGACATTACGAGTACCTCGTCATGCCTTTCGGACTCAGTAACGCTCCAGCGGTATTCCAACACTTCGTGAATTAAATCTTCAGAGACATTCTCTATCAACATGTTGTGGTCTATCTCGATGATATCCTTATCTTCGCGAATGATCTAGAGGAACATCGGTTCTCGGTGAAAGAAGTTTTGTCTCATCTTCGTGTCAACCATCTGTATTGCAAACTGGAAAAATGCATCTTTGAAGTGAAATCTATTCCATTTCTAGGGTACATTGTGTCTGGGTCTGGCTTAGAGATGGATCCCGAGAAACTTCAAGCTATTCGAGATTGGCCAATTCCCGTGACCCTTAAGGGCGTCCAGAGACTCTTAGGATTCGCCAATTATTACAAGAAATTTATTCGAGATTTTTCCACCATTGTAGCGCCAGTTACTGCTCTTACCAAGCCTTTCATCAGATGAAACAAAGGTTCATCTCCGCTCCAGTATTAAAACAGCCAGATATCAGCTCACCTTTTATCCTAGAGGTGGATGCTTCTTCCGTTGGAGTGGGAGCAGTCCTGTCTCAAAGAGCCAAAGACGGCCATCTACATCCCTGTGGATTCTTTTCTCGGAGATTCTCTCCTGCCGAGCGTAATTACTCCATTGGCGATCAAGAACTTTTGGCTATCAAGCTCGCATTGGAAGAGTGGAGATATCTGTTAGAAGGCGCTTCTCATACTATCACCATTCTGACGGACCGTAAAAATCTTCTGTATTTAAAAGGCGCTCAATGTCTCAATTCTCGTCAAGCCAGGTGGGCTCTCTTTTTCTCTAGATTTGACTTCAAACTTCAGTTTTGTCCAGGGTCACAGAATCGTAAGGCAGATGCCCTTTCCGACTCCTGGGAGTAAGAAAATTAGTCTGAGTCTACTGACAAGCATTATATTATCGATCCAGTGGCATTCTCCGCAGTGAGGATGGACTCTACACCCCCGCCAGGGAAAAGTTATGTAAAACCGGCTCTCAAAAGGAAGCTCTTGCATTGGGCACATTCCTCTCATTTCGCCGGGCACGCGGGCTTTCAGAAGACCTTAGAATTTGTGTCCAGATCATACTGGTGGCCGACCCTGAAGAAGGACATTACTGAGTTTGTGGCATCATGTCCAAAATGTGCTCAACACAAAGTACCACGCCAGTCACCCGCTGGGCAACTGGTTCCATTATTTGTTCCTCATCATCCATGGACTCACTTATCTATGGATTTTATCACGGATCTCCCTCTGTGTAATAAATTCAACACCATCTGGGTGGTGGTTGACCGGTTTACTAAGATGGCGCTTTCCATTCCCCTTACTGGTCTTCCATCAGCCTCTAAGTTGGCCCAAGTCTTCATTCAGGAGATCTTTCGACTTCATGGCCTCCCTGAGGAGATAATTTCTGACAGAGGTGTTCAATTCGTAGCCAAGTTCTGGCGAAGTTTATGTCAGTCTCTCCAAGTCAAGCTGCAATTCTCTACAGCCTATCATCCCCAGACCAATGGTCAAACTGAGAGAGTGAACCAGGACTTGGAGGCCTTCCTCCGTATTTATATCTCTTCCTCTCAAGATGACTGGGTTCAACTCCTCCCATGGGCTGAATTCTGCCACAATAACCAGTATCACTCTTCAACGTCCTACACGCCATTCTTCACCAACTATGGGTTTCATCCGAAAACTCTAGTTTTCCAGCTGCTTCCAGCAACATTAGTGCCTGCAGTTGATAGTACTCTTCATCAGTTTTCAAATAACTGGAAGAATGTTCATGCAGCTCTTCTGAAAGCATCCTCCAGGTACAAAAAATTTGTGAATAAGAAGCGTTGGGCAATTCCTGCCCTTAATGTGAGTGATCGTGTTTGGCTGTCCACCAAGAATCTGAGACCGAGGGTACCAAGTATGAAGTTTGCTCCCCGTTATATTGGACCCTTTTTGATTGAACAAGTTATTAATCCAGTGGCTTACAAGCTTCAGCTACCTCCATTTCTGAAAACACCCAGGACATTTCATATTTCACTCCATAAACCAGTGATTTTGAACTGATTCCATGCAGCCCTTCCCTCTGATCCTAAAGTCCAGACTCAACGCAGTGTTGAGTATGAGGTTGCCAAGATCCTGGATTCACGCATCCGATATGGTCATCTTTAATATCTGATTGATTGGAAGGGCTATGGGCCTGAGGAACGTTCCTGGAGCAATGCTTCGGATGCCCATGCTCCATGTCAGATTTCCTCAAAAGCCTAAGAGGTGTCCTGGGGCCACTCCTAAAGGAGCAATTCAATTATTGCTCTATTCGGGCACTGATATTAGTGTTATGTTGTTTCATCATATTGATGGGCTGGTAACTACAGTAGTTATCATTAAATAAATCCTTTGCATAAATTCTGTCTGTGTGTGTGGGAATAATCCTGTCACAATCCGGGTAACTAGACACCATTTTCTGCCAGTTACGTGCCTCCTGAGATTGGCTCAGCATTCCAGGGCCGGGAGTTCAGCTTGCTAGGTAGTGTATTGTTTACATTACCTTGTTTGCTGTTCCACAGCGCTGGCTCAGCGGCCTTCTCAGTGATGTCATACTATCAGTATGGTGTTCTCACTCCCACCGTGGCCAGCGCCGCCGTGCGGACGATCTTACGGCTTTGGAGCGGAAGGTGACGTTCTCTCTGCACTGCGGCTGCCGCCGCTGTCCCTGTGCCGCTGTGTGTGTGGAGGAGTGTGGAGTCTTCTGTTGCCACGGCCTTCTCTGCCATTGTAGTTTGGCACATGGTTCTTTTCCCCTTCAAACTCTGTCTTGGGCGCAGCCATATTGGATGTAATCATGTTACTCTTTCCGCCAATCTGCTGTGCTGCCGGAGCCTGGGGTAATTGTCACCCAATGCCTGCTTCCCAGCAGGTATAAATATCCTGTCCCAGCAACCAGGAAGCTGTCAGTGCTTCGTTTGTCCGGTGATTCCAGTCTCTCCTCTGCTGTGAATGTTCCAGTCTTCAGTTCTCCAGAGACCAGCACCAGTTTAACACCTTGCGGTGCAGCCTGACTTCCCTGCCTTTGCATTCTGTTCTGTTACCAGCTCCCACCAGCAGCTTCCAGCGGTGCCTGGTTTATATTTCCTATCAGGACTTTGCTACTAATACCATTCATATCAATACATATAATTTCAGTGCTATAGCTGCGATCCCCAGCATCCACAAGCACTTCCAGCTAAGTTACTTGGGCACTGGTCTCATCCGGCAACACTCAGAGACTCTCAAGAACTGTCTTGTACCTTTTACAAATAACCACTGTGGTATAAGTTTAATAAAAGTCTTAAAAGTTATTTCCAGTTGTCGTGGTCATGCCTTTGGGCTTTGGTGCTGCAGCTGCTCTGCATGTCTAGGAGTTTCATCTCACCTCCTAAGTTCAGCTATCCGTCAGCCCCTGCAACTGAGGCTTCCCACCACCAGTGCCAGCCCTCAGTTGTGACAAATCCTTGTCTTTCTTTCAGATTGTAGAGAGTTGCACTGAAGAAAGAAGTAAGAAGATTGCTCCTCCAGCACCAAAACATTTTTATTCTCTCCTTTATGGGGTATTACATTTGGCATCATTATAAAGTTTATTGTGGTCATCTTCTGACTGAACAAATTGCTCAACTGTCACAACCACCTAATTTTTTTCAACTTATTTGTTAGCAAGTTTGAGTTTCTACACCCGCTGCTTAGTAAATCTTGGGTTTCTATAGCTGTCATGGGAAAAACATTGATGGCACTTCAGAGTTCTATTGTATTCTGTCTAGATTCTCTGCAGGTTTCCAGCAGTTTGGGAATTATTAAAATCTGAGGAATGCTGGAAAACAGCTGAAAATGCAAAACCCTAGTGATCCTGTAATTAATGCCACTTTTCTCTTGTTAATTAGAAGCAACGCTTTGTATAAACAAAGGTAATCAAACATGATTACTATTTGTAAGTGTACACTAGAGAATTTTTTGCAGTATTTCTTTTCTTTTTATGACAGAAAGGACTTTCTTCTGGTATAAGAAACACTGGACTCTGTGAGGAACACATGTGCCACTGCACATTATCTCTACTAAATTTATGCTGAAGATTGTGCGCCATCTTCTAAAAGTTCAGTGCTGTTTATTTCTTTACAGCCCACTGGTCTGATATAGACTGTTGGTCTAGATACTAAAGATCCCTTTATCAAATAAAGACTTTGGGCTAGATGCATCATCGCGTGGAAAGTGATAAAATGGAGAGTGAAAAAGTACCAGCCAATCAGCTCCTAACTGCCATTTTTCAAACACAGCCTGTGACATGGCAGGTAGGACCTGATTGGCTGGCACTTTTTCACTCTCCATTTGATCACTTTCAAAGCGATGATGCATCTAGCCCTTTGTCTTGAGTTTTAATTTCTCAGACATATGCTGATTCATCTGAATCAATACTATCAGTGATATTTACACTTTTTCAAGCTACCTTTATCACGTTGTATTTGGGCAACTGATCTAATACCCCTGAAAAAGTCCTACAGGACGAAACGTGTTGAGCTCTTCATCTGTTTCACAATTATAGTGTATGCTGAATTTATGACAACATGGAAACACACTTAAACTGGTTGTCATTTTAAGAAACTTAAAAGTGTAAATCTGTGAAATTGTACAGATACTTTCCCTTTTTTTACCGTGAAAAGAAATTGTTATAATAACTTTGTGAATAAATGTAAAAAAAAAATGTTTTAAAGTATTCATTATATTGTGGATGGTTAAGATAATAAGTATGTATAATCTTTAGAGCGCTCAGATCTGTTTATCTATTGTTATCTCTGAATCTTTACTAACAGAAGAGTCATCTAGAGGTGCTGCTTCTAATACTTCTAAGTGCAATTGGGAACCCCTTTTCTACAAATACATTTTAGTTTGTAATATTTTCTCTTTTCTCTCCCCTTGATGGTAAAGCATACTCCAATTCATACTTGCCAACTTTCTACCAGGCTGACAGATATCAGTAAGAAAGTCCTAAGTGGCAGGTGCAGATGAAGTGGCAGCATACAGTAAATTGCATCATTGTGGTCTCACTATACCATACTTCCCAACATGACCCTCTCCAGGAGGGACAGAATGCTCTGCTCCATGACTTCACTCTTAATTTATGATTGCCATCACCTATGGTGAAGCATCTTTCTTGTCAATTAACTAGGTCAAGGCGGATGAGGGTGATCATAAAATAGGTGGGAAATCCAGGAATAGAGCATTTTGTCCCACCTAGAATGGGACATGTTGGGCGGTATGCTATACAATGTAGTGATTTGTAATATTGTGCGGAAGGAGCTGAGCAGGGCTATGGGAATGTGATTTACAGCAAATAGCTTTATTGAGGCCCTAGACTGTGTACTTTTCTGGGAATGTGGTCAAATCTGGGAGGATGTTCTATTCTCTCTGGAGACAGGGAGAGCTCCCCAACATTTGGAAGTCTCCCAGACAGGTAAGTACAGTATGCAACACTTGTACCTCACCACAAGAGAAAATAGGGGGATAAAAATATTGGTCGGAAGAAGGGAAGACCAATGTTGAGGCTGACATTATTTGCAAGGGTTGACTTTCATTCTGTGGGGTATTCCTTCATTTTTTTCAGTGTACCTGTCACTCATGCACAATAAATCAATATATATCTTTTTTCACAGAGCTAAAAAAACACTAATAAAGGACAAATTGCTTTACCTACCTTCTAATTATTTCACTTGTACTTATTTTAATTATTTCACCTTGGTTTGTGCCCTTCAAACCAGGCTTTTGGTTTCCCTCAGATAATTACCAGTAGGGAGTGTTATCTGTATTGTTTAGTAGTTTGTTTCATCCTGAGTTTGACATAAATAACTCTTGCATGTGAAGGGAGATAAGTGATATGCTCCAGTATGAGACATTGGGCCAGATGTATTATCAGTACTTTAAAGTTCGGTATCCCGCTTTTGCACTTCACCGCTTTTTTGCGCTGCTCTGCTGTCACATATCACCTTAATGTATGTCCGCCTGGCCTCACCTCATAGCAATGCGCTATGTCTGGCCCCCAGTGAAGTGCAGTCCCACCTCATAGCGCCGATCATTGTGCTCCCACAAATATGCACTTGTACCTGTACCACTGTCCCCCTGCACCTGTCCCCGTGCACCTGCATGCTACGTAGTTCTTTTCCTTTCCGGCATTGGATCTTCTCCCGTGCATGTGCAGAAGGCCTCCTTCCCAGTGGCCTCTGTGACTGTCTCTCCTAGCATGCGCGCTGGATCCTCAGGGACGCTGATGCTGACGAGGCGCAGGGACACCTGTTTGGCTGAAGCAGCGTATAGAAGTCAAGCAATGCCATCCGGGAGGACACGAAGAGAGCAGGGAGGCATAACGAGTCGATAAACACGATGTCCCTGTTGAAAAATAAGGTACAGCAGTGTGTCTCAATAGATGGGAGCTGCTCCCTAAAGAGGCATACAGCATATTTGCTAATGGAAATGCCGCTATGCGCGCCCCATAAGCAGGCGGTAAATCACCAGTCATACATTCAGGAAAAGCGGTAACAGCGGGATATAACGTACGCTATGTGCAAAATGCAGATAGTGCACGTTTTTACATCTGTCCCCTAGTGTAGTACAGGGGGATTTTAACCTTTGGTACTTCAGCTGATATGGAACTACACATCCCAGAATGCCCTGACATAGTTTTAGCATGCCCTAACAGCAAAGCTGTGTCATGCTGGAATGTGTAGTACCACAGCAGCTGGAGTGCCATAGGCAGTCTACTCCTGGTGTAGTACTTGTTTTTCAGATTCATAATCTATGGCTACAGCCACAGAAATGCTTTTTGGGCATACAGGGAGTGAATTGTAGCAAGCAGGAGTCTGATAATAAATAATGCTCACATCATTTGTTATGCTTCCTAACATTACAGTGCTCAGACAAAAATTGTTTCTGTATGAATGTAATGTAAAGTTTTAAGCATAAATTGCACAAGTTGTGTAAACAAAAATTGTGGCAAGCCAACACCCCTATGTAAGATGGTAAAAATAGTACATAGAACAGTTCATGCAGAGAGGAAACATCTCCCTATGTGTCCAGTCACACAGTGGTGGATCTCTCACTAGCCACATGAGGCACGTGACTAGGGGCGCCACTTGTTAAGCACAGGCAAACGTGTAGGAATATGCATCCTTTATGGACTGGCAACAATTGCTCTAACTCGAATATTTGGAAACCCTCATCCAGAAATCCTGCATTTGCCCCTGTTAAGGGCAGCACAGCAGGCTTGACTGATGCCGCCTGCTGCATTATATGAGCAGGCCCTTTTTTTTACCAGGAGGCAGAATGAAGTATGAACAGAGGGGCAGAGCTACACAGGACCCAGAGAGTTCTGATACAGAAGATAGACATTAAAAAGACAGGCAGTCATTAGGTCGACAGTCAAAAGGCCGACAGGATCAAAAGGTCGACATGGTCAAAAGGTCAACAGTGTCAAAATGTAGACAGTCAAAAGGCCTAAAGGGTCAAAAGGTCGACACACAAAAATAAAATTTTGGATGTTGTTTTGTGTTTTTAAACATTTTTTACCCCAATAAGTTGAAATGTGTCCCCTGGTAGGCTCGCTTCACTCGCCACGCTTTGGGTACGGTGGCTTACTTCACTCGCCACAAGGATACTAATGGTGATAGTTTGTGTCATGGATAGTCGCTCGCCACGTTTGCTCCTTTTGACCGAGTCAACCTTTTGACCATGTTGACCTTTTGACCATGTCTACCTAATGCATGTCGACCATTAGTGCTCGACTTATTGACTGTAGAACTTTTTATTGTAGATCTATAGACCGGATACCGACCCAGAGGGCTGTTGTCACAGAGAGAGTGGTGGAGCTGCTGCAGATACCTGGCTGCTTGTGAGGCAAGCGTGTGTATGCGTGTGTATGTGTGTTTGTGTGTGTGTGTATGTATGTATATATGTATGTATGTGTGTAGTGTTTCAATTTGTGCACTGTATGTATGTATGTATGTATGTATGTATGTGTGCAGCGTGTATGTGTGTGCAGTGTGTAATTTAGCAGTATTTGTATGTATGCAGTGTGTGTGTATGTGTGTGTGTGTGTGTGTGTGTGTGTATGTGTGCAGTGTTTGTATGTGTGCAGTATGTGTCTACAGTGTTTGTATGTGTGCACTGTGTGTATGTATGTATGTATGTATGTATGTATGTGTGCAGCGTGTATGTGTGTGCAGTGTGTAATTTAGCAGTATTTGTATGTATGCAGTGTGTGTGTATGTGTGTAGTGTTTGTATGTGTGCAGTGTGTGTTTACATTGTTTGTATGTGTGCAGTGGGTATGGACTGTATGTGCAGTGTTTGTGTGCATTATGAGCAGTATGGGAACAGTGTGCGGGGGAAGGGAGGGTGATGGCTGTGAGCTGTGTTGAGAGCAATGTGAGGTGTGATAGGGCAATGTTTTGGGGACAGTGAGTAGTGGGGCAGCAGTTATGTGGGCAGTGAGGTATGATCAGTGTCGGACTGGTGCATGATGGGCCCACGGGGGGAATGGAGTAGTAGGGGCCCATGTTTAGGGTTGTGGCCAATCTCAAGAGTGTGGCCCCTTTGGTTTGCCTAACCATTAGAGAGTGCATAAGCTGATCCCCTTGATAAATATACTGTATATAGTAAATACTGCTAGTGCATGCATAATAATGTACCAGAATAATTCCAGCAATGCACTACAGAAAATACACCATAGTCCTGTGCAGTATATAATGTATAATTCATGTGCATAGTCTTAGAACTTGATCCCTAGAGGAGGAGATAGGGCCCCCAGGTAGTGCGGCCCACAGGTGGTTTCCCCTGTACCCCTGTGGGCCAGTCCAACCCTGGGTATGATGGGGTAGTGAGCTGGGGTGAGGGACCAGTAAGGTGTGAGGGGGAAAGTGTGAGCTGTGGTGGGTATTGAGGTGTTAGGAGAGCAGTGTGAGCTGGGGCAGGGGAGGGTAGTGAGATACTCTATGCAGGGAACTGGAAAGAGTTTTGATAGAGGTAATGAGAAGGCTGTGAGGAGATATAGAAGAAGGTGACAGTAAGACATATTATTTTTTTTGAGGGTGGTGGTGGCCAATAATCAGGGGCGGATCCAGAAGAAAATGAAAGGGGGGAGCACCATGATAGGGGAACGGTAATAGTTGTATTCACGCCCCCGCACTTCCGGTTGTTGGAACGCAACCAGGAAGTAAAGGCTGGACGAGACGCTGTAGACTGTAAGGCTGGACGAGACGCTGTAGACTGTAAGGCTGGACGAGATGCTGTAAGAAGCTGACGAGGGTTGCAGCTGCTGAGAAGCCGGAACCGGAAGTGACGAGCGAGTGCTGGTGTGCGGGAGCGCGCGCACAAGTGGGAAGGGACAGTACGGAGCGGCAGCGGCAGCACCTGCTGTAAGGTGCAAGTGCCGCTATCAGTACCGAGCCGATTGCGGACTGAGGGCAGTGCGGTGAGGGAAGGGCCGCATATTGAACCTGGGAGCCGCGCCAGGGGGAAGATCTGAGCAGGGAGCCTGAGACACTGAATCTGTGAACAGATAAGAAGGGAGCAGAAAAGTATCAACTTCCCAACTTTTTCACTTTTTTACTTTTCTGTATATGTGATTGTCTGCCCTTGTCCTTTACTATAAAATTTGTATTATTTAACTCTTGTACTTATCAGTTCTTCTTTTTTTTTAATTTATTTATTGACCCCTTGTACCTTATACCTTATATATTGTCCTATACAAATAGATTGCCCCTGTCTTTTTGATTTTTTAATTTTTTGACTGTCACTTACTGTATTTTACTTCATTGATACTTTTTATTCGTTCTTAATTTATTCAACTTAAATTTATCCTTTATTGTCCTTTATCTGCTTATTTATTGTCTTGTCCCGTATTTATTGTATTTTTATATAGATTTTCCCTGTGTTTGTTTCTTTTTAAGGTAACAGAGAGTTAGCACATAGTAAAAACGGGAGGGGCCGAGATTGGGGATCTCACTCAGTGCATGTCATGCATGATGTATGCGCGCCGGGCTCAACTGTCCGAGTGCGGGTACATCTGTGTGAAATGTGAGCGAACGGCTGCCCTGGAAGCCCAGGTAACTGATCTAGAGCAGACCGTTAAGCGACTGAGAGACATTCACAATCTCGAGCAAAGTTTAGATAGAACGGTGGAGGAGTTGCAGGGGGGAGCACTGGTAGATGAGGAGGATCAGGTAGCCAGTTGGGTCACGGTTAGAAGGAAGAAGAAAAGGGGGAGGGGGAGACAAGACATTTCCGATCTGCCAAACCCCAATAAATTCACCAGATTGGCCGAAGATTCTGGGGATGACATTGAGGAAATGACAGAACCGGAGGAGACTGTTTCCTCTAGCGGTCCCTCCGGTACAGATGGGAAAAAAGATAGTAAGGTACCTAGTCAGATTGTGGTGGTAGGGGATTCTATCATCAGGAGAACAGACAGGGCAATCTGTTACCGGGACCATGATCGCCGTACAGTCTGTTGTCTCCCGGGTGCTCGGGTACGGCACATCGCGGACCGGGTAGATAGATTGTTGGGAGGGGCTGGTAAAGACCCGGCGGTCTTGGTGCATGCTGGCACCAATGACAAAGTTAGTGGTAGGTGGGATTTCCTTAAGAAAGACTATAGAAAGACTGTAGGGAATTAGGCAAGAAATTAAAGGCAAGGACATCTAAGGTAATATTCTCAGAAATATTACCAGTGCCACGCGCTAGCCCAGGAAGGCAGAGGGAGATCAGGGAGGTAAATGTGTGGCTTAGAGATTGGTGTAGGTAGGAGGGGTTTGTGTTCTTGGAATACTGGGCGGACTTCTCAGTCAGGCGCCATCTTTTTTGTTGTGATGGATTGCACCTGAATGAGGAGGGGGCTGCGGTGCTGGGAGGTAGGATGGTTAGAAAGTTGGAAGAGCTTTTAAACTAGGAGCCTGGGGGAGAGGGTTTAGCTAGAATCTACGGGACAAACAGGGAGAACAGTAAAGATCGGGGTAAGGAACAATTTGGAGGAGAAGGGGGGAGCAAAAGATCAGCAGGCAAGGGTATCTGCTTTGGTATTAACACCGGATTTACGGACACACTGGTATTTTCCGAGATGTTCCAAATTTATTACCTACGGATGAGTATTTATTACCTACAGATGTGTATTCCACAACAATACGGAATATAGAAAAGGATGTCCAAAGCATAAGGGAAGACACTAGCATCAGGGGGCGGTACTTAGAAAGACTTATTACGTCAAATAGTGCTAGTAGAGAGGAAGAAGGTATTAAATATGATGGGGGTGTTAATGGAGGGAGGAGATTAACAATAGGTAAGAGTAATTCTAGAAGGACACATCTAAATACAGATAAGATACCTTTAAAACAAACCATCAAGGGAAACACTAAGCTAAAATGTATGCTTGCGAATGCAAGAAGCCTATCGGGTAAAATGGGAGAATTGGAATGTCTTGTATCAAAATTCCAATACGATATTATAGGTATTACGGAAACATGGTGGGACGACTCTTACGACTGGGTTGCGTTTTTGGAGGGTTATTCTATTTTTAGGAGGGATAGGGCTACCAAAAGGGGAGGAGGAATATGTCTCTTAGTTAAACCATCTCTTAAACCATGCTTAATAGATACTATTTACAATGGGATTGGAGATAACGTGGAGTCGCTATGGGTTGAGATCACAAGTGGGGGCACTGAAGCAAAGAAACTAGTCATTGGCACGTGCTACAAGCAACCGGATATCAGCATACATGAGGAGGAACAACTCTTACAGCAAATTAAAAAAAGCAGCGGGAATGGGGGACATCCTAGTGTTAGGAGACTTTAACTATCCTGATATAAACTGGAGGAACGATTCGTGTTTAAAAACTAGGAGCAGCAGGCTTTTAAATACATTGAAGGATCAATTCCTGACTCAAGTAGTCGAGGACCCAACTAGAGGTAAATTTATTCTGGACCTAGTTATTACCAATAATAATGTGGACATTATATCAAACATTAAAGTTGGGGAGACCTTGGGAAACAGCGATCACTATATGATCACTTTTGACATCAGTTTCAAGAAAAATAGCTATAAGGGATCAACCAAAACATTAAACTTTAGAAAAGCTAACTTCAATATGCCGAGACGGGCACTAAACGGCATTGACTGGGAAGAGTTGTTTCATGGCAAGGACACTTCGGAAATGTGGGAAGCTTTAAAAGGGTTGCTTGAAAGCAATATTCACAAATTCATTCCAATGAGCAGTAAACGCAGGAGTATTAAGCACAAACCAATGTGGCTTAATAAGGAGGTCAAAGAAGCAATGGCTAATAAGAGGCGTGCTTTTAAAACATTCAAATCTAATGGAGGGGAGGAGTCATTCCGGTTTTACAAGGAATGCAATAAAAGATGCTAAAATTGCAAACAAAAAGCAAATCGCTATAGAGAGTAAAACCAATCCTAAAAAGTTTTATAAATATATAAACAGCAAAAGGTTGAAGAAGAAGAACATGGGCCCATTAGAAGATGAATTGGGATCATTGACAAATAATGACAAATTAAAAGCGGAAATATTGAACAATTTTTTTCCTTCGGTATTCACCAGGGAGGATGCACAGGTGACAGTAGTGCTTAACAACAGTGAAGGTAATGACTCTTGGCTAGATACCTGTTTAAGTGAGGAAGTAGTCCTGGAGAGGCTAAGCAAGTTAAAGATTAATAAATCACCAGGCCCAGATGGTATTCATCCTAGGTTTATTATGGAGCTTAGGACACAGCTAGCAAAACCCCTATACCTGATTTTCAATAGTTCGATTAGATCAGGCATGGTACCAAAGGATTGGCGCATAGCTGAGGTTGTGCCTTTATTTAAAAAGGGAACTAAAAATAATCCTGGAAACTATAGACCAGTTAGTTTAACATCTATAGTGGGTAAAATATTGGAAGGCATTTTGAGGGATAGCATAGAGGAGCACCTACAGGCAACTAAGTTTATTACTAAAAGTCAGCATAGGTTTGTAAGGAACAAATCATGTCAAACCAATTTAATTAGCTTCTACGAGGAAGTGAGCAAGAATCTTGACCATGGAAAAGCAGTGGACGTGGTTTACTTAGATTTTGCAAAAGCCTTCGATACAGTGCCACATAGGAGACTGGTCCACAAATTAAGGGAACTTGGCCTAGGAAATACTATTTGTACATGGATAGGTAATTGGCTGGATAACAGGGTACAACGAGTAGTGGTCAATGGGATCTTCTCCAGCTGGGCACCAGTAGTCAGTGGAATACCACAAGGGTCCGTTCTTGGCCCACTGCTGTTCATTATATTTATCAATGATCTAGGAATAGGCCTGGAAAGCACAGTGTCAATCTTTGCAGATGACACTAAACTGTGTAAGGTAATTAACTCAGAAACCGATGTGGAGTCTCTACAGAATGACTTAGTTAAACTGGGCATCTAAATAGAAAATGAGGTTCAACATAGAAAAATGCAAAGTTATGCATTTTGGGTCAAAAAACACACTAGATGGAGAAAATCTAGGAGTAACTATGGTGGAAAAAGATTTGGGGGTGCTCATAGACCATAGGCTTAGTAACAGCACAGAATGCCAAACTGCAGCAAAGAAGGCAAGTAAAGTGCTTGTGTGCATTAAACGGGGCATTGAGACCAGGGATGTGGATGTAATCCTGCCATTGTACAAATCATTGGTACGCCCACACCTGGAATTTTGCGTTCAGTTCTGGCCCCATATTACAAAAAGGATATCAGGGAACTAGAAAGAGTTCAAAGACGAGCTACTAAATTGATTAAAGGGTTAGATACACTGGAATATGAGGAGAGGCTTATTATATTAAATATGTATTCACTAGAAAAGAGGAGACTAAGAGGAGACATTATTAATATCTTCAAATATGTAAAGGGTCATTACAAGGAGTTAGCAGTGGATTTGTTTATTAAAAGAACTCTGTTTAGGACGCGAGGGCACTCACTGAGGCTAGAAGAGAGAAAATTCCGTACACAACGTAGGAAAGGGTTCTTCTCCGTAAGCGGAATAAAGATTTGGAACTCACTGCCGGATAAGGTAGTAATGGTAGACTCTGTAATTGCATTTAAAAACGGATTGGACAAATTTCTAACAGGAAAATGCATCAAGGGCTTTAGCATTTAGCATAATGACATTAACAAACATTATCTGGCAGTGGTTGAAATCATTGCTGTAAATCGGTACTAAAACATTACTTCAGCATGCACATTATAATATGAACAGATTAAGCAGAATACAGGTTGAACCCGATGGGCATTTTGCCTCTTTTCAACCTCACTGACTATGTAACTATGTAACTATGTAACATGCACCTAAGGCACGCATGCTCCCAGATAAGAGAAGTAGTATCACAGGGGCCGTGGCCTCACAGAATACGCCATCAGGTAATGATTGGCTGTAGGAGTGCATCCTGATTTATTGCCAATGTTTCACCCTGATGAAAAGGCTAATTGGGCCTTGAAATGTTGGTCACCTGTTCCATTAGTTATGGGAGCCTGGAAGGCACCCCAGCATTATATAATTATTACAGTTTTTAGTTGGTGGTGGCAGGTGCAGCATACCTTGTTTTGGGCACTGCACTGAAACTCAGACTGCAGGACACGAAATGTCCATCTTTGATTAGCAGAGGCAGCCAGCTGGATTGCCAACAAGCAGCATAAGACATCTGCAGGACAGCTCTGTCACAATCACACGCCTTTTCAAAGCTGAGCTGAGTTTGACTGCACCTAGCATGGTGGTAAAGGAAGTGGAGGAGGAAGCGCTGGGATTATTGTGCGATGCAGTGAGGGCTAATGAAGCCTTCTGCGCCATCATAAGTAACAGTCTTACTTGATGCTGGCATTTGAACCCAGCACCTAGGCTGGACTCTGGCTGGCTGGCAGTGGGGGAGGTAGGCTGCAGTGTGAGCAGGGGGTGGCTGGAGTTGCAGCTCCAGCATCCCCATTGGTTACCACATGGACTTGCTGTTAGAGCAGCGGCGGGTCCTAGTGCCTGCCGACTCTTTTATCAAATCTGACTAACGGAAATAGCAGTAGTGCTGCTGCTGTTCTGCTTTTGAAAAAAAGAAGTCAGAAACGACAGGGGGGGGGGGGGGGGGGGCACGGGCCTGAGTGCCCCCCCCCCTGAATCCGCCTATGCCAATAATATTGTGCCTAGGGGCAGCCTTGTCCCTAAATCCACCTCTGCTGTCACTCATATTTCATTTCATTGATGTCACATTCACAGTAAGACAGTCATTTTGTGAGATAATCATTATCAATAGTAATACAGACATTTTGTGAGATACTCATTATCAGTAGCAGTACAACTGAAAAACTAGATAGATCAACTGACTGTATTGAAACATTTATTAAATCTCCTATTTCTGTGTCTTTGCAAAATATTAATAGTGTTCTCTTTACTTAGCTAACTCCGCTGAGGGTGCGAGTGGATAGGAGCAAAGCTACTGTGGAATGTCACAGGAACTGAACAGACCATTTTACAGCGGTTCTGTCATATAATCTTTGAGCCCTGTTTTTGGTTTCTGAATATTTATGTAATCGCAGTACAGTTTATAGTCTATGTATTTTTTTGTGTAGAGTGATTGGGTAGGACTTGTAATGCTTAAGGCCAATTTCCATAGGCTAAACATGCAACATTTCGCACCCCAAATGCAGAATGAGAAGCAAATCTTCTTCAGAACAGTTTTAAAAATGTAGCTATTATCTAACAGTCATTTTATTCAATGTAACCACTAGATGGCAGTGTTGATATACCATATAATGCTGCACTTTATAATTTGGAGAATTGTGCTGTATTCAACATTTTTAAAATGAGATGAAGCAAATTCATCAACCAGCTATCCCTTGCATTTTGTACAGTTGCCGACATTGTAAGATCCCAGTGAATTGCATGAAATTGCTGTTTGATGAATCCCAAGCATAATGTATTAGTCACAAAAAGCTAAAGTGACTGCTAATTATACTTTTTCTTCTCAATGCAATGCAATTATAAGAACACAAGTTGTTTTTCTTCAAAATAATCATTGTTGCTAGTATAATACAGATTTTCTTAGTTTGAAAAGCACCCTATATATTTTACAGTTCATTCAAACATTATTTTCATATGCCATTCACGAAGAATATTTATTTGCCTATTTGTAAAAAATAAAATAAAATTGCACTTGCAGTATCAATGATTAACATTTGCTTTAGTAAAATTGCAGCACATTTTTATATGTACATTTATATTTGTATATATGCAGTGTCCTGTGACCACATTGCTAAAATTAATCAAAAACAGAGGACTCAACACTCACCATAGTATACAGTGTATCCGGAAAGTAATCACAGCGCTTCACTTTTTCCACATTATATATATTACAGCCTTATTCCAAAATGGAATAAATAATTTTTTCCCTCAAAATTCTACACGCAATACCCCATAACGACAATGTGAAAAAAAAGTTTTTGGGAGGATTTTTGCAAGTTTATTAAAAATAAAAAACTAAGAAATCACATCTACATTCACAGTATTCACAGCCTTTGCAGTTTGGTCAAGGGACCAAATTTCACTACTGAGTTCACTATGGTGAGTGCTGAGCCCTCTGTTTTTTATTAATTTTAGCAATGTGGTCACAGGACACTGCACCCTAACCAATTCCTATGGATGGTGAGTGTGGTGGAATATTGTATGTGTGTGTGCGTATATACACTGCTCAAAAAAATAAAGGGAACACTAAAATAACACATCCTAGACCTGAATGAATGAAATATTCTTATTAAATACTTTGTTCTTTACATAGTTGAATGTGTTGACAACAAAATCACACAAAAATGATCAATGGAAATCAAATTTATTAACCCATGGAGGTCTGGATTTGGAGTCACCCTCAAAATTAAAGTGGAAAAACACACTACAGGCTGATTCAACTTTGATGTAATGTCCTTAAAACAAGTCAGTCCTTAAAACAAGTCAAAATGAGGCTCAGTAGTGTGTGTGGCCTCCACGTGCCTGTATGACCTCCCTACAACGCCTCGGCATGCTCCTGATAAGGTGGCGGATGGTCTCCTGAGGGATCTCCTCCCAGACCTGGACTAAAGCATCCGCCAACTCCTGGACAGTCTGTGGTGCAACGTAGCATTGGTGGATGGAGCGAGACATGATGTCCCAGATGTGCTCAATTGGATTCAGGTCTGGGGAACGGGCGGGCCAGTCCATAGCATCAATGCCTTCATCTTGCAGGGACTGCTGACACACTCCAGCCACATGAGGTCTAGCATTGTCTTGCATTAGGAGGAACCCAGGGCCAACCGCACCAGCATATGGTCTCACAAGGGGTCTGAGGATCTCATCTCGGTACCTAATGGCAATCAGGCTACCTCTGGCGTGCACATGGAGGGCTGTGTGGCCCCCCAAAGAAATGCCACCCCACACCATTACTGACCCACTGCCAAACCGGTCATGCTGGAGAATGTTGCAGGCTGCAGAATGTTCTCCTTCGCGTCTCCAGGCTCTGAAGCGTCTGTCACATGTGCTCAGTGAGAACCTGCTTTCATCTGTGAAGAGCACAGGGCGCCAATGGCGAATTTGCCAATCTTGGTGTTCTCTGGCAAATGCCAAACGTCCTGCACGGTGTTGGGCTGTAAGCACAACCCCCACCTTTGGACGTTGGGCCCTCATACCACCCTCATGGAGTCTGTTTCTGATCGTTTGAGTAGACACATGCACATTTGTGGCTTGCTGGAGGTCATTTTGCAGGGCTCTGGCAGTGCTCCTCCTGTTCCTCCTTGCACAAAGGCGGAGGTAGCGGTCCTGCTGCTGGGTTGTTGCCCTCCTACGGCCTCCTCCACATCTCCTGATGTACTGGCCTGTCTCCTGGTAGCGCCTCCATGCTCTGGACACTATGCTGACAGACACAGCAAACCATCTTGCTACAGCTCGCATTGATGTGCCATCCTGGATGAGCTGCACTACCTGAGCCACTTGTGTGGGTTGTAGGGAGGTCATACAGGCACGTGGAGGCCACACACACTACTGAGCATCATTTTGTCTTGTTTTAAGGACATAACATCAAAGTTGGATCAGCCTGTAGTGTGTTTTTCCACTTTAATTTTGAGGGTGACTCCAAATCCAGACCTCCATGGGTTAATAAATTTGATTTCCATTGATAATTTTTGTGTGATTTTGTTGTCAGCACATTCAACTATGTAAAGAACAAAGTTTTTAATAAGAATATTTCATTCATTCAGATCTAGGATGTGTTATTTTAGTGTTTCCTTTATTTTTTTGAGCAGTGTATATATATATATATATATATATATATATATATATACAATGCGGCTGGTGTCCGGCACTCTGCTGTAAATAAATCACTGCCACGGTGCCCTGGTTTTCAAAAGCATAGAATTCCAAAGATAGCCGGCACTCGTGGACTGAAATATAGACAGAACTCAAGTACTTGTAGTCAACGTTTCAGGGTTTTATTCCCTTTGTCAAGACCACAGATAATACAAAATGACATACCTTATAAAGTGTGCACCATCACCGTGATCACCGCTCCCGTCGGAGTCCCGATGACGTCATCATGGCGCGTCCGCGCCGGCGTGTCGGGTACTCACTGGGAGGTGAAAAAAAACCTCAGTGTATACAATACAGCAAAACTTAAATGTTAAAAACTACATAAAACGATATACCAAATGACACAGACAACAAGGTACAAGGATAACATATATGCTGTATAATGCTGTGCAAAAATGCGGTCTGCATATTAAGGGGCTAGCAGAACATGATGCGGACAAATACAAACTCAACACCAGTGTATCTCAATGGCATGCTAATAGCAACGATTAATGCAATAAATTGAATTATAAATCTACACAATTGTGTAGATTTATAATTCAATTTATTGCATTAATCGTTGCTATTAGCATGCCATTGAGATACACTGGTGTTGAGTTTGTATTTGTCCGCATCATGTTCTGCTAGCCCCTTAATATGCAGACCGCATTTTTGCACAGCATTATACAGCATATATGTTATCCTTGTACCTTGTTGTCTGTGTCATTTGGCATATCGTTTTATGTAGTTTTTAACATTTAAGTTTTGTTGTATTGTATACACTGAGGTTTTTTTTCACCTCCCAGTGAGTACCCGACACGCCGGCGCGGACGCGCCATGATGACGTCATCGGGATTTCGACGGGAGCGGTGATCACGGTGATGGTGCACACTTTATAAGGTATGTCATTTTGTATTATCTGTGGTCTTGACAAAGGGAATAAAACCCCGAAACGTTGACTACAAGTACTTGAGTTCTGTCTATATTTCAGTCCACGAGTGCCGGCTATCTTTGGAATTCTATATATATATATATATATATATATACATATACATATACATACAGGCCTATATTTGTGGTGGAATGGTCTGTTACATCATTTCTGAAGCTCTTTTGAGAAATGCTGTCTTTGGGAATGGCATTCCTGAACCTCCCGTGGTTCCAGTATTTTTTTTTTTTTGTGTGGCTGCGTGTGGGGTGAGGGAGGAATAAAGCAGGGGAAGCCCCTTCTTTCCCTGCCATGTCTTGGGAGTGGCAATGCCTGCTTCCTGTGTAAAAGACCCTCCCAAAATAGCCACTGTGAAGCAGGAGACAGATGCTACAGGTCATACTTGTCCTCTAACGTCTGTCAGTAACACTGAAGTGCTTTGAGAGGATGCAGAAATGCATCTTCTTCCGTAAAACCCTGACAATGAGCATGAAACCCTTGACAACAAGCAGGAGACTCCTGACAATGAGTATTAAACCCTTGGCAAAGAGCAGGAGACCCCTGGCAACAAGCATAAAACCCTTGGCAATGAGAAGGAGGCCCCTGGCAATGAGCAGGAAACCCCCGGACAACAAACAGAAAACTCTTGGCAACGAGCAGGAGGCCCCTGGCAATGTGCAGAAAACCACTGATAACAAGCATGAAACCCTTGGCAATGAGCATGAAACTTCTGGCAACTAGCATGACATGAGACCCCTGAGAATGAACATGGCACCCAGAACATGAAACCCCTGGAAACTAGCATAAAACCCTTGGCAATGAGCATGAAGCCCCTGACAATGAGCATGGGACCCCTGACAATGGTGTAATGGGCATTAGAGTGTGCGGCATAATGTGTAATAGGCATTACGGTGTGGCAAATTGCATAATGGGCATTACTGTGTATCGCATAATGTATAATGGGCATTACGGTGTGTGACATAATAGGCACTACATTGTTTGGCATATTGTGTAATGGGCATTATGGTGTGTGGCATAATGTGTAATGGGCATTACGGTGTGTGGCATAATGTGAAATAGGCATTACGATGTGTGGCATAATGTGAAATGGGAGTTTCGGTGTGTGGCATAATGTGAAATGAGCATTACGGTGTGTGGCATAATGGGCATTACATTATGTGGCAAATTGTGTAATTGGCATTACTGTGTATGGCATGATGTTAAATGGGCATTACAGTATGTGGCATAATGGGCATTACATTGTGTGGCATATTGTGTAATGGGCATTATGGTGTGTGTGGCATAATGTGTAATGGGCATTACGGTGTACGGCATATTGTGTAATGGGCATTACGGTGTGTGGCATGATTGTTTTTCAGCCTTTGAATCTGTTAAGGTGGTGAAATTCGCTGATGACAGCTGTTGTCGGTCTGATTAGTAACAATGATGAGGAAGCTTATAGGCACAAGGTTTTAAATTTATTAGAATCGAGCAAAAAAAATAGTTTGATCCAAAATACGTTTAAAACTAAGGAAATGGTAATCAATTTTAGACGAGTCGGCAGAAGACCTTTACTTCCTGTATTTCTGGATGGTAAGCCAATTGAGGAGGTGGCCTCATTTAAATTTTTGGGCATGTATATTGCTAGTGACCTAACTTGGTCCTTAAATTGCAATTATTTGATTAAGAAGGCACAGCAGCGCATTTTCTTTTTAAAGAGAATTAAGGCTGTCTGTCTGAGTACGAACACGGTAGTTAGGTTCTATCGAAGTATAGTAGAGAGTGTTCTGACTAATGGGATCACAGTATGGTTTGGGAATTGTACTGTAGCTGAGCAGAGTGCCCTAGAACGTGTGGTTAGGACTGCCAGTACGATTATTGGGGTGTCCTTGCCTTGTATGAAGGATCTTTATGAAAACATAGTGCTAAGACGAGTCAGATGCATATTAGCTGATCCTAGTCATCCAAATTACTTGGTCTTCGAACGACTGCCATCCCAAAAATGTTTTAGGGGTGTACGTGTGCACACTAAGCATATGCTTAATAGTTTTTTTCCAACAGCTGTTCGTTTGCTAAATGGACAAAAGGAACAGGGTTAAATTTTAAATTAAATATGTTTATTGCTTGTTCCACTGTACAGGTTGCTCATATGTTAATTTCATTGACATGTCTTGTTAATGACAAATAAAGTATTGTATTGTAATGTGAAATGGGCATTACAGTGTGTGGCATAATGCAAAATGTGAGTTTTGGTGTGTGGCATAATGTGTAATGGGCATTAAGGTGTGTGTCATATTGTGTAAGTACTATAAGGATGGCAAATAATGTAAAGGCATGAATCAGAATCCCCCCCCCCCCCCTCCGGTTCTGGCCAATGTCTGGGCGTGCAGGTTGCAAAACTGGGGTATAAGGTAGTCTTATCCTGCAAGGCTACACCCCTTGCAGCAAGGTTACGCCCATTTTTTTGCAAAAAATGAAAAAAAAAAAAAAATGGGCATACATTGACGTAAAAAATGCAAATTCTTTATTCTTGTCAAGCAAAATTCTGTATTCTTACAAAGGTGCCCTGCTCACTGTAGTTCTGCCCACATTACTCACAGTTTCGCCCACCACTGCCCACTCCTGGGAGTTCCTGAGCCTATATTTGTACAAAAATACTGTAACACTGTGTGTATATATATATATATATATATATATATATATATACACTCGTATATACCTACAGTGCTTAAAGTGTTCATAGAGAGGTGGTGGCTCCCCGCCCCCCGTGCTTATTAGATAAAGGGACTGCATGTGCCTAAGGCACGTACCACAAAAGGGTGTGGTCTAAAAAGGAGCATGGTTTAAGCAAGATAGGGTGTGGTCACGCAATATTACCCCCAATTCAAATTACACCGCAAAGTAGTATAATCTTGTTCATATTATACAACATAGTAGTGTCCCTTATTCATGTTATGACACACAGTAATGGCCCTTTTACACAATGGCCACATTAGTGCCCCTTATCCACAATGCCCATAGTAGTAGGGCCGCTAATATACATAATGCCCACAGCAGTAGTACGCCTTATACAAAGCCCACAGTAGTAGTACCACTTATGTAATGCCCACAGTGGTAGTCCTCCTTATGCCCCTTATGAAAAGCCCATAGTAGTGGTGCCCCTTATGCAGTGGCCCTTATGCCCCCAGGAGTGATGCTCCTTATGCAGTGTCCCTTTGTAAGGCCCCCATTAGTAGTGCTCCCAGTAGTGATGCCTCCTGTAGTAGTAGGAGCCGGGCACTCATTGGTAACAAAATCTCAGCGGGTGCCCGGCATCTCCTTGCGCATTCTTGGTTAGGTGAGCTGGAGAAGGTGGAACGGGTTTCACCCCTGTTCCAGCTCCCTTTAACCCCTGTATATATATAATATATATATATATATATATAGGTAAGCAGGGTCGACGGCACTCCCAAGTCCCCTAAACGATGGTATCAATAGTTGTAATGCCGGTGCCCTCCCCGGGATATACAGTGTACCTGTATCCAATAGTATAGAGTATGATTGCGGGCGGCACTCTCGGCGTGAATGAAGACAGACACGTGAGTCTTTAAGTCATCAACGTTTCAATGTCCAAAGTGACATTCCTGACGAAAATGTCACTTTGGACATTGAAACGTTGATGACTTAAAGACTCACGTGTCTGTCTTCATTCACGCCGAGAGTGCCGCCCGCAATCATACTCTATATATATATATATATATTTATTTATATACACAGTATATGCCCTTGAGAGGTGCAGCTTTGAAATCCGCTTTTCCCAGATACTGTAGGTGCAGAATACAGCTTTTTTTAGAAGCTGATATATATATATATATATATATATATAGGAATCCCAATTGACTGACACTCCAGTTTAGTCCTCCATTTTTGGCCTGGGTGCCCTCAATTATGTGTAAATACAGGAGAGAGGTTGCGGCATTCTCAGGACTTCGCAAGAAGTTTCAAAATTCCAGATAAAACTGAAGTTTTGAAACTTTTTGATAAGTCCTGTGAGTACCGCAACCTCTCTCCTTTTATTCTGTGTCGTGTTTATTTGGGATTCCAGTCGATTCAAAGCAGCAATCTTCTCATAATGTTGGTTTGGGATCGGTATGAAATACCACTTGTAGGGATGCCGGTGGTTACATGACCGTCACATTGAAGATTGCAATGTCGGACATGGTTAGTATTTTTACTCTCCCTCTCCTTCCCTAACCCTCCGGGTGGTGTTGGCTAGGGCTAGTTCTCAGGAAGTGGCAGCTAGGGCTAACCCTCGGGGGTTTGTGGCTAGGGCTAACTTTCCCCTAACACATTATAGTACAGAACATGCAAATTAGGTATCAGTAGATAAGTCTGTTGATGGTACTGTATATCCACACTCACTTACCTTATATGTTTTTTGACTTGGTACTGTTCCATATTAAATACCGTAAAATGGGTACCTGAAATAAGGACTCAGTAGGTAGGTTTTCCAGTAAAACACAGTGTTTTTACTGGCATCAGACACTGGACAGAGCATACACAGGCTTGGGCCTGATCACACAGGTACATAACAGACTATAGGTACACAAACATAAAAAGTCCTAGCACAGCCAACATCCACAGTCCCCGGCACTATAAATATGTAACCTAATTGCTGGCCTCTAACAGGCATCAGTGCAATATGTAGTGGGTGTATGGGAGATTTAAACCCTTCTCCTGCTTCTGACCTCCTGCTGGCTCTGGATGAGCTGGAAATCCCGGACTTTTATTTTACCCATTGGACTTGTGCAATCCAGAGCTCCAAATTAATACTGCAGGTGCAGAATGTGCAGGTCTTGTTTTCCGCTCTCTTGAAGGTAGCTGATCCACAGAAATTTGGACAATTGTGGTGGGACAGAATCACTCTCACCACATACCCTCCTCCCCTTTTGCTTTTCCATGCCTGGGAATGCGCACATCTTCCTTTGTGTCTGCCCACACCATTCAGCTTTTCCAAACTTTCTAGGCGTGTTTTCTTGATACCGCATGAACATGGTGCACTCTGACAGAGAAGCAACCATTCTTATTTTTTTGCAGACACGATGTTCTACTCTTTTCTGCTGCCCCGCAGAGAATGTATCCCACAAAGACTTAGAAGGAGAACCAAGTGACCTAGCCAGGGGTCCAGAAATCAACAAGGTTTGAGCAAGTTTATATGGTATATTTGCTTATATGTCTTCTTCCTGGCTGCCTGACCTGGTAATTTACTGGTACTACAGGTTCCACTACTTTGTAAGGCCCCTGCTACTGGGCAAACAATGAACTCCATGACATTTGGATCATGCACCTCCTGCTTTTCCCAGCCTTCTTTTAAAATGTCCAAAATGCCTCTAGGCTGTTCTCCAAACAAAAGATCGAAATGGCTTAACCCAGGTGAAGACTGGAGTGCTTCATGTATCATGAACATGAGGTAAGGGGGGAAGGTGGATGGGGGGTGGGAGTTTTAAAAATACTGACTCCTCCCCTCTCTACACATTACTCCTCTCACTTACTATATATATATATATATATATATATATATATATATATATATATCATATTACAGTACTTAATCATATTCACGTGACAAAGTCTGAGGGGACAGAGAGGTCCTGGTAATGAGAGACGAGGGCAGTGTTGGGACTGGGGCATGTAGGGCCCACCGGGGGAATGCTGTGGTAGGGGCCCATGTTTAGGGGTGTGGCCAGTCCACAGAGGGGGTGTGGCCTGCCACCTCATTGGTTTGACTAACCATTACAGAGTGCATTGTCTGGGACCCTTCATACATGACAATGTACCCGATTAATAACAGCAATGCACTGTAGAAAATACACCATAGTCCAGTATAAGGTAACATATGTATAATGTATAATTCAAGTGCCCCCTGCACCCCTGTGGGCCAGTCCAAGCATGGACGAGGGATGGAGGGGAGAGAGACAGAAGCTGGAGAGAAAGAGAGGTAAGAGGAGAGAGACAGAAGCTGGAAAGAGAGAGATAAGGGGAGACAGAAGCTGGAGAGAGAGAGAGAGAGAGAGAGAGAGACAGACAGACAGAAGTTGGGGGTGGAAAAATGGAAGAGAGGGAGAAGGGTGAGAGAGAGGGGATAAGTGGGAGAGATAGAGGGGGTTAAGGGGTATAGTAGAGGGAAATAAGGGGAGAGAAAGATAGATAATAGGAGAGGGCTGAGAGAGAGAGGAGGCTAAGGGAGTTCATAGAGATAGTAGGGAATTGAGAGAGAGAGAGAGAGAGAGAGAGAGAGAGAGAGAGAGAGAGGAATCAGGGAGTCAGACTGTGAGAGAGCATCAGAAGAATGGGGAGAGGTAAAAGAGACAGACAGTGGAGAGTGTGTGAAACTCAGGGCACCAGGCAGCCAGCTGATGCTATGCAGCAAGGCTCTGGGAGGAAGAGCTGACCATCCACAGTGCCGTGCCCATTGCCCTCCACTAACAACTTTGCCCTGGATGGAGCCGGGCAGCGTATGTTCCTGGCTGGTGGTTGTGAACCTGCTGTATCAGTGGCAGGCAGGAGACCCGAGCCTGGAGCAGCAGCAGAAACTCCTGAATGGAGACTGATCTGGGGGAAACTCTGCTGCTGAAAACAGTGATTTCAGATGTCAGCATCCTAGACACCTAGCCCATGCAACTTACTTATCTTGCATGGCGTCGGGACCTGGCTGTCACAGCGATGACAGCTGCCCCTGTCCTCTTATGAGCGGCCGCAATGTCAGAGCTTCTAGTCTAGAGGCTTTAACATCACACCTGCACATGCGCATAGGAGGATAGGGCCAGCCGTGATCTCTGTGACAACCAGGTTCCGGCGCAGAGCAAGATAAGTGGCGTGGGCAAAGTGTCGGCTGTGTGTTACAGGGGGCGATCACCCTGATCGCCTCCCTATGAATCTATATTGAGCGGAGCTAAATATTATTTATTATTTATTTATTATATATAATGTTCTAATGTTTTCGCTTTTCCTAGATGACCTACCCAAAGGTGGGTATGAGCGGCTCGCAACACAGTATATGCACCCTGGGCACCAGTAGCTGCTCAATCTTCTTCCTTTGCTCCACTTTGACTCTATATAGGAGACCGGCTTTAAGGACAAAATATGGAGTGCCCTCCGTTGGGTAGGAAGTTTTTGCCACACCATTAACTTTTATGACACTAGACATGACATTCCCGAAGGCAGTATTGTTTTGTTTATCCCGGGCAAAACTTTGCTGGTCTATGTCAGCCGGCAGTATATAACAATCCGGACTGGGGGCATCCTTATTCAATAGTGGTAAGTCAGATGTTCCTTCTCCAAGGTAGGGCCTGGGAGACTTTATCGTGGCTTCGTCCCCGTGGTTCATATAGGAGCGCTACAAATCTTGGGATGTTGCATACCAATATGAGAGGCTTAGGACCAAGCATGACAACCACATCATAAGTGTGCCCCTTCATGGTGTGGCTCACATGCACCCGGGAGAAGATTTCTGTGGACCCATATACGCAGATTACATCAAGTAGCCCTGGCACCTTTTCCACTGGCCTGGCCATTTTAAGCACTGTGCCACCCTCTCAAATACTGTATTGACAAATACACCTCTGGGTCACCTGAACTAGACATTTTCTTTAGATGCCCTGCAGCAGTTGTAGTGCCCATTGTTTGGGTCACTAATTGGAACATCTGCTCCTCTGTCTTTTGACAGATTTACTACAGTGCAAAAAATTTCTTCCATGTTTATAGTAGATGAGGTATACACATATTTTTGTATTTTTAAATTAGAAGCCAATGTGCACAAACAAATAGGTTTTTAGTACTGCACACAAAAAACAACACTGCCCCCCCCAGCAATCTAGGGGTTAAACAGAACAGTGTTGTGCTTAATTACACCTCAATATGTGTGCTCTGCTCTGTTCAATTATCAAGTGTATCTGGTTACACAGCAGCCCAACCTATCTTTTGAACAGCAGACAGCATTTGGACTTATGAGAAAAAACAAAATAAGCAACTGTTTCACTTCACAGTGGCAAGTTACGTATCACAATACGCTAAGTTTACCCAGTGATTTAATATAACTACGATTATTTAGGTCCTCCAACCATTACTCACATAAACTGGAACGTCTGCCTTCAAATCCTTGTCCACTCCGAAGGTGTCTGACTTTTGCGCAGCGACTCAGCAGCACAAATTTTTCCCAGAGTACCATCAAATATAAAATAAGTAGACTGGTTTTCCAGTGAAATATAGGGTCTTTACTGGCATCAAACACTATATATAGAGTATACACAGGCTTGGGCATAGTCACATGGGTACATAACAGAAAATAGGTACACAAACATAAAAAGTCCTAACACTCAGCAATCAGTCCACTGCAATGTCTTGCAGTCATACTTGCCATGCTTTCTTGGCACAGCCAACATCCACAGTCCCTGGCACTTTAAAACTGTATCCTACTCACTGGCCTCTAACAGGCATCAATGCAATGTGCGGTGGGTGTATGGAAATTTTAAACCCCTTCCTGCTTCTGACTTCCTGCTTCCTGGGTAAGCTGGAAAACCCGGACTTCTATTTTTCTCCTTGGAGCTGTTTAATCCAGAGTTACAAATTATTATTGCAGGTGTAGAATGTGCTGGTCTTGTTTTCTTCTCTCTTGAAGAGAGCTGATCTCACAGAAACGTGGGCAATTGTGGTGAGACACAACCCCTCTCACCACAATATGCATACTGAGCAACTGAAAATAAGACACTATTTGGATAACAACAAAACATGGACACACAATTTTTAATCTTTATTACACCATCTTTATTTTCATTCTCACTTATTTGTATGTCAAGTTTATGTGATTTGTTCACTGCAATATTTAACAAAAATGTGAGTAATAATCACAATATTCTACTGTGAAATATATTATAAGTTAACTTTGATTAATTACTCTCTCTTGTGTGCCCAAGAAACATTTATTTTCTTTAGTTTTTCAAACAGTTGTATCACTTACTGTTGTTGGCGGCACACGCTGTAGTAATAAAGGAATTATCAATCAATATTTAGGTTTACATTCTCTAATTTGACTGATTATTGAGTGTGGAGATACATAATCACCTCTTTGTATTCATTATTAAGTGTGCAGATACACAACTACCCTTTTACGTTGGTAGAATAATCTGTAATGACTGTTCCGACAAGCTGATCTCTCAAACTTCTTCCATGATTGTAGCAAGTTGTTATCCCTACACTCTGAAAACAGGGTAGATTTTGATCTGTGGTCACAATCGGCCACAATGCTTTAGTTACACGCAAAATAATAGGACCTGCTGTTGAGAACCTAGTTGACAAGATAAAGTGTTTTTCACAGTTACTTTTTGTTTGGTCTAAGTATAGATTCCCTAGGCATATTGAGGACTTTATCCTTGATGCAAGACAGATATTTCCAGTAAGGTGTTGCGGCCAGCAGCTTTGTAAAACATAGATGATTCCAATTTACCATTCCCTAAGTGCAATGTAACATTCAAAAGTTTAATATTTTCACAACTATATACTGGATATGTTTCTGCAGTGCAGTAGCGAGAGCAGGAGGGTAGAGAGCCAGCCAGGTGGAATGGGATAGGGAACCGGGGCGGCAGCAGTGTATTTACCACAGCGCATGGTGGCAGCTAGCAGTTCCAGAGCATGGGACACCACCAACTGGATGCACACTGAGAGGCAAATAGTTAGGGGCAGAGGGCACCACTACCCCGGGCAGATAGGGGAACCCTACATTATATACCCTACATTATATTTGGAGGCTTAGGTTGCATTAAAGCAAAAACAAATAAAATATGGGAAAGTGCTAGCCTAGTATTTAAAGTTAATATTTATTATACAGGTATAGCATAAAAATATTTGACATTATGGCATAAAATACATTGGGCCGGATTCAAATGTTAACGTGCCCCCTATCTCCCATCAAAAGTGATGGGAGATAGGGGGCGATATTCAAATGTCCCCCGTATTTGCCCCTATTGCCCCAGTACAGTTGGGTTTAGGAACGCAATACACTGAAACCCGATTAAACTAATGGGCGCGATCGTAAAAAAGACCCATTTGGGCACCCAAACCGGTCTCTTACATGCATATCAGCTTACAAAGTAGACGTGATTCCGCACCAGTATTCTGAAGGTTCCAAAAGATAATTTGTAATAATAATAATACTACAGTACCAGAATAACATGTAATATGCACGTATAATTCGTGTTGTAATTGTAGGGTCTGGTGGTGCACCCAGAGTCAGAAACAAACTAGGAAAAGAGGAAAATACTCTTGTGTGGGTGCACTCTTTTTTTTTTTTAATGTATTTGTTAATATGAAGATATTAAAACATAACTTTTATTTTATAATTATTCTAAGAAAAAATCCACACTTGTATAATCCACCACAATTAATTCATGACATTCTGTATTACTACATACAAATATGATTCAGCCCACTAGCATCTCTGAAGGATGCCATATCTATTGATGTGGCTGATCAAACTGAACAGGTTGGGGTGTGTATAAGCCACAACCAATGTTAAAATCTTTAAGGAAAATTGGAAATGTTCTGGTTAGTCTATATTAGTAGACTTCAGGAGGGATGTAGACACTCTTACTCTACATCCTGTTCCTATCCAACCAGCACAAGCTCTGCTTGTATTAATAGGACCTCAAAGGGTCAATATACCGAAATGTTAAGAGGAGTATAGATCCTTATTGGTATCGGACCAATTCAATCTATGACATATCAAGGAAGACGGTACTGAAAGGTAAGCAAAAAGAGATGAATGAAGGAGAAAGTGGTGATCCTGCTGTTGGCTTAGAGTCGAGAAGGTCACAAATTACAACACCGGGTATTCTCTGGGGGTCACCCTCACAGATACTGACCCAGCCCACCACCGTTTTGCTTCCAAGATCGGACGAGATCAGGCTCTGTCAGTGGGGTATGGTAGTAATTTCTCGGGCCTGCTTATGGCCGACTCACCAATGAGAGTGCACCTAAAATGAGTAGGGGGAGAAAAATATAAGTTGGGGGAGACAGGAAAAATGGGCGGATCTGCTGTCTATGTTAGGCACAGGATAAACCTGTGGATCATGGATGAGAGTCCGCAGATGTATAGAGAAGAAAGGGAGGAAAGGAACAAGGAGAGCTTGCTACCTCTGGGGTTAGCGAGCTTAAATGATTGTGTCATGCCCATCGGCACTTACATTAGAATACCACTGACGTGCGCGATCGCGTCCAGGAGGGGGGAGGACACATTTGAATCTGGCCCATAGAATAAAAAAAAAATTCTATTAGCAGCAGAATCATGGGAAATTATAAATCAATATACAGAATCCCTTAAAGCACAAAGGCCCAAATGTAATAAGTCTTAACAAGAGATATGGATAAATAGTGATAACGTACCATCCAACCAGCTCCTGTCATTTTGCAAACACAACCTGTAACATGGCAGTAACAGATAGAGCCATCTTTATCTTGACCTTTAATAGGATTAACTGAGCCAGGGCAGTCAGACTTAATCCCCTGCTGTAATGCCTTAATCCTCTGATGTATTGTTCTCTCTTATTGTACTGCAGCTGAGAACAATAGATGAAAGGTTTATGCTAATACTAATAAACCATGGTGTGCCTAGGCGCAACATAGAAGTCAAGATAATTGTGGCTTCATCTGCAGTAGCTGATTGGCTGGTCATTTATCACTTTTTATCCGTCTCCATTCTATCTCTTGTTAAGGCTTAATACATTTGGGCCAATGTATCACCTACTTGCAAACATACTGTAGGTATAAACCTGTAATATTGAAATCCTCTGACTACAGGTCAGTCCTATATTAGTTGGTATATATGTGGATCATTAATTAGGACAAGATCATGAAGCAGTTAGTAGAATTGTTTTAGTAAATCCTTCAGAATCATTGTGTCTCTGGTAATCTTGCCTGTTACTTTGTTATAGTTGTTACATTATATTCTCACAGATTATATATTGTATCAAGATAGCTAATAATATGATGTACACAGGGGCTTAACTAGAACTTTGTGGGCCCCATAGCAATTTTTTTAAGGGGCCCCCAACTCAGGTCTACACAGAGAATGACAGCAAGGACACAAGAGACAGAGAGTGTGCCGGCAAAGATATACGGACAGATATAGAGGCAGCAGGGACAAATATAGAGGCAGCAGGGAAAAATATAGAGGCAGTAGGGACAGATAGAAAGACAGTAGTGATATAGGGACCAAGAGAGAGGCAGCAGGGATGCAGGTACCAAGAGAGAGGCAGCAGGGACAGATAGAGAGGCAGTAGGGATGTAGGGACAGAGAGGCAGCAGGGACGTAGAGACAAAGAGAGAGAAGCAGAAGGGACATAGAAACAGAGAGAGGCAGCAGGGATGTAGGGACAAAGAGAGAGGCAGCAGGGACATAGGAACAGATAGAGGCACCAGGGACATAGGGACTGAGAGAGGGACAGCAGAGATGTAGGGGAAGAGAGAGGCAGCAGGGACTTAGCACAGAGCGAGGGGCATCAGGGATATAGGGATGGAGAGAGGAGCAGCAGGAATGTAGGGACAGAGAGAGAGGCAGCAGGGACAGATAGAGTCACAGCAGGGACAAATAGAGAGACAGTATGGACAGATAGAGAGGTACAAGGATGTGGGGACAAAGAGAGAGGCACCAGTGATGTAGGAACAGATAGAGGCACCACGGACATAGGGACAGATTGAGGGGCAGCAGGGACATGTAGAGATGCATCAGGAACAGGTAGAGATGCAGCAGGGACAGATAGAGGGGCAGCAGGGACAGATTGAGAGGCACAGGGATGAAGAGACAAAGAGAGAAGTACCAGGGATGCAGGAACATTTAGAGGCACCAGGGATGTAGGGGCAGTATCATACCTTCCAACATGACCCATTCCATTAGGTACAAAATGCTCTGTTCCTGGACTTCTTTGCCAGTTGTAGTTACAGAGGTGAGACTGCAGCACGGTCCAAAATTCAACCAGATGAGCCTCACCAACTGCCACCCCAAACACTGCAAATCATCACCAGCCAGGACTCAATGGAAGTTGGTGTGCCTCCCCTAATTGAATTTTGGATAGCCTCACCTCTGTAACTGCCACTGGCAAAGAAGTCCAGGAACAGAACATTTTGTACCTAATGGAATGGGCCATGTTGGAGGGTATGCAGTAGGGATGTAGTGACAGAGAGAGGCAGCAGGGACATACAGTAGTGACAGAGAGAGGCAGCAGAGACATACAATAGGGACAGAGAGAGGCAGCTAAGACATAGAGGGAGAGGCAGCAGGGAGTAGAAACAGAGAGAGGCATTACAAACTGCACCTCCATAGTGCAGCCTGAGTTTCAGAGGTAGGAGTGTCTTTGTGCAACCATATAAATATGCTCCAAACTGCTAGAACATTGTGGGTTTAGTTAGTGGAGAGTTGAGAGGTTGTGTTCTGTGAGGTTGGTGAGTAGATTGGTGGATTTGCGGTTTTTGGTGATATCTGAGTGCTGTACTGTGTGTTAAAGTTGTCTTGTCATTCTGGTTGTGTAGTCATTTATTAGTTTGTCTGAGTTTTGGTCCTTGTCTTATTTAATTTAAGTCTCTTGTCAGTGTTTGTTTGTGTGTGTGTGTGTGTGTGTGTGTGTGTGTGTGTGTGTGTGTGGTTGGTGCGTGAGCTGATGAAATATCATCGTCAGCTGTTTGGGCCTGAGTCATTGAAGGTGACATCCGGCAGGAAAACTGTCTTGTGGTCCAAAGTTGTGGCGGCTGTGAACAGTGAGGGCGTTGTCAAGCGGACAGAGGACACGTGCCGCAAGCGCTTTTATGACATCAAGCGGCGTGTCAAGGCTAAAATGGCCAAGGAGGCCAAGGAGGCTCGACAGACAGGTGGTGGTCATCCATTCGTCGCTACATATCTGGAGTACGAGGAACACATGAGGAGCCTAATAACTCCAGAAGTTATGAGGGCTACTTACAGTATGCCTGGGTTTTAGACCGGCCCAGGCAAGATGGTGAGTGTATTTTATGTGTTTTAAAATGTTGTTTTTTTTTGGGGGGGGTGCATTTTTGTCCCCATGTATTGCATATATTTTTTTAAAATGCTGCAACTCACTTTCTGCATATGTGTATTGTAGTTGTGCTGTTTTTGTTTTGTTTTCGTTAATGTTTTTTAATTTGGCACTTAATAAGTATACTCACGTTAGTGCAGTAATGTTTTGTTGTGTAATGCATATATTGTAATACTGTATACTTATTTGTCTGGGTCATGAGCATGAGCGCCTTACTCTTAGTTTTTTTTATTTTTTATTCTGTTCAATGGATGTATGGCATTTAAGTTTGCCATAGTTTGGTGTTTTGGAGTAGTTAGTGTATTTGCCTATGTACTTGTTGTAGTTTATGTGTAATTTTTGGTAACTTTGTGTTAAAATGACAACACTGTCTCTTTTCCAGTTTTGTTTGGTTGAGGCTATATTATTATGGTATTGTAAAGGACTAAATCAATCCTGTATATGTTGTAGTGTCATTTTGCTAGGTGAAATAGTGTTAGTTTGAATTGGTTCTTCATACTGTTTTTTAGAAAAAGCCTTTATAATTTTTGGGTGTTATTTTGTGGTTTGACCATCAAACTAAGCACATTGACATGGCGGGGCTAATGAGGCATGCACCTCGGGTGTAGGATTTGAGGGGGCACCAAGGAGTTACAGAAGAGCAGGATTTTTTAGTTTTTTTTACCGGCAGTGCTGTGCTGCTCCAGTGAGACAGCAGACAGCTTCCAGGGCAATGTATCTGACCCACCTGTTTGCCCGCAGATGGCTCTGATGCTGTGCGGGTGAGCTCCAGTACCTGGGATCTCTCCTATGTGTCACGCTCGGCTGGTTCTGCGGATCCAGCAGCTGAGACTTGCCCAAGGAAGTAGTTGTCTGCGGATGAAGAAGACGTGAGGGCTGGATATAGTTCCTTCTCATGGGACAGGGATCAATGGAGAACGTAGGAGGTAAGAGGGCCCCCTGGCGGGAACTGCCATTAATTCACGTTCCGATCGCAGTTTAGGGAGATGGACTGTGACACTGGCGCGGACACTGTGACCGAGCAGGGACCCCACTATATCCACTAGGGCATAGGAGTACAGGTCAGGTGTACTAATGCCCACTTTACTAAGACTCCATAGTACCAGGTGTTGAGGACCAGCATAGGGCAGAAGGCACTTGACCTGTAGCCCCTCCCCCAGCTCCGGGCGCCATCTACTGCTGGTGTTCCCGCCCTGGAGCTGCCTCACACTCTCCCTCACTCCCTGACTGAGACGCTGGGCACCATTTTCTAAAATAGATGTGACTGGTCACCGGGACTGCAGGGCAAGGGCTCCTTTGTAAACCCGCCTGTATATCAGTGCCATGGTTTTACAAACACTTAAGTATTCTACTTGTCGATAATAAGACATTGACTGACAATGGGAGAAAAATAAGGCTCTTGTGTGGGCGCACTCTTGTACAAGGAAGAAAATTCCTATAATGTATATTCTCCAGATTACAAAAAAGCCTGCAGAGGAGGATACATCTATCATGGGATGTCACGACGTTAGAAAATTATATCAAACATAAGATTGTACCCCGGGGTCTGAGACCCAAAGTATTTCCCTCTTTTCCGCTCGCAACTGAAAATTTGAAGACCGAATGGGAAGCAGCGCTTCTTAAGTGATCCCATGAATTATTACACCTCCTGGTCAAACATGACACCCTACTCATAGATCAGGTTGAAAAAGAGATAGATGAACTTGGGAAAAATTTGGAGACGTGGGAAAAGGACCTATCCTTCCAGACAGCTTTTGAGAAACATAAGAAATTGTCCTGTATGAACAAGCAATAGTTGATCGTAAATGCAACAAATTAATCAGGGATAAACGTGATTTCGCACGAGGCGATATCTTTAGGTGGAATCCCATACTCCCCAACAGGAATAGAAAACAGAGGGAAGACCCAATCCTTTTGGAATTTGAGTCTTCCAACAGTGGAGACTCGGCCAGTGAAACCTTTGAAAACACCAAGTACAATCAGGAAGAAGTTGAAGATTTATCCCCACGTTTTTTAGGCCAAGGCCCAAGGCCAAGGGGCCGTATCAGAAATCAAGGAAAACCAGGAGAGGGGGAAAGAAGAAACGACAGACACAATCAAGATTGGGACATACCAAGGACCGCCCGATATCCAGCTCGGCAGAGGAAGACGGTGCGGCAGATCCTGATAATTCCTCCAAACTACAGGTCATCAATTTATCTGATAGGTCTTTCTCCCCCGATCACATGGAAGTACTTGCAAAGAGACTTTACTTTTCGCCATCTAGATCTTTCAATAGATTTTCCTGGGAAAAGGATTTGAGACTATTTGGGAGGAAGCTTCTCCTTAAGAAATTTTTCACCAAGCAACAATTCAGACAGGCACATAGCGTCTCTAGTTCAGAACTGTCTACAGATGATCTCCACGCTATCCAGGAATTAGAGGAACTTCAAATGGAATCCAATATGGATGAAATAACTACCTACAGACCGAAATGCAAACCCAAATCATCCTTTTTCCCTCCTGATAATACTAGTCCAGAGATCAGGGTCTTTTTGAACCGAGTGTCTAAAGAATTTGATGATATCTATGTATAAACTAAAACTGGCCTCCACCACTCTCCCAAAAAACACCAACATTCTATCTTTTGCCCTAGATTCATAAAAATGCTCACAACCCACCTGGCAGACCAATAATGTCAGGTAATGGTGGGCTTTTGGAGCAACCAAGCTGATTTCTGGACATACATCTACGCAAATTTGTTCTTGATTTACCCTCCTACTTGCAGGATACATCAGATTTATTATGCAAGATCCATGACATACATTTTGAGAGCAATTTTCTTTTAGTGACTCTAGATGTAGAGTCACTCTACACAAGTATTAATCATCATCAAGGCCTCGCAGCTGTCAAATACTACCTGGATCAAGGAGGAGCAAAAGATTTTTCAGATTTCCTTCGGAAGTTACTTAACTTTGTTATTTCCAAAAATTATTTTGTCTTTCAAGACCAAATTTTCTAGCAAGTAAGGGGAACAGCAGTGGGCGCTGCTTGCGCACACACATACGCAAACCTCTTTTTGGGGTGGTGGGAGCATTTCCATGTCTTCAATACCATCAATGAGGAGTACACCACGCATGTGATATTGTGGCTGAGATATATCGATGATATATTTATTATTTGGAACGGAGAAAGAGGCCTCCTCATGGACTTTATCAAACTCCTTAATACCAACGATCTCAATATCACATTGACACACACCATTAGTTCTGAGATGGTCCCCTTCCTCGACCTCAATATTTACAAATCAAATACAGGTTTCTTGGAAACAGAATTATATCGTAAGGAGACTGCAACCAACAGTCTCCTTTTTCAAACCAGCTCACATTTCCCACCAACTATTGAAAATATCCCCAAAGGCTGAGACGTAACTGCTCGGAGGATCATGTCTTTAAAATCAAGAGCAGAGAACTTACCAATCACCTCTTAGCTAGGGGCTATAGTAAATGCTCACTTAAACGAGCATACTTAGCCACAACAGCAGTCAAGAGGGAGAGCCTAATTTTTAGGAAGAAAAAAGAGGTCATTAAGCAAGATGACACCATTAGATTCATAGGAACCTTCTGTCCCGAGTGGAAAATGCTGAAGAATGCCATAACCAAACATCTTTCCATTTTACAGCTGGATCCTGATTTATCCCCTTTCCTGAATTCTCCAGTACAGATGAGTTGGCGCAGATCCAAGAACATGAAAGATCAGTTAGTCCGGAGCCATTTTGTTACATCGATACCTAAAAAAAACATCTATTACTGGCTCCTTTCCTTGTGGACAATGTAAATCGTGCCCACAGATATTACAAACCAATACTGTCATTGACAGATATGGCCAATCAGTAACGTTACAACATTTTTTCAATTGCAATACTCAAGCTGTGATTCACTGCATAACTTGTGGGTGTAACCTCAAATACATTGGCATGACCACACGCAAACTGAAAGAGAGGGTCCTGGAACATCTGGGCAACATTCGCAACGCATCAAAAGATCTTGCACGTATGAAACAGCTCACTTCGGTTGCCAGGCACTTTCACTTTTACCACAAAGGATCCATCAAAGAATTCAAGGCCTTCAGCCTAGACCGTGTTCATTTGGGCATACGTGGAGGAGACATTACCAAGGAACTTTACAAGAAAGAGAACAAATGGATTTTTCGCCTCAATAGTCTCAAGCCCTCTGGTCTGAATGAAAATATAAATTACGCGTTTTTTCTGTGAGCTACTGGTTTCCTCAATTTAGTTTCATGTATATACAGTACATACACACAGCACAGTTTCCCAATATAATCAACATGCACCACTAATCACAGTATTTACATGTTCTCCTTTACTCTCACATTACATTTTTTTCATCACCTTCACCACATCCATGTCCCTTTCTTTCACTTTTTCCTTTTTGTATCTATTTTGTTTGTAACCCAACAACAGCCATTTCACTCAGCCCTCACCATGCTCATTTTTTTGCTCTCTATCCCATTCACCTCTTCATGTCATCATCATTTCATCCCCCCTGGTGTTTCCCCTCATTTTTCTAATTTTATTTACACCACATTTCCCCTTTCCACACCATCCTTTTCACTATAATTTTCATCTTATGTGCTTCACAATGCTTATACCTTGGCACACTCTCCACTGTACCTTGGTGATATTGCCTTTGTACTATACACCACCCTTTCCCACTGATTTTTTTCTCCTCCCCTCATCACTTCTGTTTTATACCTATATCCCCTACCTACATAGGGGGACTTATATATATGTATATATATTTATATTTTTTCATATATTTTTTCAATTTTTCTAAAATACATCTCATGATGTTATGCTTATATGTCTAATTCATTATCTAACTGCCATTTGCTCTGCCCATCCATCTATTTTATTGAACTGGTGCCAGCTGTATCCACAACTTACAGCAATTTATCATCATCCATACAATGATAAAAAATATGAGATGTATCATTTCTATTTTATACTCTTGTTATTCACTCACACTCTTTATCCATTTTATTCATAATTGCATTCTCATTTTAATTTTATTATTTTCTTTACCTTTATTAATATTTTTTTTAATTTTTAATAATTTTTATTTATTTATTTATTTTTTTATTCCTCATTCTTAATTTTATTCCCTTTCCAATTGTAATTTTTATTGAGCCTACAATTCATTATCCTTTATAGTTAGTTATCCACTTTCCTTAATATATTCCATTCCATTCCCACAGCTCACCATTGATTACATCTATATATCTTTACCAGTTCCAACACACACTGTTCATATATCCTGGCATTTTAAATGACATCTTGGGACGCACTATTCCCGCCCCAGCTCCATTCACACCACATCCCAGGATGCACTATTCCCGTCCCATGTTTTCACGCATCCAATCACAATAACCTCATCTCCCCCTTTTTTATCTAGGTTTAGTGAACATCTTCTCTCTCTTTTTCCTTTTTTTTATTACTAATATTTTTTCACCCAACATGATTAGCCCATTCAGATTCCTATATAACTCATTATGTGGCTCCTACTCTTCTACCTGATCCATATCGGTATCCCCGATATCGATCGGTGCCCTGCTTGCATTCCTCCATTATAATAATTTTTCTTTTGCCCATATTCTCATCATCCCAGCGCCACTCTATCCCTCTAACAAGAGGGCGCCCCAGGTCTCGTAATAGCTATTTTTGGCCTGCCCACATCCCTATTAACCTAGCACCACCTTATCCCTCTACCAAGATGGCGCTTTAGGCTTCTCAAATCCATGCTGATCTGTTCAGCCCATATCACACGTACTACGAAGCGGACAACGCTTTGGAGCGGCGGCGGATGGGAGCGGCAACGTAGCGCTCCCGCCCACCGCACCCGCTCTCTGACCACAACTATTGGTCGATTCATTTAGTATAGCTGCTTTTAAAATCCTGTCCCCCACTGACCCCTCCGAACCCGGAAGTGAACAAGCCCTACGGGCGAAATGCGTCTTCCATGGGGGGTCTGCTCATGGAGTGATTTCATGGCACCACCTTTTTTCACCTGACGATGCACTGACTTGCTCATCTGTCCTCTTGGTTGGAGTTCTGTAAGCCCCATCTGTTGTGTGGACACGTCCCACAGACAGTAATACTTTACCTGCAGACAGCCATAATTGTATCTGTATAATCTGCATACCAGAGCCAATCATTTTTCTATGTGATGATTGCTCTCTGATACAGGCTGGAAGTTTAATCTTTAACAGAGGCCAGGACACTGTCACTTTTTGTGCCATGACCTTTATGATTCTTAGGACCTGGTAGACATTTCTGTGTCAGGATTATTTGAATCTGCAGACAGGCTGCTTTATTTCTAATTGAGGCAATGATTCTGTCACACTGGTCTATCTACAGCAATAATCTGTGCTAATTTTGGACTTTCTGACATCCAAATACTATGTTTGTATGTTGGCTCAGACGGCTTAATATGTAAGAAATATATATACACACATATTTTTCGCTGTGAGAATATACTTACAAGACTAATGCCGTTGCCTATAACTATATCCTGTGTCAGGAGTATAATATCATTTATGGTGACTGATGCATTTTTTCCAGAATAATTTTTCTATGGGAAGATTGCTCTCTGATACAGGCCTTTAGTTCAATCCTTAATAGAGGCCAGGACATTGGTATTTATTGTTCCATAACTTATATGATTCTTAGCACCTGTTAGATATTTCTGTGTCAGAATTATCAGAACCTGCAGACAGGCTACTCTATTATCAATTGAGGCAATTATTCTGTCACACTGGTCTATCTACAGTAATAATCTGTGCTAATTTTGGACTTTCTGATATCTAATCATTATGTATGTTGGTTCAGACGGCCTAATATGTAGAAAATATATATACACGCATATATAATGTTTGCTGTGAGAATATATTTACAAGATTAATACCGCCGCCAACAACAACTTTCCATGTCAGGAGCATAATATTATTTATAGTGACTGATACATTGTTCAGAATTTATTTTACGTTGGATGCAATACTTATTTTGTCCTGGAATAATACTATATAATATATAGTAATCTATTTTCTCCCCTTCTAATCAAATTTGTCGTGGACTCTCATCCACGATCCACGGGGCACAGTACCACGAATGTGGGAACTGTTGAACCGTGCCTAACGTGGAAAGCAGATCCACACATTTCTACCCACTTCACTTATTCAGTCTTCTTTCCTTTTTTTGTAATCATTTCCTACTTTATAATTCCTTATATAGGTGCACTCTCATTGGTGTACAGATCGCATAACTCTCTACTATCATACCACGCTGCCAATGCCCGATCTCGTCCGATCTTGGAAGCTAAACAGCGTTGGTCCGGGTTAGTACCAGGAGAGGAGACTGCCTGCGAATACCTGGTGTTGTAGAGCAGGAATTATTTTCCTCTCTATGTGAGAAGGGACACCAACAGCAGCATCACCACTAATTCTATCCAGTATCTCCCTATCTTCTTATTTACTTATTCCACGTTTATTGCAGTTCAACGCCTCATTTTTTAACTACAAATGTGGTATCTGTCAACAATTCAGGTGTCTAATATTGGTGATCATTGATTATTAGTATACTAACTTAATATAAGTGGTCCTAGTTGGACGTATTTATAACAGTTTTTGACCACTCCTCGGTCCCATCAATACAGAAATTCTGTACTGGTCAGGGGAAATGGCGGTATGACAATTCAGTGTCTACAACCTTTCCAATCACTCTTTGGAAAAAGAGACCAGAGCATTTTAACATTTCTCAATTCTTTATTTCTTATGGATAATTTAGATGGGTAACTATGTTTTAAACATTATCAATAAAAGTTATGTTTTAAATTTTCCTCAATATACATTATATGAATTTTCTTCCTTGTACAAAAGTGCGCCCACACAAGACCCTTCTTTTTCTCCCATTGTCAGTCTGTGTACTTTCTGGCTCTGGGCGCACCACCAACTAGGACAGCACATAATATGAGAAATTTGTATACATTTTCTCTTCCCCATTACTAAGGGTAATTAATTGTCCAAATTTGTTTTTTCTCTTATTTACATGATTGTAATCTTGTGACCTGTGCCCGATCGCCCTGTGTCTTGCGATAATAAGACATTGTTAGTTAAAAACAAGTGTACCTGTGCCAGAATATATTGTACTAGTATTCTGATATATACATCCGCATTGTTATATATATATATTTATATGTGTTCATATAATAATCCAATGCAATTTTATTGTCCTAAAAATAATTATCTGCATTGCAAACGTGACTATGTGTGCCTGTATCTGCTATGTGATTTCACTGCGGTGTATTCCAGATATATCTGTCACTGTATACTGTACCCTAGGGGACTAGGTGCATCTGGGTCAATATATAGTGCATCACAGTATTTACCTATTATGTGTAATCTACTGTGTACTCAGTCACATAATACCGGATTTATTCGCAGGTGTTGTGTACTGAGTACTCAGTCACATGCTAACGGATTTATTCGCAGGTATTGTACTCTGTCTGGCTTCATTGTACTAAACTGCTCTCTGTTGCATTTGTGTATAATATTTAACATGTAGGGCAGTAAATCTGGGAATGCTCCTGCATCCCGCAGAGCATGCAAAACGGATTTACCTGAGGGGGAAGTTTTGTGTGATGGTCTGTGTCTCATACATCTCCCAGTCAGTCCGCAGCTTCTGTAATCAATCTGGAGCCAACCTTGGCTGCATTCTCAAACCTATTGGGTACTCTAGTTGAACGCTTTATGCCCCCTATGGGACAACCTGTAACATTACAGTTACTGATGTCCCCATGGTTACTCCGCTTTGGGTGGTGAAATTTTGCATCACGGATTGTAGCGTATGACTCATTCCTTGGTCAGGCAAAACCCTATTCCAGGTCACTCTCATGTCTCTGGGTCATCTGAGCGTGCTGCTCCCTCCTCCCTATCCAATAATCTCTCTGATATTTTATCTGAAGAGAGGGGGATCATGCTGTCCTGTCAGTCCCTATATTAGGTATTTCTGACAAGGATTTTTCATTGCTAAATCATATCAATGCCCTTGTGGTTACTGTTAAATCCTACAAATCACTGATGATAGGAGGATTTCCCTACTGTGGTTAAATAAACTGATATGTTCCCATGTCAGAGGGTAAATAAAACTTTGTTACCACAATCTGACCATTAAGTGTACATCAGACAAGACTCCTGGTCTAATCCAGGGAAGACATTCCCCGTGTCTACAACGGGCATTCGCTCGATATTCTTCCCCTGCAGAATCATATAACAAGAAGGTAAATCACTGCTAGTGAACTCATGTGTCACCCATCGGGTGTCGTCCACTCTGCCTCTCACCGCTGTCCCCTCACTGTAGGAACCGACAGATAAGCGTGTGGAGGGATGCCTGAAGTCTATTACTCCCTTACGTGTGTTGTACATAGACCACGATTGCGTCCTCTTGGGGCTGCAAAATAGATTGATGACTGGATCAGGCATTAGAGGAAGAGCTGCCCGAGGATATATCTGACAATGCCAGACATTCCCTGTCTCACAATACCACTGCCACCTTTTTCTACACCAGGAGGCATCCCTTGAGGCGGGTGTGTTGGCTGCCAAGGCGTCGAATACGTCTGTCCTGGCTCGTCGTATTCTGTGGTTGAGGTCATGGAATGTGGATCTGGACTCCAAAAGTCCTTGGAGGTATTCCCCTTTACTGGGGACATCTTATATCAGGAATACCTAATTAAAAATTGTGTCTGAATCGGCGGCTACTATGACTGCCTTTCTCCAAAATGCTACTCCTTCTGCACAGAAGGCATAAGGTACCACTTTTCCCTGCTTTTGGCCTTAAGGGAAAGCGAAGGTCAGGCATACCCGAGATTGTCTCATGCTCCCAACAACCACTAAGCGCAAGGCCTAACTATTCTGGGCTGCTTGTCAGCCTGTTTTTCACAGCAAGCCTGCTGCATGACGGGACAGGCCTCCCCCTGGGTAATCCCAGGGTGGGGGGCTGACGTCTACAATTCATCCAGGTCTGGTTAATGACCATTTCAGACGCATGGATGTGAGAAGTCATCTCTCACAAGTACACAGTTTCTTTCAAGAGACATCCCCCTCGCCGGTTCTGCATAACGGTTATCCCTTCGGATCCGTTAAAGGTGCAAGCTCTACAGATGGCTGTGCGTTCCCTCCTGGGTACAGGAGTGGTAGTGCCGGTACCTCTGTCCCAGAGTGGCAGAGTATACTACTCGACTCTGTTTCTAGTCCCGAAACCTGATGGGTCTTTCCGGCCTATTCTCAACTTCAAATCACTGAACAAGTTTGTGAGAGTGTCAAAGTTCTGTATGGAAACACTGCGCTCAATTGTACTGGCCATGGAACCCGGAGGCTATATGGTATCCCTGGATACACAAGATGTTTACCTGCATATGCCTATTGCCATATCGCATCAGCAATATCTGCGGTTTGCTATTGGCAACCTTCACTATCAATTCCAGGTGCTGCCGTTTGGACTGGCCATGGTCCCTCAGATCTTCACCAAGGTTATGGCCGGAATGACGGCTCATCTCCATCGCCAGGGTATCTGGAAGATTTGCTGATTCTGGCAAACTCCCACGATGTCCTCCTCAGTCGGCTACAACTAATGGTAAACTTCCTACAAGCCCACGGGTGACTCATCAACTGGAAGAAGTCCTCGCTGGTCCCTGCTCAGAGCATGGGGCACCTGGGGGCACTACCAGACACACACAGTCAATGGCTGTTTCTATCTCCAGAGAAGGTCCTGAAACTTCAGGACAGAATCAGATGTTTTCTTTCTTGCCCGAGAGTGTCAATACACTCGGCGATGCAAGTACTAGGCCTCATGGTGTCGGCTTTCGACATGGTAGAGTACGCTCAATGCCATTCCCACCCTCTACAGAGGTTAATCCTTTCCAAGTGGGATGGCCTGCCTCATCGGATCAGGTCTCAGATGATCTCCTTGACTCTAGAGGTTTGTCTGTTGCTGACCTGATGGCTACAGGACCAGCAGTTGAGCAGGGGCCGTCCCTTCTGGATCCCCAACTGGGTCCTACTGACTACGGATGCCTGTCTGAGGGGTTGTGGTGCGGTGTTGGAGCAACACTCTTTCCAGGGTAGGTGGACTATGGAGGAATCATTCCTCTTGATAAACATTCTGGAATTGCGGGCAGTGCTCAATGCTTTGTCTCTCGCCCTGTCTCTGATACAGAACAGGCCTATTCAAGTACAGTCAGTCAGTGCCACCATGGTGGCATACATAAACCATCAAGGTGGCACTCGAAGCCACATGGCAATGATGGAAGTGTCAAAAAATCCTTTGTTGGGCGGAACGCCTTCTGCCGGCAATATCGGCAGTGTTCATTCTGGGAGTCCTCAACTGGGAAGGTGATTTCCTCAGTTGTCAGGACGTGCACTCTGGAGCGTGGAGTCTTCATCAGGAAGTCTTTCAACTCCTAGTGAACAAGTGGGGCCTACCAGATGTAGACCTGATGACGTCTCGACACAATCACAAAGTTACAGTCTTTGTATCAAGAACAAGGGATCCTCAAGCAGCGTTCGTGGATGCACTGGCAATACCATGGAAATTTTGGCTGCCCTACGTGTTCCCTCCAGTGTCACTCCTGCCCAGGGTTCTATGGAAGTTCAAACAAGTAGGAGGAATACTACTTTTAGTCGCTCCGGCATGGCCCAGATGGCATTGGTTCTCAGACCTGCAGGGTCTATCGATAGAGCGTCCTCTTCTACTTCCTCAGTGCCCATACCTCCTCGTTCAGGGCCCTTGTGTCTATCCAGACCTGACCAGACTGGCTTTGACAGTGTGGCTCTTGCAGCTTTACTCCTGAGGGCCAAAGGATTCTCTGAGGCGGTCATCCAAACTATGCTAAAGGCCCGCAAACTGGCATCTGCGCGGATTTATTATAGGGTCTGGAATTTTTACTTCACCTGGTGTGCTGCTAAGAATTACGAGGCTTATGAATTCAGTACTTCCAGATTTCTGGCTTTTCTGCAACAAGGCCTGTGTCTATTCCTGACATTCATACTTTCACTCAGGGTGTTTCACGGATTCAGCCTCCCTATGTCCCCCTTGTGGCTCCGTGGGATCTGTCTGTTGTTCTGAATGCCCTGCAAGAGTCTCCATTTGAACATCTAGAGTAAGTGGACCTTAAATGGCTTACGTTCAAGGTCCTGTTCCTACTGGCTATTGCCTCTGCTAGGAGGATGTCGGACCTAGGCGCTTTGTCATTTCGTCCACCCTTTCTGATATTTCACTGTGAATAGGCAGTACTTAGAACTCGCCCTGGTTATTTGCCTAAGGTGGTGTTATCTTTTCACCTTAACCATTGTGGTTCTGGCCTTCATCTTTTCTGGTTTGTCCTACAAAGAGCAGTCTTTGGATGTGGTACAGGCTCTCCGTATATACGTGGAGAGGAGTGCCTCTATCAGGATGTCAGATTCTCTTTTTGTACTTTTGTACTTTTTGGTTTTCACAAATGGAGCTGGCCTGTGAATAAGCAAACCAGATGGATTAGAATGGTGATTGCACAAGCTTATGCAGAGGCTGGACCTCCAGCTCCTGCTGCTATTAAAGCCCATTCTACTCAGTCTGTTGGACCCTATTGGGTGGCCCATTGTGGCGCGTCCGCAGAACATTTGTGCAAGGCGGCTACGTGGTCTTCAGTAAACACGTTCATTAGATTCCTATGCCTTTGATACTTCCGCCTCCAAGGATGCTTTTCATACCCACTAAGGCATGTCCCCTCCCTTGACAAACTGCTTTTGGACATCCCCAATGTATTCCCTGTGGAAGACAGTGTACCCCGCTGCAGAAAAGGAGATTTATGGTAGACTTACCATTGTTAAATATTTTGCTGTGAGGTACACTGGGTTCCATAGGGCGCCCGCCCCACCTGATGTATTCCCTGTGGAATCCAGTATACCGCGCAGAAAGAGATTTAACAATGGTAAGTCTACCATAAATCTCCTTTTTTAAGTTTAACAATGTGTGTATGTCAAAGTAAAAAAAAACAAATTATGCATAATAATTTCCATGGCAACTTTGATTTTTAAAACACATGTCTCATATTTATTTTCAGTGTCCAAAAAGAATGCAACAGTGCGTCCTGCCCCCGCTCAGCCAGAAGACGAGGATGATTGGGAAGCTGGTAATTATTTCTTGTTTGGATTGTTTATGTAAGCAAATGTCTAGCATGATATTAATTGGTTGTTTTTGTTTAGGACCATCCACACAAGGTTCTCCTCCTAGAAAGTGGCGTCCAAAAGTTTCGACCAGTCCAAGACACATGGGCCACAAGAAATATAAGCAGTATGTGCACACCAGGCCACACAATTCACCATCACAATGGCGCATTTCCGATATGTCATCAAGGCCACCACTCCAACTATTGAATAGCCCTCCCTCAAGATCACCACATTCCCCACAGCAGCCTGGTGAGTCAAAAAAAAACAAAAAACTTTAGGACACATATTTACACAGGGCAGATATGGATTATGCAGGCTGTAAGGATCCCAGTGAATACCATACATACGCCGCAACGCCAACAACAAACAATGTTACAAAAACTTTTATGGACTCACAGATATGTCACAAATTTGTGGGTGGCGACTACAGCCATAGAGTAGCATATTAACCTGTATGGGCTGCACCCAAAACATAAGTCCTATCTTTACAAAGTATATGCTTCCAAAATTCTGGGTGTGGTGATGGTGTTTATTTGTTATTTAATGTAGGAACATTATCACAGAAAAATATCTGTACAATTGGATATCAACACACCCATGTAAAGCTACATTATATACTGGTGTTAGGTTTTGTATTTGTGTAACGTGTTATGCTTGTTCAAACATTATAAAGCATGACATCTAATATACTACGGAGGCATACCCATCAAGTAAATGCCCTTTTTTATGATTGGCTGTCCTTGCCACCAAAACCATTTTTAATCTTCATTAAAATGTATTGTGTCTTTAAATGGTGAAGTATACATTTATAACATAAACAACATAAATAAACATAAGTGTTCTTTCATTACAGACCCAACGAATCAGGATAACAATAACAATCAGCATGACCCCCAGCATGACTCACAAATGGAGGATATACATTTGTTTTGCATTTAAAGGCAATCAATCCACCCATAACAACACTACCACCTCTAAGACAAACCACACCTGCAACACAAATCAGTCCACCATCACCACAAGGCCAGACACAGGATCAGGTTTTTAGGAGCACTTGGACAACACAGCAGGCCAATAACCTGGATTGTCTGCGTAGACCGACTCATCTTATAGGAAGTCGGGCACATCATCAACCCAGAATTAGTCACAATATAGGCAGAGAAAATGTTCAAGTCACTAGAATTGCTAACACACTTAAATTAATGCGATCAGACAACACATATGATGGACACATTGCAGAGAATAATGGATGAACAACAGAGACAGCACCAAAACTACCTCCACATTTTGGAAGGCAACCAAATGTCACTCCAGAGCATAAGTCGCATTATGGAGAGTCACACTGCAGCAACAAGAGACCTCAATGCGACACTGAGTAACCTGAGCCAGCACCTCACAATACAAGTAGGTGAACAACCGAGCAATAGCTCAGTGACACCAACTCCATTAACTTCCCCAGTTACCTCCCCACCAAGGTGCTCAACCAATACACAGCAATACGTCACTGGAAAAGGCGCAGCTTCATCAAAAGGAACAAAAAAAAACTGTTGTCTTGGTGCACAGCCATAACTGGGGAAGGGGGGGGGGGGGGGGGGCTATGGGGTCACGTGCTCTGGGCGCTGGGCAGTAGGGAGTGCTAATGAGACAAGTTCTGGTGTAAAACTGGCTTCCGACAGCTTCCGCTGGCTCCCCCGACAGCAAGTTAACTGCTGTCAGGTGCCAGCAGCACTAGAGGCTCCCGGCGCTTCCGGGATGTGGATGCGACACATCGCGCATGTGACGTCATGACATCACACACGCGATGAGAGACGGCGGAGGCGGGATGCGGACGCGGGGATGTGGATGCGCTAGCACTTTGTCTTTCCATGAAACACCATTTTATTTTTACCTGATGTTAACACTTCTGAACATTGTAGGTAATATTGAAATTGATGCAGTGCGAGCAAATGTTAGTCAGCTTATGTGAATCGTTTTCATTGTTTCTCTACCAGACCAACACTATGGAACATGTGTTGCCTTCTAAATTAACTTTGGTTGTGTGCACAGACTCATTTACTTACGTTTTTCAGCTAAGCTTCAAAATGCATGTAATATAACAAGGTAGTTTGGCTTGCAAAATGCAATTAACACCTTTATGTATGAAGTCTTAACCAGAGGGTTTACGCAGGGTATATATATGTATGTAGGTGATGCTAAACACTCTGTTATCAGATTGACTACTGGAGTGTGTACATGCGACCTGACCTAGTCATTCATAGCCTGAAGGGCTGTACTGCACTCCGCGTATTGGGGATTGTTGAGTAGACTATGGTGACCTTGTTTACTACTAATGCAGAAAGTGTGAAATCGCAGCTGCTTCTATGTCGTGCCAGTAATGCGATGTGAGGACGGAGGCGGGAGTCTGGTGGCCGCGGACAGTTAGTAGTGAGCCCATGATGCGCACCCAAATGAAGGTGCGTGCTGGTATTGGGGCAACAGGCTAAGCTTGGCTGCACTGTCTGATGGAGGAGGAGGAGGAGGGAGCCTGGGGACATGAATACTGCACTGCCTGTTGTGTTGCCTAATAAATATACACTGACTCACTATCATGTCAATTTTGGAAACTATTATCCCACATCATATATATATATATATATATATATATATATATATTTATTACACATAAATATAGATATATAAATATAGATATATATAAATATATCGGCACCCAGTCAGGGTCTTTTAAAAGTGTTACAACTTAGTATATTGCTGCTATTGTTTAGGAGTGCTGGACACCACGGACTATATATATATATATATATATATATATATTTAAAATTATCCTTTATATGGCACCACAAGGGATCCGCAGCTCCCATTACAGAGTACATCATCAAACGAGCAAACAAGAAAACAGCACTTACAGCTCAAGACAATGTAGGACAGCTTTGGAAAACATTATTTTGTGTGTGTGTGTGTGTGTGTGTGTGTGTGTGTGTGTGTGTGTGTGTGTGTGTGTGTGTGTGTGTGTGTGTGTGTGTGGTGCCGAATTAGTGCCTTGCCCCGGATGACAGGAATCATAGTTTCGGACCTGCTGGGAGTTCATTCTGTTGGAAAAACAATAACATGTTGAGTTTACCACTATCAAGGCCAGAATAATTGTCATGTTTTCTCATTATTACAAGGCCATCTATACTCTTCTTTACAGTATGACCAAAACTCATTATTACAAGGCCATCTATACTCTACTTTACAGTATGACCAAAACTCATTATAAGGCCAGCTATACTCTTTATTACAAGAACAACAATTCTCATTAAGTCAAGGTCATGTTTTTCTTTAGAACAATGCCATGTTTAAACATTAAGACAAGGCAATGTTTTAACATTATAACAATGCCATGTTTTTACATTATGCCAATGTAATGTTTTCTCTTTATGTTGTTTTGCTGCAACACTATGTTGTTTCTTAGCAAGCATAATTACAAAGAACAGAGTAAATGGCATGTTCTCTTATTATGTGGTTTGCCATAAAAATCATGCTGGGTTTCCAAAAATGGGCTTTCAACCCTTCTTTCTCCTTTTGACCACACACACTGTGCAATCAGTACGCCTCAGCTATGAGCACAGATAGGGCCTCTCTTTGAAAAGTGTCTGCATAACACTTTCCCGTCCTATCACTCAGTGCAGTGCAGCTGTTGAAATTTGGGGAAAACAGAACAAAGCAGCATTACATAGAACTATGAGCATCTTTACATAAACACTACATGTATTCATACATATTTCTATTGCATTAATGGATTCTTGGGGTACCATAGCTGTTTCTGGGAGCATGAAACATAATTGTGGAAAATGGATCATATTAGTATGGAGCTTATACTTTGAGCATAATATTTTTGTTTGGTGTCTACATTATGATTTTCAATAATTATGTTGACATTTATATCAAGGAATAGACTTTTTTCATATTGCTCAGTAGAGAAAGCAATACAATGTACACTACAGACACTAGGTTACATTTTTTTTTACAGGTTTAGCACAAAGGCCATTCAGACTATACTCTAGCTATACTCTGGCTATAGAAAAGAACTAACATAAGTTAGATGTACTGAATGTCATTTTTTGTTAAAAACATATGTAAAGTATGTATTTTCCAATTCAAAAGATGTTAATAGGACCCCTGCATTCTCATGGTTTGCTGTGTGAGACCCAGGCCTATCTTGTTATAAGGCTATTTTAATTAACAGACACCAAGCAATTAGAATATCAGTAATCTATTCATTACACCCCACAGATGAATACCCCACTATATTTGTCAAGGCACCTCAATCTGTTATTCCCCTCTCAGAGGGGTCCACTTGTTTTATCTGTCCTCATGTCTGGCACATCCTGATTCTTGATACTGTAAATACAGGGACGGCTAAGTGGAAGCATGTATTTGCTGGTATAGATTTTATTGTCATTCTGAAGGTCTGAGTGTGGTTGAACAAACTATTGGTTTCAACTTCTTATGCAAGAATGAATTGTAAACTCCATCATTCATATTTAACTTATAAATTGAGATTTATAATTAGGAACTCACAGAATTGTAATTGTTTTAAATACAATCAGTCTGACGCTAATTTAATGCATTGTATATGGTATTATGGAAAAGTGGAGGGATTTTGGACCCATGTTAAATGATATATAATTGTTAAGGTTTGAGGAAAGTAACTGGGCAGACTGGCGTGGAGACTGGGGTGGCAGATGATAAGTAGGATGAACGTGGAAGCTGATGGTCTTCTGGACAATAATCCCGGATCTTCCGGACAATAACCTCACCTGGGTGTAAGACTCGTAGGGGGAGATTCAAATCTTTGAAAAGTCAGTTGGGAATTTGTTTTTTCCTATCTAATAGATAGGAAAAAACAGACACCCAACCGACTTTTCAAACATTTGAATTCCACCCGTAGAGTGCACCAGCAGGTCATTTTGTTTATAAGAGCCGCTTTTGCCTTAAGACTTTATGCACCTACCAGTACTGGGACGCCCACCAGGACTTACGCCACTGGCGACAGTACGAGTTTACCCCAGAGATGACCAGAGTTATCTGTCAGTAGAAAATACAAAGACAGGAAGTGAAAGACTGGGACCAGGAATAGGACTGAGGACAGACTAGCAGAGCTGAGACAAAGTACAAGGATAAAGAGATCAGGGAGAGGCACTGTAATGCAATGGGGCTGTGGTGATAAGGGGTAAATGTGGTGGTATGTATGAAGTAGCTGAATGCAATGATAAAGGTCAGTAGCAGAAAAAAACAAAGACAAGACAAAGAACAAATACTGTATAGAAGAATCCACACTACACTTGATGCTAGGCAGACAGGATCCAGACAGTTCAAGCAAAGATTCTCAAACACGAGAGCTCACAGGGCTTGCAGTTTCTCACAGGAAGCAGGAACCTATAACTAGTGTTTGAGGAGTGCACAGGAAAGGCATATAAGAGGTGACTGCACCATTCAAAAGCAGTAATCTGCCAAACTGCTCATCCATGCACTTTATTCATTTTTACACAACAATGGAGAATGCTGTCTGTGTTACGTTCCTGGTGCTCAGAACAAGAGAGATGTTGCGTAGTGAGTCCAGAGCACCAGAACGTGATGCTGAAATAAGGAGTGGTATGGAAATAGCCCCTAGCAACCTACCTCCATTGTTTCACCCGTGTGGTCAGTTCACGCCTGCGTGACTATGGTTTCTTGGGCCCACGGCAGCCGCGTTTGAAGGGCGGATTAGGTCTGCCCAACTCCGATGCCCCAGGTCTTAGAGTGAGACAAGGCGTGAACCGAGCCAGGATAATAACAAGGGGACTTCTAACTAAAGCAAACAGACGGCTAGGGGCTACTAACAACCCTAAAACTAAATATATTTTTATATGTGGCACGCCGCCAAGGGAAAAGGACAACAAAAGATACCACTGTCCACACCCCACACGGCACCGTCGTGTATCGGGGAGGACAGTGAAAATCGGAAACCTCCGCAAAAACACAAGTACAAAAAAAACGCAAGGACTAAGCGGCCTAGGCCGCAACACACGGCAGAAGCCGCTACTCACGAAACCGGGAGAGAACCCCAATAAGCGAGAACCCCCAGATGACTGCAACAGGTTCATTTGGACTGGAAGGATTCCCAGGACCGGCTTCAGAACTCCAGGACTCAGGAGCACAGGGAGCAGGATCGACCAGATTCAGCAGACTAGGAACAGACTTTTGCAAGGCAGGAACAGCATACAGGAAGCTATCACCGGCGAGGCTGCAGTGTGCTGGCTCCCATAAAAAGGCCCTGCTGTCCAGTGACCGGAGAGCCAGCAAGACCAGCCCCCAGACCCTAATTGATGGTTGCCGTGCAGCTGCCCTGCTGCACGAGCAACTCATTAAATAGAATTAGTATCTGGCAACGGGGAACGCGGGCCGCCAGTGGCGTCCCCGTTGCCATGGACCCGGCGGCTGTGGACGCCCGGCGTGCTAGCGTTGCCAGGGACCCGGGGGCACAGCACGCACGGCGTCCTGGCGTTGCTAGGCGCCGGGCGGGTACGGAAGAAGTTGCGGCGGCCGTGACCGTCGCTCGCCAACAGTCGGAGTGGCGTCACGGACCGCCGCGCCTAAGAGTACCCCCCCTTGAGGAGGGGTTAAAGAACCCCTAAAGCTGGGTTTCTGAGGAAATTCCTGAAAGAATAATTTCTTAAGTTTAGGGGCATGTAGATCCTTATCCAGGACCCAAGACCTTTCCTCCGGGCCATAGTCTTTCCAGTGAACCAAAAAATACAGCCGGCCTCGAGAAACTTTGGAATCTAAAACCTTCTCCACCAAAAACTCTTGTTGCCCCTGAACATCCACCGGAGGTCTACCCTGAGAAGTTTTTAGAGGGAATCTCCTGGAAGAAATATATTGCTTCAGAAGGGAACAATGAAAAGTATTGCCAATTTTGAGTAATTTAGGCAAGCGTAGCCGAAAAGCAACTGGATTGACCTTCTTTACGATAAGGAACGGTCCAATAAATTTGGGTCTAGTCGAGGGTTGTCGGAGCTTGATGTTGCGGGTTGACAACCACACCTTATCTCCCACCTTAAAAGTGCATGGGCGTCGGAACCTATCTGAAAAAATCTTTTCTCGGAAGGCAGCCTACTTAAGGGCAAGGTGCACCTTTTTCCAAATCATTCTGAGACGGGAAGTTAAGGTCAACGAAGAGACTGGAAAATGAGGGTAAAAAGAATTGGCTCTAGGATGAAAGCCCAGGACCGAAAAGAATGGAGACTCCTTGGTGGAAGAATGACAAGAGTTATTATAGGCAAACTCGGCCAAAGGAAGAAATTCAGACCAATCATTCTGAAGTTTGGCCGAATATAGCCGTAAATACTGTTTTAATGACTGATTAACATGTTCAGTTTGTCCGTTAGACTGTGGATGGTACCCAGATGTTAAAGAGAGTTTCATATTTAATGAGGCACAAAAACGTTTCCAGAAACGGGCAATGAATTGTGGTCCCCGATCAGAGACAATATCCATGGGTAAACCATGGAGCCTGAAGACATGGCGGAGAAACAAAACTGCCAACCCTTGAGTGGAGGGTAATCGGGGAAGAGCAATGAAGTGGGCCATCTTACTAAAACGGTCTACTACCACCCAAATGACCCGGAACCCAGCTGAAAGAGGAAGGTCCACCACGAAATCCATGGATATATGTGACCATGGCCTGAGAGGAATGGCTAGAGGTATGAGTTGCCCGACCGGTAACGATCGAGATACCTTGTACTGAGCACAAACCTGACAGGAACGGACAAATTCCCTCACATCTTTAGAAAGATTAGGCCACCACACTGAGCGAGAGATTAACTCCAAGGTTTTAGTGATACCCGGATGACCAGAAACCTTATTATCATGAAACTCAGCAAGAACAGTGCCTCTCAGAAATTCAGGGACGAAGAGACGATCTGCAGGAGTGACATTGGGAGCCTGCTGCTGAAGCTGGACTAGCTGTGTAAATAAATCCTGTGTGAGGCCAGCTCGGATTACAGATGATGGGACTATGGGGGTAGTAGCCGGGTGGTTATTGTGAACCGGAAGAAAACAACGTGACAGGGCATCGGCTTTCATATTCTTGGAACCGGGCCTGAAGGTGATGATAAACCTGAAACGAGTAAAAAACAGCGCCCAACGTGCCTGTCGAGCATTAAGCCGTTTAGCTGACTCAATATACTGCAGGTTCTTGTGGTCAGTGAACACAGTAATGGTATGCCTTGCTCTTTCCAGCCAGTGCCTCCACTCCTCGAAAGCCCATTTAACTGCCAACAATTCTTAATTACCAACATCATAGTTGGATTCTGCGGAGGAGAATTTTCTGGACATGAAGGCACATGGGTGTAATTCCCGAGACTCCGGGTCTTCCTGAGAAAGGATAGCCCCCACTCCGTCCTCTGAGGCATCTACCTCGACAATAAATGGGAGACCGGGTTAGGGTGTCTGAGTACTGGAGCTGAGACAAAGGCCTGTTTCAAGGCCAGGAAGGCAGATTTGGCTTTAGGCGACCAATTGGAAGGGTCCGCTCCTTTTTTAGTCAACGCCACAATAGGAGCAACCAAATCTGAGAAGGTATGAATAAAACGCCTATAATAATTTGCAAACCCTAAAAAGTGCTGGATTGCTTTTAAGTTCGTGGGTTGTGCCCAATTTAGGATTGCCTGGAGTTTTTTTGGTTCCATGAAAACCCCTTTGGAGAAATAATATACCCCAGGAGGGACACTTCTGTGATGTGGAAATCACATTTCTCCAGTTTGGCGTGCAAACGATTTTCCCGTAACCTCTGAAGGACCAGTCGCACATGGGTAATATGTTGTTCAAAGGACTCAGAGTAAATCAAAATGTCGTCTAAATAGACGACTACGAACTTTCCTAGAAAGTCGCGAAGGACGTCGTTAATGAGATCTTGAAATACAGCAGGAGCATTAGACAGCCCAAACGGCATCACCAGGTATTCATAATGTCCTGACTGTGTGCTGAAAGCCGTCTTCCACTCCACTTTATTCGGATGAGATTGTAAGCCCCTCTAAGATTGATTTTGGAAAAGATAACGGCAGTACGGAGCTGATCAAATAGTACCGAAATCAGTGGCAAGGGGTAGGTGTTTTTAACAGAAATCTTATTCAGAGACCGATAATCAATACATGGTCTGAGCGACCCATCTTTTTTCTCAAAAAAAAAAGAACCCTGAACTCAATGGAGATTTCGAGGGCCTAATGAAGCCCTTCTTCAGGCTCTCCTGTACATACTCACCCATTGCCGTAGTTTCCGGCCCAGACAGGGCATATAGTCTCCCGTTAGGCAAAGAGGCACCGGGAACTAAGTCAATGGCGCAGTCATAGGACCGATGAGGGGGCAGAATATCCGCTTTACCCTTGGAGAAAACATCGGCAAAGTCCTGATATTCCAAAGGAATAAGTTCTGGGGTGACAGCCGCAACCCGGACTGGACGGGAAATACATTCCTTAACACAAAAGGGACCCCATCGGGAAATCTCCCCAGACCGCCAATCTATGGTGGGATTATGAAAGGCAAGCCAGGGGTGACCCAAAACTACGTGGATTGCCGGACAATGGGTAAGGTAAAACTCGATTTTCTCTGAATGTAGGGCCCCCACTGTCAGTTGTGCTGGAGGTGTGCGGTGAGTGATTACCCCATTAGAAAGCGGACCACCATCCAAGCCGTGCATGGTGATACGTTTATCCAAAGGTATCTGCGGAATGCCAAAAGCCTGAGCCCAACCAAGATCCATGAAATTTACCGCAGCTCCACTGTCGACGAAGGCCGATACCAACGAACTGAGACTACCAAAGACATTTTTTACAGGAACTAATAAGGAATCATTAGAGGAGATCAATTGCAGACCCAAGTGAACCCCCTCACAATTCACTTGGTCAGAGCGTTTCCCTGCTTATTCGGGCAATTACACGCTACATGTCCCTTGCCACCACAATACAAGCAGAGACCAGAATTTAGCCTTCTGGTTCTTTCCTCTGGGGACAGCCGGGAGAGACCCATTTGCATGGGCTCCTCGACGTCCTCAGGGAAAGTATACACACATGGACTAGGCCTGAAACTAAACAGATAATTTAAGTTTCAAATGGAAACATAAGGAGCGCTGCTGGTAAATTAAAAAAGATTTTATTTATTTTTAAAAAATATGATTACCACATTATAAACAGTCTACCTAGTAGCTATCAAATATCATAAAATCACAATACATTGATTGAATATATAATATACGTAATTTCAGCTAATTAGCTCTTGTTAAAAAGCAGTACTGCAGTCCACATATGATATGGTGAAATCAGGAAGTCCTCCAATTTTGTATAGTTAAGTATAAGAAACCGTCCCACGGTGTAATTGTTAGTGGGTATTTTGTATTAATTATAAGTATCCTCAGCCCAATGGAAAATATAACTTATATAATATAAAATATGAACAGATCCAATTGGTATATAGCAGGGCTGGCCAAACCAGTCCCCGAGATCCACCAACAGCCCACATCCCCCAGACCACCCAGCTGGCGCACAAGTGCAGTCACCACCAGTCAAGATGTGCCGCTCTCACCCCCAACCGACAGCTCCACAGATCTCCAGGAGACCCGGAAAACATGCACCGCCGGCAGACCCCAAGGACCGGCCCGGCCAGCCCCGGTACACAAAATATCAAGGAGAAAGAGATGGAAAGAAACCAGTAGAGGTTGTTTTTCATACATTATTTAGCTCAATGTTCTCATTGAGACCCAAAGGGAACAGGGTATCTAGAACACATATCCAGTAAGCCTCCCTATTACAAAGGAGACTATATCTATCCCCACCACGAAATGTCTGCTTTACATGTTCCACTCCTTGTATATGTAGAACACTACATTCACCTCCATGTAGTGAGTTGACATGTCTAGGTACACTATGATTCATTGATTTTTTGTTTATTAATCTTCTATGTTCCAGGAACCTAGTGTTAAGAGAGCGTGTAGTTCTGCCAACATATTGGCTCCCACAGTTACATGAAATTAAGTATATAACAAATGTGGTTAGGCAGTTTATATTGCCCACTATATCAAAGGATTCTTTAGTTCTACATGACAGGAACTGAGTACCTTCTTTGATAAAACTACAGGTGATACATTTAGATTTATTACATCTATAACACCCTATTCTTAGGCTACTTGGACAGGAATTTACATGGTTCTGTTCTTTAGATATTGAGAAGTGACTAGGAGATAAATAATTTTGTAGATTCATAGTTTTCTTAAATGTGATTCTTGCTTCTTGTTTGGGGCGGAGAAACGCGTTGAGGGCTGCGGGCACTGTTTGTCCATTGAAGGAGTCCTCATTTATCCTCCAACACCTTGGCTAATCCTGAGATTTTCTCCCTTCTGGCGTTTGGTGAGCTGATACATCCAGATGCTCCACCGCTGTGCTTGAAAAGCCCCGTCAGCGGACCGACTGTTGAGAACCTGTGACACCTCTTCTCGGAATACATAAGAGCAATTCATCTAACTGCTCACAGTCCGTACCGCAAAACTGCCATCGACGGGAATCAGCGGTGATCAGCCAGCAAGGGTGAGACCAGTGCCTCGTAAATTGAGGATACTTATAATTAATACAAAATACCCACTAACAATTACACCGTGGGACGGTTTCTTATACTTAACTATACAAAATTGGAGGACTTCCTGATTTCACCATATCATATGTGGACTGCAGTACTGCTTTTTAACAAGAGCTAATTAGCTGAAATTACGTATATTATATATTCAATCAATGTATTGTGATTTTATGATATTTGATAGCTACTAGGTAGACTGTTTATAATGTGGTAATCATATTTTTTAAAAATAAATAAAATCTTTTTTAATTTACCAGCAGCGCTCCTTATGTTTCCATTTGAAACTTAAATTATCTGTTTAGTATAAAAGGCATCCAGTTGCCACATAGGAGCTGCTTTCCAAATACAACTAAAACTAAACTGGTACACATGAAATATATAACATTGTATTAGCGCCCGATTAAGCAAGTTTATGTGCATTGCCTATTGTTCTTTAGGCCTGAAACTAGCTCCTCTTTCAGCCCTCCGCTCCTGGAGACGACGATCAATCTTAATAGCAAGCTCCATGAGTTTGTCTAAAGTCTCTGGAGCGGGGTACTGAAGGAGACTGTCTTTAATAACTTCAGACAAACCGAAGCGAAACTGACTGCGCAGGGCCGGGTCATTCCAGCCACAGTCGTTCGACCAACTGCGAAACTCGGTACAATACGCCTCTGCTGGATTTTTCCCTTGCTTAAGTGCACGCAGGTGGTTCTCAGCCGATGCTTCTCTATCAGGTTCATCATACAAAAGGCCTAAGGACTTAAAAAAGGCATCTACCGATAGCAAGGCTGCGCCATCGGCTTTTAACCCAAAAGCCCAGGTTTGCGGGTCGCCTTGAAGCAAAGACATCACAATCCCGACCCGTTGAGACTCAGTACCAGAGGATCGGGGCCTTAACTGAAAATAAAGTTTACAAGCTTCCTTAAAATTGAAAAAATCCTTTCGGTTACCCGAAAAACGGTCAGGAAGATGCATCTTTGGTTCTGGAATCATACTCGGGGAGACTCGCAAAAGATCTTCCTGCGATCTCACCCGAAGAGTAAGATCCTGAACCATCTGAGTTAGTTCCTGAATCTGGTTGGCCAAAAGCTGGCTGGGATTCGGTCCTAATACTGCCGGATTCATGAGGCCGAATCTCAAGGCCCACCAAATACAAATAACTCTTTATTCTTTTTTGGGCCGGTGATAATGTTACGTTCCTGGTGCTTAGAACAAGAGAGATGTTGCGTAGTGAGTCCAGAGCTTTAGAACGTGACGCTTAAATAAGGAGTGGTATGGAAATAGCCCCTAGTAACCTACCTCCATTGTTTCACCCGTGTGGTCAGTTCACGCCTGCGTGACTATGGTTTCTTGGGCCCACGGCAACCGCGTTTGAAGTACGGATTAGGTCTGCCCAACTCCGATGCCCCCAGGTCTTAGAGTGAGACATGGCGTGAACCGAGACAGGATAATAACAAGGGGACCTCTAACTAAAGCAAACAGACGGCTAGGGGCTACTAACAACCCTAAAACTAAATATATATATGCGGCACGCCGCCAAGGGAAAAGGACAACAAAAGATACCACTGTCCACACCCCACACGGCACCGTCGTGTATCGGGGAGGACAGTGAAAAGCGGAAACCTCCGCAAAAACACCAGTACAAAACAAACGCAAGGACTAAGCGGCCTAGGCCGCAACACGCGGCAGAAGCCGCTACTCACGAAACCGGGAGAGAACCCCAATAAGTGAGAACCCCCAGATGACTGCAACAGGTTCACTTGGACTGGAAGGATTCCCAGGACCGGCTTCAGAACTCCAGGACTCAGGAGCACAGGGAGCAGGATCGGCAGGAACAGCATACAGGAAGCTATCACCGGCGAGGCTGCAGTGTGCTGGCTCACATAAAAAGGCCCTGCTGTCCAATGACTGGAGAGCCAGCCAGACTAGCCCCAGACCCTAATTGATGGTTGCCGTGCAGCTGCCCTGCTGCACGAGCAACTCATTAAATAGAATTAGTATCTGGCAACGGGGAACGCGGGCTGCCAGTGGCGTCCCCGTTGCCATGGACCCGGCAGCTGTGGACGCCCGGCGTCCTAGCGTTGCCAGGGACCTGGCGGCACAGCACGCACGGCATCCTGGAATTGCTAGGCGGGCGGGTACGGAAGAAGGTGCGGCGGCCGTGATCGTTGCTCGGCAAGAGTCGGAGCGACGTCACGGACCGCCGCGCCTAACAGTCTGCTTCCAGTGTCAGGTGCCTGGCGGTTCCCAGCAGCTGGAAGAGATGTGGTGTCCGGTCACCAGGCAACAGCTGGGACCTGCATCTCCCTTTGACCGCGACGCGGCTGCTAACAGTTCACCCCGTTGAAGAGGGGTTAAGAAGCCCCTAGATCCTGGTTTCAGGGGAAACTTCCTAAAAAAGATCTTTTGAGTTCAGAAGCATGAAGGAACCTTCCAGGAATCCACGCCCTCTCCTCAGGGCCATAACTTTTCCAATGGACTAAAAAGTATTGCCATGTACAAACTTGAAGTCTAAGATTTTCTCCTCAACAAGCTCCTGGCGCCCTTGAACCATGACTGGGGCAGGTCTCCTGAATCCCCTGACTTTAAACTTTTTAGAAACTAATGCCTGTTTGAACAAAGAACAATGAAAAGTATTATTGATTCTCAAAGATCTGGGTAACTGAAGGCGGAAAGCAACAGGATTGAATTTCTGAATGATTTGAAATGAACCAATGAAACAGGGACCCAGTTTCCCAGATGATTGGCGGAGATTGATGTTCCGAGCAGATAACCACATCATATCTCCTACCTTTAAAGAGCAAAGTCTCTGATATTTATCAGCAACCCACAGCATCTTCCAGGGCTTGATGTACTTTTTCTCCAGATCCTCCTGAGATGAGACACAGGAGAAAAAGATGGACCTGACTGTTGAGATGGAGTGAAAGTATTAGACTTAGAATGGAAACCAGAAACACAAAAGAATGGAGACATGGAAGTAGAAAAATGTCCAGAATTATTATATGCAATTTCTGCAAAGGGTTAATGGTCAACCCAATCATCCTGACATTTAGAAATGTAACACTGTAGATACTGCTCCAAAGACTGATTTACACAGTCTATGTGTACATTAGACTGTGGATGATACCCTGAAGAAAGACTGATGTTGATCCCCAATAAAGAACAAAAAAAACCTTCAGAAACATGCCACAAATTGAGTGCCACTATCGGAACAATGTTTTGAGGTAACCCATGAATTAGAAAGATATGTTGGATGAATAAAGAGGCAAGATCCTTGGCAATAGGCAGTTTGGACAGGGGAATGAAGTGAGCCATTTTACTGAAACGGTCAACCACAACAAGGATAACCGAACACTTGGAGGATTTCGGCAGGTCCACAACAAAATCCATAGATAGATGAGTCCATGGTTTGGAGGGCACTGATAAAGGTAGCAACTGACCAGAGGGAAGAACTTGAGGAGTCTTGTTTTTAGCACAGACACTGCATGGCCTTACAAACTCCTGTACATCAGTCTTGACAGTCAGCCATCACACAGAACGTGAGAGAAGGTAAAGAAGGTAAAGCTGAAATGTTATTTTCTATATGGATCTCATATATTTGCACTCTGGGCCTAATTTAGTAACGATCACTATTGATACTGAAATTGCAATTTTCTCAAAACTGCTCCTGCTAAAAAGCAGATGTAAAGAGCCGCCCAGATGCCTACCAATGTGATCGCAACTCTGCATATGCATTAGCAGAATTGCGATCCATACGCAGAAACTGCATACCATCGACAATTGTGGTCTGCCTAACCTACTCAAAGTAATGCAATTGCAGTTTCACTGGGCGCCATGTGTTTTTTCATTGCAGCGATCACAGCTGACATCAGTGGCGTGCCCCAAAATCTGCCATTATATGCCTGCGTTTTCCCAACCTCTCCCCACAAACACCATGTTACCTCCCACAAATGGTCACTTCCTGTCAATCACTTTGTGGTCCCATTTCATTGGGCTTGTGATTGCAGTGTGAACGCACTTTGGGGGTCATTCCAAGTTGTTCGCTCGCTGACGATTTTCGCAGTGCAGCGATCAGTTAAAAAAATGGCAAAACTGCGCATGCATATGCACCGCAAAGCACACGCGCATCGCACGGGTACAAACAGCATCGTTGCTGTGCAATGCTTCTAGCGAAGAATCCATTTGCACAACCGATCGCAAGGAGATTGACAGGAAGAGGGTGTTTATGGGTGTCAACTGACCGTTTTCTGGGAGTGGTAGGGAAAACGCAGGTGTGTCCAGGCGTTTGCAGGGCGGGTGTCTGACGTCAATTCCGGGACCGGACAGGCTGAAGTGATCGCAAGGGCTGAGTAAGTTCAGACCTACTCAGAAACTGCAAAAAACTTTTTCATACCGCTCGGCTGCACATGCGATCGATCGCACACTTGCAAAGCAAAAATACACTCCCCCGTGGGCGGCGACTATGCGTTTGCACGGCTGCAAAAAGTAGCTAGTGAGCAATCAACTTGGAATAAGGGCCTTTGGTCTGTCTTTGCACATGCACAATGTGTTCGCTGAGCATGCGCAGTCTGCTGATAATCGGCCAATCTGCATTTTTGGAATTTAGCGATCCTTGCTGAATTAGACCCTCTATCACTTCAGATTAAGTTAACTGTTAAAATAGCTTGCCATCTAAATTCATGAACTATTGGCAAATGGGGTACACTATGTGTAGGTATTGCATATGTGATCCTGGATTTTCTATAGTGATTGTGGCTATTATAGACATCTACTTTTTAGGTCGTTATGCAAACTACCTGATTGTCTATGTACAAATGCCATATATTTGAAACATACTTCATCCATTTTGGAAGTTTACTGTGTACAGTAAGTGCCTTAATATAATTTTGGATTGTTGATTCACATGCTGTACATGATTGATGATTTGTGCTTCATTTTTATGTTACCTTTCAATAAATTATTTGTCAAAAAAGGTACATTCTCTCACACAGCTTTTGTATTCAGCAGGAGGCTTTGAATTTGGGGGGAAGTGGGTCATGTCTATCAAAAAGGGGGAAGGTGATGATATCACTCACACAGGGTAAGGAAGGCCTTGGGTCACACAGTGGGAAGGAGGACATAGCTTACACAGGGTATGGGGACATGGCTAACACAGGAGAAGGGGTGATATCACTCACACAGGGGAAGGGTGGGACATGACTTACACAGGAGAAACGGTGATTTCATTCACACTGCTGAAGAGGGGTGCATGGCTCACATAGTGCTTTGGGAAAGGGGGAAATGGCTCACACAGGAGGAAGGGGTGATATCAATCACACAGGGGTGGGGGGGGCACATAGGTCACACAGGGTAAGGAGGGCCTTGGCTCACACAGTGGGAAGGAGGACATGGCTCACACAGGGGAAAGGGGGACATGGCTAACACAGGGGGAAGGGGAACATGGCTCACACAGGTAAATGGGTGCGTGGCTCACACAGGGACCAGGGGAAGGGGGTACATGGCTTTCACAGGGGGTAGGAATGGGACATGACTCACACAGGTGTCAAGATATGAGGGGACAATACAGGAGCCCCTAGTTGAAATAAAAGGGAGAGACATGCCAAGCAGCGACATGAGGGATGAGGCCCCTAGTTATATTAAAATGAAGAAACATGCCAAGCAGCCACATGAGGGATGCCACAGTCTGAGACGTAGACACAGTGGGGTAAATTTACTAAGGTCCCGATTTTGACCGAGATGCCGTTTTTTCTTCAAAGTGTCATCTCGGTAATTTACTAAACTCAAATCACGGCAGAGATGAGGGCATTCGTATTTTTTTGGAAGTAGTTGTAAAAAAATACGAATACACCATCGGTCAAAATATGCCAGCAAATTAGTAGAACTCGGTAATTTACTAAAAAGTGCAAATCTCCAAAGAGGAAAACACTGCCGTGAAGAATTACAAATCGCAAAAAAGTGCTAAAAAAAAGCAGACCTGCTTTTTATATTCGTGATTGCATAGGCATGCAGGGATCCATGAGATCCGTGCATGTCTATCAGTGGGAAGGGGTGGTAAAGTGTTTTTTTTCCAAAAAAAAAATTGCGTGGGGTCCCCCCTCCTAAGCATAACCAGCCTCGGGCTCTTTGAGCCGATCCTGGTTGCAGAAATATGGGGAAAAAATTGACAGGGGTTCCCCCATATTTAAGCAACCAGCATCGTCACCGCTGAGCAGAAAGTTCCCAGCATTGGTTGCAATGGAGCGCATAGGCGCTACATTGTAACACTGCCGTGTGCCGCCTGTCATTCAGGACAGGAGCACACAGCCGATCAGGAGAGTGCTACAACGTGGCGCTCCCTGATTGGCTGAAGAAACCCACTTAGACAGAAGTCAGAGTGGGTTTCTGGCATTCGGGGAAAGGAGTCCCATGTGAAAACATGGGGCCCCTTTCAGTTCGTGGCTCGTGTGTCCGTTTTTTTATTTTAATCAAGTACCTGGATTACAAATGGATTTGAAGAGGACCGATCTACACTGGATTTTGTGAGTATAATTTTTTCTACAGGTACCCCATGGATTCTACTGGACAAGAGGACCGACCTGCGTGTGAACATAAGGTAAGTATGTATGTATGTTTGTGTGCATGTATGTAATAAATCTTTACTTTCAAGGTGTGTGTGTCTTGTGTTTATTTGGGTATTTTTTTAGTAATAGTACTACAGGTACCAGCGGGCCCGTTTTTCCGCCGCATGCTGGTACTTGTGGTTCTCCAAGTACCAGCATGCGGGGGAGGCTTGCTGGGACTTGTAGTACTGCTACTAAAAACAATATCTTTTCATTTACAACAAAGGCTATCAGCCCCCCCATCCGCAGCCCATTGGATGGGGGGGGGGACAGCCTCGGGCTTCACCCCTGGCCCTTGGGTGGCTGGGGGGGGGGACCCCTTGATTGAAGGGGTCCCCACTCCCCCAGGGTACCCCGGCCAGGGGTGACTAGTTGGATTTTTGATGCCACGGCCGCAGGGCACTATATAAAAGTGACCCCCGGCTGTGGCATTATCTGTCCAGCTAGTGGAGCCCGGTGCTGGTTTTAAAAATACGGGGGACCCCTACTCTTTTTGTCCCCCGTATTTTTGGAACCAGGACCAGGCGCAGAGCCCGATGCTGGTTGCTTAAATATGGGGGAACCCCTGTCAATTTTTTCCCCATATTTCTGCAACCAGGATCGGCTCAAAGAGCCCGAGGCTGGTTATGCTTAGGAGGGGGGACCCCACGCATTTTTTTTTTTAATTTTACACTGTTTAATTTAAAAAAAAAAAAAAAAAAATGAACCCCAGCACGGATCACACAGATCCGGCCGAGATTCATTTTTAAAAAGTCGGCAGTGTTTTGCTAATCACTGCCGTAAAAATAGAAAAAAAAACACGAATGACATCGACATCGGAACAAAAGAAAAACCCGAATACGACAGCTTAGTAAATTAGTCGTAATCAATTCAAAAAGTTGCAGTTTTACACTTTCGATGTCATTCGTGATTGAACTTTGACCTTTTTCCGAAAATTACGAATGTTAGTAAATTTACCCCAGTGGGGTAAATTTACTAAGCTCCCGATTTTGACCGAGATGCCGTTTTTTCATCAAAGTGTCATCTCGGTAATTTACTAAACTCAAATCACGGCAGAGATGAGGGCATTCGTATTTTTTTGGAAGTAGTTGTAAAAAAATACGAATGAATACACCATCGGTCAAAATACGCCTGTTTAAGTATGAATCTCGGTCATTTACTAACCAATCGTAATTGTAATGTCTGCCGTGAAAATGCATTTGCGGTCGTGAAAAATTACCAATCGTAAAAAGTGCTAAAAAAAAACAGACCTGCTTTTGAGAAGTGTGTTTACATGTGTTGTCAATTGTTCATTACTCACACCTGACGTTTTGGACATTTAAAAGGGGAGACAACACATTTCTCCACACTCTCAATCTGAAATGGCTGCTACTGTGTGTCGTACTGCTGTATTGTTTGCTGTGGGATACTTGTCACTGCTTCCTGATGCTACAATAAAACCAAGGCAGGAAAAACAACAGGGTCTGCAGGTTGTATATGTTCCGAGTAGGCTGGCCATGCTTTTTAGTTTATATTGTCCGTTGAAACTGTAAAAAACTTGATGATGACCATGTTATACAGATGGTCACACTAAATGTTCTACGTGATTTTCCACGGTATGATTTGGTCAAACTGACCCTAGACCCTGACACAGCACGCTCTCGCCCTGTCTCAATATTCATCTTGCCCTATACATTAATGTTTTTTTGGTTTGGTTGGTGCTAATTAAGCAATACACATATTTTGGGTAGAAAATTTATTGTAAACTACAGAACAATGTATTCATAACACATATGTTTTAATTTGAACTGGCCACCATATGATGTGCACTACATATTATTTTTTTTTTTTTTGGGTGCTGGGTGCAGAGGCTTGTGGGTGCTCGTGGGTGCGGGTTCGACTTGATCGTCGAACTGGTGATTGTACTGGTGTTTGGCTAGGGGTTGTTGTGCTTGAGCTTGAGGGCACATGTTGTTGTGCCATTGCACTAAAATTTTGGCTCAAAATATTTAAACTGGCCGTTAGCTGTGTATAAGCGGCAGTATTGTTGGCAATGGTTCTAGACAGATTGTCATTTATAACTTGATTATGCTGTATAATCTGGATCAGTGTTTGGTGTTGGCGCTGTTGCTCATCCATGATGCGCTGATGGGTTGCCTGCATTTGTGAATTGTCTGCCCTCATCTGCTCCATTGTGTTTGCTATCCGCCCCACCTGCACGATGAGTCTGGCAGAGTTGCGACTAACTTTGGGCAAATGATGGGGCAGACTAGACAGGTGTTGTGTTTGGGTGTTGAGACACGCAGAGTGGTGTGCCTGTTGTGCTGCCCAACCTGACCAAAACTCTGGCTCAATTTGCCTTGTCCCTGGTGTTGAGGTCATTTGTTGAGTCTGAGAAGCTTGCGGTTGTACTGGAATGTCCTCAGTCATGTTTGCCTGTGTTGGGTCGATGGGCTGCAGGTGTAGTGTATACGTCTCCTGGCCATGGGACTGCTGGCCATCGTCACTCATGATGGCTGGATCTGTATGGGGTGGAACACAGGCAATATTTAAGACATATGTAGCATTGGTCTTACAATATTTTTTCGGCAACATGCATTACTTCATAATATAAATTTAATAGTTAAATGGTTTATTTCTTAAACGTAACTATGTTGGTTACCTCTTAGTGAATTGATGTGGCTCAAAACGGATAATACTCATTTGTGATTTTCTTGTGACAATTGTAGGTTTCAGATTCTTAATTATTGTATACACTCCATGTACTCTTACAAATTTATAAAATGTTAGTTTGTTTGCCATTCTGAAGGTTCCTTTGGCCCAACACACAAAATTCTATCAATGTTTTCCACAATACAATCACACATTGGGCATGTCAGTCAGTGGATTTAGTAAAGAAGTACACTAAGATTGTGGCCTAAAATGTACAACTTAACCAGGTTATTTAATGTTGTATTGTGCCCTATGTATTGATTTGGAATTTATGGGCAAGATTGTTATTTGTTATAGTGTTTACTTTTTAGGGATGTTTTTAGTGTTGTAGAGCATTTATTTTTATATAAATGTGTGTATCTGGACACTGTAATTTAGCAAATAACATCATAACATTACGCTAACAGCATCTGCTTGCAGTAGATTATTAAATCAAGTTTGAGTGTTACTTTTTTTTACTGTTTTTTCAAGACTAACAGTGGTGCAGATGTCAAAACCTGGAGAAGGCATAAGTCAGTGAGAAAGCAGTGATATGTGCAAGGTGATAATGGCACAAGGCAAGCATGTCCAAAATGTGGCTTCACAAATTATAATTTATTTTTGTACTGCTGCCTTTATCATCTTCTACATAACAGTGTTTTGTCACTTCCTTATGCCTTCACCTGGTTTTTAGCAAAATACATTAAATCATTAAAAACATTACTCACCAGACACCTGTGGGGATTGTGGATCTACACTTTGGGGGCTTGCCAAAAGTGCCAGTGGTGGCACAGAAGCCACTGCAGAGATGCGCCTTTGGGGGGGTGATGCTGGTGCAGGAGCAGCAGCAGCAGCAGGAGCAGCAGCAGGAGCCTGTACACGGGGCCTCTTGTGTGGCCTTGTAGCCACAGTAAGGCTGGCCTGTGATTGTGGCCTTTGTGTGCGCGGAGCAGACGAAGAACCTGTGTGATAGTATTGTCATTACATTTCATGTGTTAAATGTTAATGGATAAGATGTGGTTACAGAAATAACTTACCATCATTCCCACCATCATCAGCTCTAGGCAGGGTTGGCTGTGGCATGGATGTGCTGCTTCTCGGGCGTACTGTACAAAGAAGAAGAATGGCGATATGAACATAATTATACTACTTAAAACACATATGTCGTAGCTTTACCAAGACACAATATTGCATGATATTTAAAAATTAAGAATTTTATTAAAAATTAATAACAAACACAAATAGCTGGTTTAATCAAATTAATATTTAAACATACTAATGCATGCAAAAACACAACAAAACAACCCAAAAAAAAAAAAAAAAAAGAAATAATTAAATTAACATTAATAATGTCAACAAAAAAAAAAACACTTCATGACGAAAATCCAAAAAACATTAACCTGGTAAAGCACACAACTGAAAATTACAAACAGAACATTATTGAAAAATTGTACCTAATGCCTAAAAAAACATAACTAACACACACAATACACCAAGCCACCACAACCTGTGTCTCTCCAGATGTAGTGCAACTACACTTCCCAGCATGTCCACCAACACGTTTGACATTCACTAAGTACAAAAATTGGGTCAGGCATGATGGGAATTGTAGTTGGACAACAGCTGGAAAAACACAGGGTGGCCTAGCCTGCACTACATCACCAACCCATTTGTGGAGCAACACACAGGCAACATTTATTACAAAAAGTACAAAGCACAGAAGTAAAAATAAAAATAAATATATAAACTCACCATCCGCACTTGGCCGGTCCGAATCACGGACATGAAGTGCAGAAACCACCTCGGGCGGAATCAGCGTACGTATTGGCTCCTCCCAATCTTTATAAGACGCTCGGAAGGGGTGTCCTCCCCCGGTTTGACGTGCAGATTTTGCCTCCTTAGCCATCTTGGCCTTCACACGGCGCTTGATGTCATAGAAGCGTTTCCTACAGGTGTCCTCGGTACGCCTCACCACACCCTCACTGTTCACAGCAGCAATAACCTTCCCCCACAGGACACTCTTCCTGCGGGTCGACACCTTTGCTGCATCAGAACCAAACAACTGGCGCTGATGCTTCATCAGCTCCCGCACCAGAGCCATGTTTTCTGCGTAACTAAACTTCACATTGCGGCCCGTCCTTGTAGTGGTGCGTGGCTGCGGAGCCACAACACCATCACTATCAGTATCACTAGAAAACGCAGCCGCAACCTCACCCTCCTCCTCACTAACCTCCTCCCTCTCACTCACCTCCTCCACCTCACTCACGTCCTCCCTCTCACTCACCTCCTCCACCTCACTCACCTCCTCCCTCTCACTCACCTCCTCCACCACACTCACCTCTGACTGTGACATAATCTTAAGACAACACAAAAAACACAGAGAAAAAAAAACAAATAACACACTCCTCCACTACCACTACACACCACACACACACAAACAAACACTCACTCACAAACAAGGACTATAGACGTAACTAAAAGACAAAATACAAAAAAATAGACAGACTTTTAAATAACTGAACAACAAGTATGACAAGACTACTTACACACACAGTACAGCACTCACCAATCACAAAACTCCGCCTCCAAACCTCTACAAACTCCACAGAACTCTCCAACACCAACAACACCTTCCTCTCTCCTCACCACTAGCTAAACCCACGAGGTGCGGTCGGTTTGGGGCGTATTTATAGTCATGTGCACAGACACTCCTCCACCACGAATACAACCAATCACGGACGAGTGACAAAAACGAAACTTAGGAAAAAAACGCGGCAGTAAAGAAAAAACAATGCCGTAACAGACATGTGACGCAGTCGTAAAAAAAACCCTGAAACACGGCCGCAAAGCAACCAAATCAGCCGCATTATACACCAGAAAACCACGAATGACATCGACATCGGTCAACACTAAAAATACGAATACGACAGCTTAGTAAATCCATCGTAACAAATTCAAAAAGTTGCAGTTTTACACTTTCGATGTCATTCGTGATTATTCTCCCACCAAATCGGGAGAATTACGAATCTTAGTAAATTTACCCCAGTGTGATCATTGAGATTGTAAGTTTTGATTTTCCTATCGGTGCCAATGTATGTGTTATTTTTCCTATTTTCGCCAATGTGTTTTTTTTTTCATTTGAAGCCAATGTGTTTTATTATTTTCCTGTAGTGGCCTATGTCTTATTTTTCTATCAGTGCCAGTGTTTTTTATTATTATTTTCCTGCGTGGGCCAATGTGCTTTTTTTTGTGGTGGCCTAAGTGCTATAATATTTTTCTATCAGTGCCAATGTGTTTATTCTTTTCCTGCAGGGGCATATATGCCTTTTGCGGCCCTGGTTAAAGACATGAGGAAGCCTATGGTGGAACGGTCGTGGGCTGCTTCCCAATCAATGTTTCATTATTCTATGTGAAAAACTGTGCAATGCATACCATGTTGTAATAATGTCTATTTAATAGAAATATCATGGTGTGGGCACAGCCTTCCACAATATCCATTGTCGTCAGCGGCTTTTTATACAGAAGCCACCAGACAGAGAAAGCTCCCCGTTACCTCCGCTGCAATCAGGGCTTTCCATGCAGAAGCCGCTAGACGGGAAAAGCCCCTGATACCTCTGCTGCTGCCAGCGGCTTTTCTCATAGAAGCCGACATACGGGGAGAGGAAGGGAGAGGCCGCAAGTCACTGTCTCTGAGCAAACACGCACTAAGCTCAATGCAGAGCTAGCGGTGTGAATACAAATAGAGGAGAAGACTGATACTGATATATCAGCTGATATTCATATGTATGAAATACCAAACCACCTTAATATATAATATAATGTGGGGACCAAAAGTGGATTTTTGATAACTGAAGGGATACCACACTAATGAAACAGCAATGAATATGTGATATTTTTAATAAAGATAACATACGGTGACACTAAAAATATATAAATTCTTCCTGATTGAAGATTTAAGTGATATATGGATATATAAGTGCACCGATTTAATAAAATAAAAGATTAGATACATTTGATTCTGCCCTTCTCTACCCATGAATCTGTATGATAAACATTAATACATTTAAGGCAGATGAAAGAATATATCTAGAGCCTGCAGCAATTATAATTTGTAGCAGATATTGAAAGAGCTACAGATAGTGACACAATTAAACACATATTTATAGCTTAAAGACGATAAAAACATCACACTGAAATCAGTTGAAAAACCTGTTGCCCCATACAAAGAAAAATGCATAGGACAATGGAATAAAGACATTAGCACACACAGATTTTATAAGCAAATAAGCTTTTATTCCAAATAACAATTCGCATTGAATAAACATTGATCGGAGTCTTGCAGTTTTTAATATCACACTTTATTTTTCTAATCACACTATATTTTAATATTTCCCCAGTCCATATAATTATTTTAATACATATCCAATAAAGAATAGGTATTTTAACAAGTATTGTGGTTCCAGTGCATCCTATAAAAATGCTTTTCTTTATTTGTATGCTTTTTGTGGTGGCCTGTGTGCTGTATTATTTTTCTATCGGTGCTAATGAGTTTATTATTTTTCTGTGGGGACCTATGTGTTTTTTTTTGTGTGATGGCCTATATACTTTAATATTTTTCAGTTGTGGCCTATGTTGTATATTTTTTTTTTTATCAGTACCAGTGCGTTTTATTATTTTCCTGCGGGGGCCTATGTACGTTTTCTGGTGGCCTATGTGCTGTATTATTTTTCTATCCGTGCCAATGTGTTTTTTATTTTCTTGCGTGGCCTATGTGCTTCTTCTGATAGCTTATGTGCTTTATTATTTTTCTATCAGTTCTAGTATGTGTGGTCTTTTCCTATCTGTGCCAATGTGTGTGTGTGTTTGTACCTACAACTGGGTCAGCAATGTAGTGTTCAGTATTTCAGTGTAGGGTATGAATGGGTCAATAGTTTAGTTTAGGATATAGAGGGCCATTATGGCATGACTTAGGATAGCTGCCTTAAACACTCAAGATACTGATGCTAGCATCATAGACCACCTGCACATTGAGGAAGTGGTAATCATGTCAAATGACATAGAGTACACCTCTGCCCTCAAGTGAAATACTCTCAGCCCAATAAGTGCACAACCTGTAGCTCTCAGCAGTGGTGGCACACCTGGAGGCATGGTATCCAAGAACCACCCCTAGCACCCTTCTGTCATCCCGTACCTGGAGAATAGTGTGGCTGGGATCTGCACATATGCCAAAGATACAAAAAACTGAGGTTGCACCTCCAGCAAGCCCTAGTAGCTGCCAGCTATGGAAGATAACAGAGGAAGTGCAGAGCACACTCATAAAAGTCTGAATGCAGCTGTCCCTCCTTCCTCAGTCCTTGGCACCCTCTAACAGCTGGTGCCTTGAGGCCAATGTTTCAATTTCCTCCTGGTATTAAGGCAATTGCTTTTCGGAGATTAGGTAGCCCTGAGATCCTATAGAGACTGAGATAACTTTATCTCAAGCAATTCTGACTTCTGGTTTTTAATATACAGTATGTGCTCCACAATATTTTTAAAGCACTTAAAACTTGGATTAATTGCCTTGAAAATGTCTAAAACTTTGCTTATGACTGTGGCCATAAAGTGTATATACACAATAATTTCACACAAAACTTCACTTTTTTTACACAAAAAATCTCTGTATAGCTTCATGAGATTAAATGTTTTAAAACATGTCTCACTTACTTATAAAGAGGTTCATACAGTGAGCCTAAACAGTTGCACAACCTCTTGATTTAAAAGGGAGCAAGGGTCAATCAAGCAATAAACATATAAACAGGACCTACTATAGTTTTGGTAGTATGCACAGCTGAATTAAGGTTTGTGGGGCGATTAACTTGAGGGATCCAATATTAATATAATATGTCATTATACCATACACAGAAGTACCTACCAGTTTGCAATATGCCACAATGTAGAGACCCCAGTTTGCATTATGCCACCTTGTTGTGCCCCCTGTTCAAATTACACCACATTGTAGTGCTCCCTATTCAGTTTTCATGATGCCACCTTATGGCATCCTTGATTTACATTATGCCATTCTGTAGTACACCCAATTCACTTTATGCGACCCTGTATTGCCCCTCCTCCCATTAACATAATGGAAACCCGTAGTGACACCAGTTCATATTATGCCACAATCGTTGCTTCATAGATTTACCTTAGGTCAGGTGTAACGTAACTTTCATATAGGATATACCCATGCTGAAAGACTATCTGGACTTAAAGTTATTTCTAGTGTACAACAATCTGTTAAACTAAAAATCTTAATGAAAGATAATTAAAAGTGTGTGAGTACATATTTAGAGACCTATGGTAGGGTGGAAGGGATAACAATGATAAACATTTTAGTAATACTTTGTGCAGGTGTTTGCATCAGGGGATGCAGTGGTATTATAAAGCATAAGGAAAAACCTTATTTCCTTATGGCCAGACAACATGAACACTATGTGCAACATATAAGTTTCCACAGTAAATTTGAACGTGGTTTTTATAGCTTTGACAATGAGCCTAGATCAGAGTTACTACCAGTGTCAAAAATCAGACTTTTTACAAGCTATTCTGGAAAATTTAATGAACAGCTGCTGCATACAATGTAACACTGTGCACAGTGCTATTTTAAACCTTATTGAATTGTTCCAGGGAGATACAGATTGTCAGACTTTAAATCACCTGACCTTTTACCTTTGTTAAAAGGCATTAAGTTGCAAAATGTACAGCAGGTGGCAGCACTGAGAACTCTTGCCAGAAAAATCTCATCTCAGTTTGTGTTTATGTATTTATCTTTGTGGGTACAAAATGTGACCCAGGTCACTAATTAAGTGTACAATGACCCTATTACAGTATCTGCAAAGGATAAGAGCAAGCTAAAGTAAGTAATAAGAGCAATCTAAAGACAGTAGTGTGATAGAATATTGCCCTCACATCAATTTAGCACAGACTATACAGTTACTTTTCTAACTGCTCACCACCTCATAATAGGACAATAACTCCTGCCTGGGAAGTACCTCCTTATGCTTCACCATCAGTAACTATAATCGGATTATAATAGGAGGATTCTGAATGTAAATGAACAATAGCTCTGGTTTACATCTTATATGCACCAACGTTAATACACTGGCCAGGGCACTTAAAATAGGGTCCCCTGGGGGAATGGGGGGAGTCTATATTAAATTGTGCATACCTCCCAACATGGCCCATTCCAGGAGAAACAAAATACTCTCTACCTGAACTTCACTGTTAATATATGATTGGCGTCACCTGTGTTGAACTATTTAATTGCTAAGAAAGGTATTTCAATACAGGTGATTGCAATCATAAATTTAGAAGAAAGTCCAAGTAGAGAGCATTTTGTCCCTCCTGGAATGGGTCATGTTAGGAGTTATGGATTGTGTATACTAAATTAAAACCAATGGTGTATATTAAAATGAAACTAATTGCTTAATAATTCCTGGAAACTGTTTATAGCTCCACCTAATTGAGAGATGACTATTTTATAAAGTTTTCTTGTAATGGAACAAAGACAACTTAAACAACCTTAAAACACACATAGAAAAATAAGATGTGTAATTTATCTTGTCACATGCAAGAGTGGCAGCAGTCTCTGTACATCTTACACACTGGTACAGGACTCAGGAGGACTCTCTGTATGTCTCTCTATCTCTAGACCCAAATGCTCTCATTTGATAACAGGTTACACCTGACCCATGATTCTTGGGTCATTTACTGCTCCCCCCTTCCTCTACTCTCTTCCGGTCTGGAAGCTATGTCGGTACCTCATGAAACCCGATACTACTATCTCTCTGCCTGCACTGCATACTGTCCTGCTCACATTCTGGTTTCCTGGTTCTGTTGCTGCACAAGAGGACAAGTGAGAGAGCTAGTGATGTCAGTGTGCTCCAGCCAGGGGGGGGGGGGGGGGACCTGACAGAGGAGGACTCAGAGTACATTAGCCCCTGCACCCACACCCTCTTAATCTGGCTGTGTAGGTACACACTATTCAATTATCTGTCCAGTCTAGCTGGTTGTAATGAAAATCTGGTAATGTATGGAAGCAAATAACAATCGTCCATTTGCTCCCAAACACTGGAAAACAGACAAAAACAGTCATTCAGACAATTTGGTAAAATCCATTTGATTTAACCAATTTATCTGAATGACCATTTTTGTTCATTTTCCAGTATTTGGGAGCAAATGATTGATTATCACTTACTCCAATACATTACTAGATTTTCATTC